>NC_136510.1:74552403-75007403 GCF_053919585.1 Euprymna scolopes
CAAATGCAGCAGATGAGTTCTTTTTTATGCATTAAACAATTACATTTTCTCATATTCATCCAAACTGAAAATCATTATTTTCATATTTTCTTCATTAAAATATCACTGTGCTTGATGTCATCAAGTGGAGCGGATCATTTTCTTTCTTTTTTTTTTTTCTTTTTTTTTTTTCATTTGTTTACACATTTTTTACAAATGTTTTTGAGAGTCCATACAATGTTATAAGTGTTCAACATTTTTTTTTTCATTTGAATATATTTTGCCTAAGATTCTTAGCCTATATCATTGCATACCAATTTGTTTCTTGAAAGTTAAGTTCACTGTAAAAACATCTGATACACCAAAATCCCTGATACCTGTTTCTTATAAGCGCCAAATAACTATCACTATTTCGATTTGTGTTTCATGAGAACAATTCAATATTGATACATTATAAGAAACATTTCCAGTGCTTTTCTCTTTTTAGCAATACATATAGTTGGTTGCTAATCAGAGGACTTAACTAACCCTATAATTTGCTTTACTTTGTTTTGTATATATATTTTGTATTGTGTGGAATTAACAAAAATTCATATGCAGAAATCTGTTGATTCATTCCAAGAATCCCAATGCGACCAACAAACTTGAAAGATTACAATTTCTTTTTACTATGACCAATAAGAAAGCTCAAGAACTAAGTTGTTGGACTCATCCTGATCACCATTTTACAGTATTGTTAACAGTAAGTTTAACATTTTAAGTACAGAACAATATTATGTTTTGATTTTTACAAATTACTATTTTCTGTGACAGATGTTACTTTTTCAATATTGATTGTACGCTCTTTTGTGTTTTTACATTTTGCATAAAATAATATTAAGCACACAATACCAAGCCCACTATTTCAGCATCTAATAAACTTCCTACCAAGACCAATGTTTTCAAGTGACAATGGAGAGTATTCATGTTGTTTCACATTTTTATGTTTTTAAATATTTTGCTGCTTAATATCAAATTCAGACCCCTATTTCCTCCGTGCGATTAAGGTCCTATTTGCCTTGAGGGCGGGCTAAGCCCTCTTTCCCCCCCCCCCAAAGTTGAGAGCCAGGGAAACTTCTCCTCTCAGAAGCGGGAGGGGAGGCCAGGGAGCCTTCCCTCTTTCAACTAAGAGACGGATATCCTTTTGTATGGTTGATCTCCTCCCCCCCGTCTCTGTCGGTTCCGCTTACTCCCTTCGGAAAGAGATCAAGCTTACACAAAAAAAAAAAAAATATGTGGAGAGGAAAGCCTTTCTGGGAGGAGAAGTTCATCATGATCACGGATCGACATTCTTTATTGATGCCCCAGGTGGAACTGGCAAAACTTTCCTGTTAAATCTGCTCCTTGCAAAAGTTCGTCTCACAAACAATATTGCCCTTGCAGTGGCATCCAGTGGAATTGCAGCAACACTTTTGGATGGTGGTAGAACTGCTCACTCTATGTTTTCTCTCCCATTGGACCTTACTAGACAGGAAAAACCATTGTGTAATATTAAAAAAGATTCAGCAAAGGCTAAACTACTGCAAAACTGTAAATTAATAATCTGGGATGAAGCAACAATGAGTCACAAAAAAGCTATGGAAGCAGTAGATTCTACACTACAGGACCTAAAAGATAACACACAAATAATGGGTGGAGTGACTTTGGTTTTTGCTGGTGATTTCAGACAAACCCTTCCAATTGTTCCTCGAGGAACCAGAGCTGATCAAATGAATGCATGTCTCAAAAACTCCTATTTATGGCATCATATTAAAACAATGAGTTTAACACTAAACATGCGAGTACATTTACATGCTGATGATGCTGTTGGTGACTTTGCCATTAAACTTTTGCAAGTGGGTAATGGACTTCTGGACAAGGACTCCTATAACCAGATTCAGTTGCCTTTTACAACAATTCAAACAGAAGAGGAATTTATAATGAGAGTTTTTCCAGATCTTCATAATTTGCATACGGATATCAATTGGCTAAGTAGCCGTGCAATTTTAGCAGCAAAGAATGAATCTGTAAATGAAATAAATAGCAGGTTGTTGAATAGATTACCTGGAGAAATCATATTATACAATTCAGTTGATACAATCTGTTCACAGGACGAAGTAACAAATTATCCGACTGAGTTTCTTAATAGTCTTGAACCACCAGGAACGCCTCCACATAGTCTGTTTCTAAAACTTGGAGCACCAATAATGTTACTTCGCAATCTTGATCCACCAAAACTCTGCAATGGCACAAGGCTCACCATAAAGAATATGATGCCTCATGTACTGGAAGCAACAATTATGTCAGGTAAGTATGCAGGAGTACACTGCTTCATTCCCAGAATCCCAATGAGACCACAAGAATTGCCATTTGAGTTTGAAAGGCTGCAATTTCCTGTCAAGCTAAGTTTTGCAATGACAATAAACAAATCACAAGGACAGTCACTAAAAGTTGTTGGGCTCAACCTGTCAAAACCAGTATTTTCTCATGGACAGCTATATGTTGGCCTATCAAGAGTTGGACACCCTGATGGACTCTTCATTCTGGCACCAGATAAAAAAACCAAAAATATTGTATATTCTGAAGCATTAAGATGAAGCATAAATATATAAACATGATTACGAAACTTTTCCCTGAAGCAAAAAATATATAAACAACATGATTACGAAACTTTTCCCTGAAGGAAAAATATATAAAGATGATTACGAAACTTTGCCCAGAAGGAAAAGAATGCGAAATGTGCCATGGAAAAACCCTTTGCGTTACATACATGTGCGAGGGAGTCTTAAAGCTAACTGTACAAAGCAAGGTATACCACCATCCTCCTTCAGATTGGATTGGACAAAAATGAATCGAACCCACAAACTAAAGTTTAAAAATCTGGTACAGTATCCATCATGCCATGGCAATGAATACATTGGACAAGATTAATTTAATGTTAAAAACTCAAGAAATATCTGAAAGTATGTCAAACTTACAAAAAAGAACTACCACCTAAAGTGGAGTAGAGGTAAGGCTCCCCCACATAACCAAAAAAGAAAGCCCCCCCCCCCGCCCTACAGGAGACAGGAGCTCCCCTACCATTCTGGGGCAGGGAAGGAGCAAGGAAAACTCTTAAACATAAATTGTCAACGAAGGGTATACACCCTTGGGAGCTAGAAGAGTCTTTTTATACGCATCAACACACAGCGAAACTTAAAAAGATAAAGAGATCAATAGCTATAGCCAGCTGGTCTCATAAACACAGGTGTACACTACACCGAAATTCACTTCAGGTCTGCATTTCCTCCATGCGAATAAGGTCCTGATTCCCCCCCAAGTGCAGGAAAGTTGCCCAACTCCCCTCTGGGTACACTTAAAAAGAAAACTACCCCCTCCCTAAGGCAGGAGAGAGAAGGCTCCCTGCCCCATCTCCTTCGTTGGTCGGATGACTGTCACCTCCCTAGAGCGAGGGATAAAAAAAAAAAGCAAATCACCCCTTCAGTCCTTCCCTAATCTGAGTAGCACGGCTCCCTCCTTCAGGGAGGGAAGGTCAACAGGTGGAGGAAAAATAGTCAACGCAGGGCATACCGCCTGACAAGCTAAAATCGTATTTTTATATACGGCAGACAGTAAGACTATTTGCCTTGGGGGCGGGCTAAGCACTCCCTCACCCCCAAAGTGGGAGCCGGGGAAACTTCTCCTCTCAGAAGCGGGAGAGGAGGCCAGGGAACCTTCTTTTTCCCCTAAAAGAGGGATATCCTTTTGTATGGTTGGTCTCCCCCCCCCCCCTGTTGGTACCGCTTACTCCCTCCGGAAAGAGATCAACCTTACACAAAAACAAAAAAAAAAAATATGGGTAGAGGGAAGCCTTCCAGAGCCCCCTTCTGGGAGAAGTTCCCCGGCTCCCACCTTTTGGGGAGTGCGCAGCCTGCACTCCAGTCAACCAAATAAATAAAAAATTTACCCATCCCACCTTTGTGGGGAGAGTGCTCAGCCCACCTTCTGAGCCACCATAAAACAAAAGGTTCCTTCCACCAGAAGGGAAGGGAAGTAGAAAGAAAAAATATTTAAAAATACATGGTCAACACATGGTATAGCCCCTGGGGATCTAAAATCACCTTCTTATATACACCGACACACACAGACAGTCTGATTGATTCTTTGTTCCACAGATTATAAGAATAAACTTTTCCCAGAAGGAAAAGTATATAAACAACAGGATTACAAAACGTTTCCCAGAAGGAAAACAATGCGAAATGCGCCACGGAAAAACCCTTTGTGTTACATACATGTGCGAGGGAGTCTTAAAATTAACTTTACAACGCAGGGTATACCACTCACCTCCTTCAGATTGCATTTCACTTCAGGCCTGCATTTCCTCCGTGCGAATAAGGTCCTGACTCCCCCCCCCCAGTTGGTTGCCCATCTCCCCTCCGGGCAAACTTAAAAAAAAAAAATACTCCCTCCCTAAGGCAGGAGAGGGTAGACTTCCTGCCCCATCCCCTTAGTTGGTTGGATGATCAGTCACCTCCCTATACCGAGGGGTAAAAAATAAAAGCAAATCACCCCTTCAGCCCTTCCCTAATCTGCGTAGCAGGGAGGGAAGGTCAACAGGTGGAAGAAAAATAGTCAACGCAGAGCATACCGCCTGACAAGCTAAAATCGCCTTTTTATATACGACAGACAATCAGACTCTGATTGCCTGGACGGCGGGCTGAGCAATGAATGTGGAAGCCGGGGAACTTCTCTCAGAAGGAGGATGGGAGGCCCAGGGAGCCTTTGCTCTCCTCCTAAGAGAGGGATATCCTCTTACTCCCTTGGGAAAGAGATCAACCTTACACAAAACAAAAAATATGGGAAGAGAAGCCTTCCCGGGCCCCCTCCCCCTTCGGGGAGGAGAAGTTCCCCGGCTCCAACCTTTTCTTTGGGGGGGGGCTAAGCCTGTCCTCCAGGCAACCAAATGAAAAAGAAATTTACCCATCCCACCTTTGTAGGAAGTGTGCTCAGCCCACCTTCTGAGCCACTGTGAAAGTTTCCTTCCACCAAAAGGGAAGGGAACGAGGAAGGAAAAGTCTCTGAGAATCTTCATGCAATTTCTTTGACAAAGAAACTGTTTTCACTTGATTCCACACAAAATTTTTATTGCTTTTTCATCTATTGTCTTATATTAGGATTTCTTTATGCATGTTATTTTATTTAAGAGTACTAAATAGCTTTTCAGTTTCTTGAGACTCTTTCACCTGTCTGGATTCTGCAGCAACGTTGTGGAGTGATATGTAAAACATAAATTGGTACTATATAACAATAGGTATGTAGAATTCTAACTCGCCAGTGTTGATCGTTTCAATTATTTACAAATTCACCAGGTCCTAGATATGACCATAAACTGTATCCAAACGTGGGGCTTTGTGAAGTGTGAAGCCACCATTTAATTGCTATTGCTACCAGGTCCACTCTGATCTGGAGTAGTAGTACCTGTTAGGGTCCCAATTATGAGTTAAATAGAAACCAACATTAAATAAACAAATATATTCTAGGAAAAAAAAATGTCACTAGATTGGGCATGAAATAACCTGATATAGTGTTGATATGTCATAAAACAAAATGAACCAACAAATTCACCAATCGACACAATATCAACAAATGTATCTTTCTTTTCCTTATTCTGTGCTTATTTCTTGGTACTAAGCTTATCATTAACTAACCCTGACATTTCTTTTACTTTGTTTTGTGTATATATTTTATTTTGTGTAGAATAACCAAAAAGACATTTAGCTACCACATTTGCAGCGAAATGTTAGCATACATAAAATCACTGGTGACAACCCATGATGTTTTTTCTTATGAACACGAAATAACCAACACGCTTTCCATTGGTTTTTCATGATAACAATTTAATATTGATAAATTATAATAAACATGTCCATTACTTTTCTTTTTTTATCAATAAATATACTTGGTTGATAATTAGAGAACACAATGTTTATTGTAATAAAACTGGTGATCTATAACATCCAATTCTAAAAATTAAACTTTCCTTTCTCAATTGAAACAAACAACATACCCCACACTATGTTCCTAAAAATGAGGATTTTACTATTGCGTTTACATAATTTTTTAGCTATGTTTCTCTTACTTTCAGCATGAGATCATTTTCTACACGTGTTTCATGCATACCACACAAACATTTTACCTCTGACATTTTTAATTTTTTTCCAATTTCCTTTCACCATGAACATTATCATTAGTACAGTTTTCATTTAAAATGAAGCTGTACATGGTTACTATTACTTGGAAAGCAGATCTAAAAAAAAAAAAAATAACTGTTTTCACTTTGAAAATTTACGATTTATAGATCTCGGATTTGGCCCTTCTTCACCTTTTATCTTACATTTGTAAATATTGTATATATAAACTTTTTTCTTATTTCTCCAATGTTATTTCATTCATGCAATTTCATAATCCACCAACATTGTATAAGATTCAATTCCATTTGACACTTGAAAACAACTTTTTATATAGTAAACAGCATTTATTTCTTTTCAGACATATTCTTATTTTATTTTATTTCCAGTACTATGTTTTATTTCATTTTGTGGACACTCATTTACCTCTCTGGGATGCTGCAGGGAACATGTAGAGTGATATATCAAACAAGAAGTGGTACTTTATGACAATAGGTATCTAGGATTTACACATACCAGTGTTGATAGTTTGAAATATTTACAGACTAACATTTTACACAATATAAACACATGTACCTTTTTTTTTTCTTTTCCTTTGCTTATTTCTCGAACCTAAACTTATCATTAACTAACCCGTAACTTTGTTTACTTTGTTTTGCGTATATATTTTATATTGGGTAGAATTAACAAAACTTAATTTCGCTACCATCATTATTTTTTAGTGACATGCACTGTTAACATCAATAAAATCACTGGTGACAATACTTGATACCTGTTTCGTATAAGCACCAAATAACTATCACTATTTCGATTTGCTTTTTCATGATAATATGTTCATCTTGATACATTATAATAAACATTTCCATTCACTGGTCGTTTGCTTAGCTTAGCTTTACATCATTTTTTCACAATGTTTCTCTACTTGCTTTCAGCATGAGAGCAGATCATATTCTAAACGTTTCATGCATATCACACAAACTTATAATATTTGATCAACATTTGACTAACAATTTTTTGCCAATTTCCTTCAACATTCTCATTACAATTAGTACAGTTTACATTTTGTCGTTAAAATGAAGCTGTACATGTTTCCTATTACTTGGAAACCAGATTTGTAAAAATCCCATTTTTTTTTTCACTCTGAGAATTTTCATTATATTTCTTTGACCAACGATTTGTTTTCAATGGACTTGATAAGTGCTAATATAGAGAGAAGAGAAACAGGGTGAGAGAGAGGCAGAAGAGAAAGTTGTTCTATCCTCTTTCCCAAATTTGACTACTGTGCGCGTTTGAACTCTCATCCTCGAGTTGCCTATTAGCCTTGATAAGTGCTAATATAGATAGAAATACCTATTCTGATACCTAATAAAAGAAAGGACACTCTTTGGGGCGGATTTTGATGATAACAAGTCACTAATTAGAAATTATAATAAACATTCAAATAATTTAAGAATTTTAACAAAAATAAAATTACATGGTAATCACCCAATTTCTGCCACAAAATTTTGATTGGCAAAACTCATAAACAGAAAATATATATTTTCTAATTTCATCTTTTTTTTTTTTTTTTTTTTTTTTTACATAATCTGGTTTGATGTTTTCCTAAATATTCAAATCACTATATTTTGCTGCTTAATATCAAATACAGCAAATGAGTTATTTTTTATGCATCAAACAATTACATTTTCTCATTCATCCAAACTAATCACTGAACATCAATTTCATAGTTTCTTCGCTAAAATATTACTGTGCTTGATGTCATCAAGTGGAGCAGATCATTTTTTTTTTTCATTTGTTCACACATTTTTCCAATTTATATATATTTTGTCTAAGATTCTTAGCCTATGTCATTGCATACCAAGCTGTTTATTAAAAGTTAAGGTTCACTGTAAACACATATGTTACACCAAAATAAAAACGCTTCAGATAATGTCTTGATATTCAATTCAGTTTCTCACATGACATCTTATGAAGTTAGTAGAAATGTTACAGACTTTTGAATCTCAAACATTTTCAATACTGAGCACTGATATTTTCTTTTTTGGAATATAAGCACATTCATGATTTTTTTTTTTACAAACGTCAACAAATTTCACATTGTGTAGCAATGTACTGAAACAATTATAAAAATATTTGTTTTTATTTTGGATGATGCAGGGCATCCGGAGAGAGATGTTTCTAACAAAATGAAAGTATAATTTTTAGCAATAGGTATCTAGGAAAAGGCCACTACATATGTTATAAATTCCAAATTTCCACAACCTGGCAAATACTGGTACACGCTAGCAAATTTAGATTTGCAATTACAGAATATGATTCTAATTTTTTCCTTTGCTCTTTATTCTAACACTACACTAAGTTTACTGTTTTATTTCGCTACAGTTGATATTGTGTAGAACAATAAGAAAATCATAGTGAACAATGCATTCAACAAAATTTCATACACATTTCTAGATACCTATATCTAATAAGTTCAAAAGAAAGGACACACTTAGGGAGGTATTTTGGTGGTCAAGTCACTAAATAGAGATTAGCTGGTTTCCCGGCATAGCCCAGGATGTAATAAAGATTGACTGAAATACATGTTCTAGCTGGTTTCTAGGCGTTGCCAGGGATGTAATATAGACACATTATGTTGTATATTACCTGTTCTCTTCTCCCTAAGGTAAAACAATTTCATATACATGCTGTAAATTACCTACGCTAGGGATAAAACATGAACAATACCAGTCCTAGGGTAGATAAAACAAATAATACATAGAGATGAAAGATTCCTCTCCCCTAAGAATAAAACATATATTCAATATCTGCTTTTGTTTTTTCATTGTTTATACGGTCCCGAGCAACGCCGGGTAGCCCTGCTAGTAATATATAAAAGCGAAACGTCTGTATGTATGTATGTTTGTTTGTAACGCTAAAACTTTTGACAGACACAACCAAAGTTGACAAATTTGGTATCAGATTGAACCTTGATCACCCGGATGACAAATATCGAAATTTCACGTCAAACGGACCACTAGAAGTGGGTGAACTGATCAGTTTTCTCCCAGGCGGGCCCCCCAAAAAACCTGTAATTTTTACGTTATTCATTAGGTGTCACGTGACGTGACGTCAGCTCAGTAAAATGTCGGCTGCGCTGACGTACATTAAAGCTGCCTTCGAGGAGTAATTGATACTGTAACACAGTTAAATATTAGTTTTCGAGTCAAATCGTTATTACCAACGGATTTATCGCACTTCAAAAAGAAGAATCCCAAAATTACACGAAAATTGACGTAGGGAAAATGTTTCTATTTTTGCTTGAAGTTTTTTACCGGGAAGGTGACTATGCTTTTCGCTATAGTTTACCATGTAAAGAAGGCTTTAGCCATTTTGTGTTTACCTCCTAACTCTGTTAAACTGGAAGGGGGAGGGATGGGTATCAGTATGAGGCCGCTTAAATACACGAAAATTACTTTTATACGAGTTTGTTTTCTTATGAATGGAACCGCTTATTAATTGTTTTCTTATGAATGGGAGGGGGGAGGAAGTCGCGTGCACAGTTTTCCCAAGCATTACCTACTATAAAAAAAGATGCACATTTACCCTCTTCTCTCACTCTCTCACCCTCTTTCTCTTCTCTCTCTCTCACTCCCTTTCTCTTCTCTCTCTCTACCTCTTTCTCTACTCTCTCTGTCTCACCCTCTTTCTCTCTCTCTCTCACCCTCTCTTCTCTCTCTCTCTGTCTCTACACCTCTTTCTCTTCTCTCTCTCACCCTCATTCTCTTCTTTCTTTCTCTCTCTCACCCTCTTAATCTTCTCTTTCTCACCCTCTTTCCCTTCTATCTATATCAGCATTATCAAGGCCAATAGGCAACTCGAGGATGAGAGTTCAAACGTGCACAGTAGTCAAATTTGGGAAAGAGGATGGAACAACTTTCTCTTCTGCCCCTCTCTCACCCTCTTTATCTTCTCTCTCTCTCTTACCCTGTTTCTCTTCTCTCTGTATTAGCACTTATCAAGGCCCATAGGCAACTCGAGGATGACAGTTCAAAAGTGCACAGTAGTCAAATTTGGGAAAGAGGATGGAACAACTTTAACAGGAGGATGAGTTATTCAACGACACCAACCTATTTTGTTATATATATATATATATATATATATATATATATATATTTTGTAGAAACTATATATATTACCACTTATATCTATATTTATTAAAAAATATATATTACCACTTATCCAGGCCCATAGGCCATTCGAGGATGAAATTTGCACAGTAGTCAAATTCGGGAAAGAGGATGGAACCACTTTAACGGGATGATGAGTTATTCAGCGACTCCAACCTATTTTGTTATATATATATATATTTGGTATAAAATATATATTACCACTTATACAGGCCCATAGGCCACTCGAGGATGAGAGTTTAAAAGTCCACAGTAGTCAAATTCAGGAAGGAGGATGGAACCGCTATAACAGGAGATTGAATTATACAGCGACTCAAACCTATTTGTTATATATATATATATATATATATATATATATATATACTTTGTACAAACTATATATTACCACTTATCAAGGCCCATTGGCTACGCGAGGATGAGAGTTGAAAAGTGCACAGTAGTCAAATTCGGGAAAGAGGATGGAACCGCTTTAACGGGAGAATGAGTTATTCAGCGACTCCAACCTATTTTTATATATATATATATATATATATCTATATTTTTTAAAAAATATATATTACCACTTATCAAGGCCCATAGGCCACTCGAGAATGAGAGTTTAAAAGTGCACAGTAGTCAAATTTGGGAAAGAGGATGGAACCGCTTTAACGGGTGGATGAGTTATTCAGCCACTCCAACCTATTTTGGTATATATATATATATATATATATATTTTGTACAAACTATATATTACCACTTATCAAGACCTATAGGTCACTCGAGGATGAGAGTTGAAAAGTGCACAGTAGTAAAATTCGGGAAAGAGGATGGAACCGCTTCAACGGGAGGATGAGTTATTCAGCGACTCCAACCTATTTTGTTATATATATATATGTATATATTTTTAGTACAAACTATATATTACTACTTATCTAGGCCCATAGGCCACTCGAGGATGAGAGTTGAAAAGTGCACAGTAGTCAAATTCGGGAAAGAGGATGGAACCGCTTTAACGGGAGGATGAGTTATTCAGCGACTCCAACCTATTTTTATATATATATATATATATATATATTTATATATATATTTTATACAAACTATATATGACCACTTATCAAGGCCCATAGGCCACTCAGGGATGAGAGTTGAAAAGTGCACAGTAGTCAAATTCGGGAAAGAGGATTGAACCGCTTTAACAGGAGGATGAGTTATTCAGCGACTCCAACCTATTTTGTTATATATATATATATATGTATATATTTTTTGTACAAACTATATATTACTACTTATCTAGGCCCATAGGCCACTCGAGGATGAGAGTTGAAAAGTGCACAGTAGTCAAATTCGGGAAAGAGGATGGAACCGCTTTAACGGGAGGATGAGTTATTCAGCGACTCCAACCTATTTTGTTATATATATATATATATATATATATATATATATATATTTTGTAAAAAACATATATGACCACTTATCAAGGCCCAGAGGCCACTCGAGGATAAGAGTTCAAAAGTGCACAGTAGTCAAATTCGGGAAATTTGTTATATACTTTTTTTTGTGTTTCTTAGGCATTTCCACTTATCAAGGCCGAGATACAACTCGAGGATGAGAGTTAAAATTTGCACAGCAGTCAATTGGACAATAAGGCCCAGTGGTCACCCGAGGATAAGGGTTGAAAATTGCAGTAGTCAATTGGACAACATAGTAATCGTTAGTAATGGAAAATCTGGAAATTTGTTATATATATATTTATATTTTGTTATTTAGGCATTACCACTTATGGCCCAGAGGCTACTAGAGGATAAGGGTTGAAAAGTGCAGTAGTCAATTGACAAAATATAGTAATCGTTTGTAATGGAAATTCAGTAAATTTGTGATATATATGTGTATATTTTGTTACATACGCATTACCATTTATCAAGGCCCACAGGCCCCTCGACGATAAGGATTGAAAAGTGCACAGTAGTCATCGTTAGTAATGAAAATTCGGGAAATTGTTATATAACTATTTTTTTGTTACTTAGGCATGACCACTTATCAAGGCCAAGAGGCCACTCAAGGATATTACCACTTATCAAGGCCCAGAGGCCACTCGAGGATAAGGGTTGAAAAGTGCAATAGTCAATTGGACAATATAGTAATCGTTAGTAATGGAAATGCGGGAAATTTGTTATATATATATTTATATTTTGTTAAATACGCATTACCACTTATCAAGGCCCAGAGGCCATTCGAGGATAAGGATTGAACAGTGCACATTAGTCAATTGGACAATATAGTAATCGTTAGTTATGGAAATTCGGGCAATTTGTTATATACCTTTTTTTTTTGTTACTTAGTCATTTCCACTTATCAAGGCCCAGAGGCCACTCGAGGATAAGAATTACAAAGTCCAAAGTAGTCAATTGGACAATAAGGCCCAGAGGCCTCCCGAGGATAAGGGTTAAAAAGTGCAGTAGTCAATTGGACAATATAGTAATCATGAGTAATTACTACTTCAAGGCCCAGAGGCCACTCGAGGATAAGGGTTCAAAAGTGCAGTAATTAATTGGACGATACAGTAATCGTTAGTAATGGAAATTCAGTAAATTTGTTATATATATATTTATATTTTGCTAAATACGCATTACCACTTATCAAGGCCCAGACGCTACTCGAGGATAAGGATTGAAAATATTCAAAAAATTTTTATCTACCGATTAGAAAATTTGTATATAGGGTATTAAGACATATGGAATATATCTAGCATATTCTATCTATTATATCTATAAAAGTCAGAATTTTTGTGTGTGTGTGTGAGGTAGTGAGAGAGAGAGAGAGAGAACAATTCGTAACCTATATATTCAACAAATTTTTTATCTACAGATTTTAAATTTGTTATAAAGGGTATTCAGACATATGGAAATATATCTAGCATAATCTATCTATTATATCTCCAAAAGTGAAAATGTGTGTGTCTGTGAGAGAGAGAGAGAGAGAACAATTCTCAAACTATGTACTCAACAAATTTTTTATCTACAGATTTGAAAATTTGTATATAGGGGAATTCAGACTTATGGAAATATATCTAGCATAATCTATCTATTATATCTATAAAAGTGAAAATGTGTGTGTGAGAGAGAGAGAACAATTCTCAACCTATATATGCAACAAATTTTTTATCTACAGATTAGAAAATTTGTATATAGGGTATTCAGACATATGGAAATATATTTAGCATAATCTATCTCTTATATCTATAATAAAAGTGAGAATGTTTGCGTGTGTGTGTGTGTGAGGTAGCAAGAGAGAGAGAGAGAGAGAGAGAGAGACAGAGCAAGAGAACAATTCTCAACCTATATATTCAACAAATTTTTCATCTACAGATTTTAATATTTGTATATAGGGTATTCAGACATATGGAAATATATCTAGCATAATCTATCTATTATGTCTATAAAAGTGAGAATGTGTCTGTGTGTGTGAGAGAGAGAGAGAGTAAGAACAATTCTCAACTTTTATATTCAACAAATTTTTTTATCTACAGATTAGAAAATTTTTATATAGTGTATTCAGACATATGGAAATATATCTAGCATAATCTATTATATCTATTAAAGTGAGAATGTGTGAGAGGAGAGAGAGAGAGAAAGAGAGAGAGAGAGAACAATTCTCAACGTATATACTCAACAAATTTTATATCTACAGATTTGAAAATTTGTATGTAGCGTATTCAGACATATAGAAATATATCTAGCATAATCTATCTATTATATCTATAAAAGTGAAGATTGTGTGTGTGTGTGTGTGTGAGAGAGAGAGAGAACAATTCTCAACCTATATACTCAACAAATTTTTTATCTACAGATTTGAAAATTTGTATATAGATTATTCAGACATATGGAAATATATCTAGCATAATTTATCTATTATATCTATAAAAGTGAGAATGTGTGTGTGTGAGAGAGAGAATGAGAGAGAACAATTCTCAACCTATATATGCAACAAATTTTTTATCTACAGATCTGAAATATCACATTTGTATAGAAGTAGAAATCTGGATACCTATTTTGATACCTAATAAAAGAAAGGACGCTCTTTGGGGCGGATTTTGATGATAAGAAGTCACTAATAAGAAATTATAATAAACATTGAAATAATTTAAGAATTTTACCAAAATAAAATTGCATGGTAATCACCCAATTTCTGCCACAAAATTTTGATTGGCAAAACTCATAAACAGAAAATATATATTTTCTAATTTCATCTTTTTTTTTTACATAATCTGATTTGATGTTTTCCTTAATATTCAAATCACTATATTTTGCTGCTTAATATCAAATACAGCAAATGAGTTATTTTTTATGCATCAAACAATTACATTTTCTCATTCATCCAAACTAATCACTGAACATCAATTTCATATTTTCTTCACTAAAATATTACTGTGCTTGATGTCATCAAGTGGAGCGGATCATTTTTTTTTTCATTTGTTCACACATTTTTCCAATTTATATATATTTTGTCTAAGATTCTTAGCCTATGTCATTACATACCAAGCTGTTTATTAAAAGTTAAGGTTCACTGTAAACACATACGTTACACCAAAATAAAAACGCTTCAGATAATGTCTTGATATTCAATTCAGTTTCTCACATGACATCTTATGAAGTTAGTAGAAATGTTACAGACTTTTGAATCTCAAACACTTTCAATACTGTGCACTGATATTTTCTTTTTTGGAATATAAGCACATTCATGATTTTTTTTACAAACGCCAACAAATGTCACATTGTGTAGCATTGTGTACATTTCTACACAAAGAAATGTACTGAAACAATTATAAAAATATTTGTTTTTATTTTGGATGATGCAGGGCATCCGAAGAGAGATTTTTCTAACAAAATGAAAGTATAATTTTTAGCAATAGGTATCTAGGAAAAGGCCACTACATATGTTACAAATTCCAAATTTCAACAACCTGGCAAATACTGGTACACGCTAGCAAATTTATATTTGCAATTACAGAATATGATTCTAATTCTTTCCTTTGCTCTTTATTCTAACACTACACTAACTTTACTGTGTTATTTCGCTACAGTTGATATTGTGTAGAACAATAAGAAAATCATAGTGAACAATGCATTCAACACAATTTCACACACATTTCTAGATACCTATATCTAATAAGTTCAAAAGAAAGGACACACTTAGGGAGGTATTTTGGTGGTCAAGTCACTAAATAGAGATTAGCTGGTTTCCCGGCATAGCCCAGGATGTAATAAAGATTGACTGAAATACATGTTCTAGCTGGTTTCTAGGCGTTTCCAGGGATGTAATATAGACACATTATGTTGTATATTACCTGTTCTCTTCTCCCTAAAGTAAAACTATTTCATATACATGCTGTAAATTACCTATGCTAGGGATAAAACATGAACAATACCAGTCCTAGGGTAGATAAAACAAATAATACATAGAGATGAAAGATTCCTCTCCCCTAAGAATAAAACATATGTTCAATATCTGCTTTTGTTTTTTCATTGTTTATACGGTCCCGAGCAACGCCGGGTAGCCCTGCTAGTCTTCTATATATATAAATCTCAAACGTCTGTGTGTATGTATGTTTGTATGTAACGCTAAAACTTTTGACAGACACAACCAAACTTGAACAATTTGGTATCATATTGAAGCCCCATCACCCGGATGACAAATATCGAAATTTCACGTCAAACGGACCACTAGAAGTGGGTCAACTGATCAGTTATCTTCGAGGGGGACCCCCAAAAAACCTGTCATTATCTATATATATAAAAGTCAAATGTTTGTTTGTAACGCTAAAACTTGAGATGAAAGATTCCCCTCCCCTAAGACTAAAACATATGTTCAATATCTGCTTTTGTTTTTTCATTGCTTATACGGTCCCGAGCAACGCCGGGTAGCCCTGCTAATATATATATATATATATATATATATATATATATATATAAAATGTATATATACATATATAAAATGTATATATACATATATAAAATGTATATATACATATATAAAATGTATATATATATATATATATATATATATATATAAAATGTATATATATATATATATATATATATATATAAAATGTATATATATATATATATATATATATATAAAATGTATATATATATATATATATATATAAAATGTATATATATATATATATATATATAAAATGTATATATATATATATATATATATAAAATGTATATATATATATATATATATAAAATGTATATATATATATATAAAATGTATATATATATATATATATAAAAAATGTATATATATATATATATATATATATAAAATGTATATATATATATATATATATATATAAAATGTATATATATATATATATATATATATAAAATGTATATATATATATATATATATAAAATGTATATATATATATATAAAATGTATATATATATATATAAAATGTATATATATATATATAAAATGTATATATATATATATATAAAATGTATATATATATATATATATAAAATGTATAAATATATATATATATAAAATGTATATATATATATATATATAAAATGTATATATATATATATATATAAAATGTATATATATATATATAAAATGTATATATATATATATAAAATGTATATATATATATATAAAATGTATATATATATATATAAAATGTATATATATATATAAAATGTATATATATATATATAAAATGTATATATATATATAAAATGTATATATATATATATATATATATATATATAAAATGTATATATATATATAAAATGTATATATATATATAAAATGTATATATATATATAAAATGTATATATATATATAAAATGTATATATATATATAAAATGTATATATATATATATAAAATGTATATATATATATATATATATATATAAAATGTATATATATATATAAAATGTATATATATATATATATATATATATATAAAATGTATATATATATATATATATATATATATAAAATGTATATATATATATATATATATAAAAAATGTGTGTGTGTGTGTGTATATATATATATATACACAGAAAAGCGAAAATGTGTGTATGTTTGTATGCGTGTTTGTTGGTCTGCTATAAACTTTCGACAGACACAACAGAAATTCACAAACTCGGTATCATATTGAAGCCTAATCGTTTGCCCCAAAATATAAAAAAATATGCTAAAAACGTTCATTTTGAACCCTGTAGTCGACAATTTTCGACATGGGGGAGGGCAACAAAAACTGTCCCCCTGTGACGACGACCGGTTCTATGCATGCATCAGATGACGTTATGACCTGATTTACTTTAAATAGTTAAAAAACTGACTAAATTTCATGTACGTCGCGTTAGCTCAGTGGGTTAGCGCGTTGGTTCGTTATCTAAATGTTTTGGGTTCGAATCATAGTGCGAGATGTCTTTTTTTTTTCGATTTTTTAAATTGAAATATTGAACCAGTGTTATTTAAGCCATTTTTCATGTAACGTTCGTTTTTCTGTTTTGCTTTTTTTTTTTTTTTTTTTTTTTTTTTTACTTCGCTTATCCACCCCCGACCACATACCCAAAAACACCCGGGTACGCACCGATTTTTTAAATTTTAATATAGAAACAGGCTTATTTAAGCCATTTTTCATGTGTTCGTTTTTCTGTTTTCTTTTTTCAATTTTTACAATCAACATCGTTCGTTTGCCTTACGTTAGTT
Source organism: Euprymna scolopes (assembly GCF_053919585.1). Lineage (NCBI taxonomy): Eukaryota > Metazoa > Mollusca > Cephalopoda > Sepiida > Sepiolidae > Euprymna > Euprymna scolopes. The sequence continues at coordinate 74,570,454 of NC_136510.1, forward strand.
TTTTTTTTTTTTTCGATGTTTTGATTACTCCCCTCCCCCCCATTTAAGTTTTGACGTTCGTTTTTAGTTTTTCTTTTTTTACTTCGCTTATAACAAACAAACCTGGTCATTGACCTCATTTGCTGAATAGCTTCCTTCGTCGTCGTAACGCTCGACGGCTTCCATGCGCGCACCTGTCAATTTGGTTCTTACCAATTCAAACATCTTTCAGTAACTCATTCTGGCTGGCTGATTTTATTTTCAAACTTCGCCTCAGGGCTTTGCGTTCAATCCTACCTCCCTCCGTTTCTTTTTTATTTAACACCACACACACCTCCAAACACCTGGGCAACGCCGGGTACCCCCACTAGTCTATAATATAAAGCTGAATGTGTGTGTGTGTGTATGTGTGTCTGGTCACGAATAGGCTCCTATATGGTTGACTATTTTAAAAAACTGAATACATATAATAGATGTATTGAGACACATAATAATAAAATCATGGGGGTGTTCGTTAGTGCCTGACCTCCATAGAATAGAAATATGTCAAAGTTTAACAAGGTTTTTTTAATATAGATCCACAGAATATTGTGATAAGTGTTTCAGTGTGAACAGGTATGGTATAATAAATTATGGGGTTTATCTATTTTATTTTTACTTTCACCATCTTTTGCTTTGGTTTTGATACCCCCAAATTCGAAGCTATCTCTTTACAACCCTTCGTTTTCATAACCTATCATACTTTCATAAATCAAAGTCCATTTTCTGTAGGTTGTTTTTGAACCCAGTCAATGATGGGTACTTTTGCTAGTATATATATAAAATATATAACACACACACACTAGCAAGGCGCGCAGCATTGCCAGGTCATAATATACATTTAAATATGATATTTCAATTCATGCTGATTTTGTATTTATTATATTGGACCTAATATATAGTAATGATTTAAAAAGATTTTAAGAAATGACTAGTGAACCACCACATTTAGTTTTCTTTAAATTTTTACTTTATTACCGGTTTTCTTGGCCTAAAACCCAAACATAAAGCTTTACATGCGTTCAAATAGCTTATATATTAAGTATTATGTTTGTACACCAAAAACTCACAGTTTGGTAGGCCAAATCTTTTAAACATGCATTTTAAAGAAAAAGTTCTAAATTTTAATTTTAGGTGGAAGGAGAGTATATTTGTTTTGTTGTTGTTGTTTAATTATCAAGCAAAAGAACAGAGAGAGAGAAAAAGAGGGAGAGGAGAAGAAAGAGAGAGAAGGAGAGAGTTGAAGAAAAAGTTCAGATACCAACACCATCTCCACTCCTTAAGGATGAGTCTGAGAGTTGACAAGGTCATCTGGTCAAAGAACATTTTGACCCCTTTTAGTTCTGGGTGTCAAGGAACAAAAGTGAATAAAGAAGAGGGGCTGGCAAGTATGGAAGAGAGAGAAGAAAAGGGACATTTTCTTTTAGACACTCACACCAAGGCTGACAGGGGGGGGGGGGAAGAAGTTCATCCAAACTGCAAAAAGGACAATGTCATCAATGTCAGGAGGAACCAGGAGAACCAAAAAAAAATGCATGGAGTGAATAGAGAAAATAACAAAACAGTGGATAAAGACCAAAAGCAGAAATACCAGGGGTTATTAACAGTTGTCCAAAGTGAACAAAATGGTTAAACTTCACATAGAAAAAGATCAAAAACTGCAAGTCCTCTCTATATATCTTTCTCTTGTGCAATGAACCAGTGATTCTGTAATTTGGCCATTTTATTTTCTTATTGCTCATTGCTGTATTTTCAGACATTAGTGTAAGATACCCCTTCCCCATCTTCATAATTTTTTTTTTTTTTTTAATCTAATCTCATAGCGCCTCCTCCCACCATAGTCTATTTTTGTAATAAAATTGATTTAAACTTTACCACTTGTGTTTTCGTTGCTTTCATATGGTGTTTGTCTATTTTACATTTTCTCGATCTTGAAGGAGTCTCCCCCATCCCCACTTGTTGGGCAATATATATGGGACCCAGGGGATATTGTTCACATTTTTTTTTCTTAAATTTTTTTTTTTTAATCATAATATATATATACACACATAAATATATATAAAAAACTTTTGTGTTTACTATAACCTTTTTATGCAAATATTAAGCAAGTACTAATCATTTAGAATATCTGCATGATATAATTACACGTAATAGTTAATCCCATAAGAAAAAAGAAAAAAAAACTAATAGGGAATTAATAAAATGAATGTTTAAAAGAATATGCAAATTATCTAGATCTTTAGCTAATGAATGCACTTCCACAACCCATATAAGAAAGTTGTATTTTCTTTTCAAATAAATAGAAAAAAGGGGTTTTTAATGAATATAAATACACAAAACCCCAAATTTATAGGAGTATTTATATATATATGTGCATATGCACACACATTTTCTTATAATTGTATTTTAATAAATACAAACATAACAATTTAGACCTAAATACTATTAAAACTGTGGATCTTGTTTGTCCCCATGCACCCTGAATGACATCAAGCACGAGGAGGTAGAAGACCTCCTTTATGACATCATAAATGATGAAGCAAAAGAGCATGAGGTCAGCCATTAAAACAAAACTTCTAAATGGATTTGGTAATATATATATATATACATACATACATACATACACACACACATGTTGTAAAGCCTCCTATTATTTTTTAAGTTCAAAAGTTGAAGAGCTACAAAGATGGGAGCAGTACCATTAAAACAAGTGACCTTTTCTGTTCCAGAATTAATTTTTCTACATTCTCAATGCACTTTTGCAAGGAATTCAACGACACAGCTCTGCTTCTGACGCACGTCCATGAGAGGTTTCTTTCTCATACTGTCAATATCTGCAACAGAAGATGAAACTTTTGGGCCATAAATGCATCAGTTCAGTCATCTTAATGGAATTTGAACTCCCCTCTGATCCATTCGGACAGATTACAAATAGACATTACATTTGAAACCTCCCTCATGTGTTATATATATTAGTGATTGTCACTTCTGGACAGAAGACCATCTTTCCCTTGCTTTATTGTTGATTACTCATTCATTTTCATGTATTTTTGAAATATTTTTTTTGTTTTTTTTTTAATTATATACACATATATACACTTACACACACATATACATACATACTCATCAAAACACGTTGATTGCTTGTTTCTATATGTATACAGTGGGTGATATTATGATGTAATTAAAGAACAAATGATTAGAGAGGTGATGGAAAATGTTCGAGGGCAAAAGAGCATAAAAAATGAATGATTATTATCAAGAAATGTATAAATGGATGACGTCATTTTGGCAGCTTTATAGATATACTAGACAACCTGTTACCCATTTGGTTGTTTAGACCCAACTGTGGACAGGTTGAGACAAAGAAAGAAGAGGGGGGGGGGCTAGACGACAGGCTGTCTAGTATTATATATAATTTAAAAGACAAAATCTCGCCTTTTACAACTAAAAGTTTAAGCATAAAATCCCAAGTGAAAAAAAAAAAAAACAAAAAAAAAACACTAATTAGGAGTTTTGAATTTGGTCCAAGTTGTAAAAATTTATAAAGATTTGAATCTTGGTTATTTTGTGTAATTAGCACAAATAGGCAGAGTTGATTAGGCTCAAAGTGCTATAGCAAATTAGGATCGAAAGAGGTAGCTTTCACGAATCACAAAGCCGCCTAGGGCTTATTTGTTGTCCACGTACATAGACAAGATTATGGGAGATTTAAATAATACAAGAGAGTATCGCCTGATGCAGTCTATACACCAAGTGGCCATTAAGAGAGAATGCCTCAATTAAAATAAGTCAAGAATGGAGAAAGACAGAGTATTTCAGTGCTTTCTTTTTCTACGGAAGTCTACAAGACATAGAAAGGAGGAAAACTAATTATAAAATGAAAGGCTCCAAAGAAATTTAACTTTGCATAATCTAATATATTTATAAAAGTGTGTGTGAGGGCACTATCTCAACCTATATACTCAACGAATTTTTGATCTACAGACTTGAAAATTGGTATATAGAGTGGAAAACTTTTTAATCTGTTTTCATTTGAGAGGGGAAGGCTGCTAAGGAGTCTAAATTGATACTGGGGAGGTATAATCGCATTTTTATGTTTTGTGACTGGGCATGCACAAATCATTCACATTATGTTAAGAATAAGTACGTTTGAAAACAAAAGATGGTGTTAAGATGGCCTTATGATTATCATACTTAATTCACTGTCTTTAGGTCTTGGCTTGAATATATATATATATATATATATATATATTTTTACTTACAAGAAATGAACTATTCAGAAAAAACAATACTTGCATGCAAATGTTTTTTTTTTTTCTCCATTATATTTTACTTCATTTCTTTAAGAGGAATTTACCATTATATTTAATACCGGGCAACACTGGGTACATCTAGTTTTGTGTGTGTGTGTGTATATATATGAGTAAATTGTAAATGGTAAAAAAAAAAAAAAAAACGAAATGCTCAATACTGCTGTTGAGCAAAATGTTTTTTTTTACTGTTTTTAATCTGCTTGGTTACACATGTTTTGATTACTGAATCTAACCTCACTGCTCAATGACTTTACAATTAACTGCTATTGCTGTTTTTTTTTTTTTTTTTTTTTTTATTAGAGTCTGTATATCTAATTTCTCTTTTTCTCACTATAAATATTTATTTCTGTGAAGTCTGATGAAATTATTGGATCGTTAATACAATTCCGTAATGGAAACGTGTAACCAAGTGGATTAGAAACGGTAATAAAAACATATATATATGAGCATCCAATAACTGAAAAAGGCTAAAATCAAGATGAATCTCCTCCCATACTTCAATTTCCCTACCTAGTAGGTGTGGGAGGGCCGCATGCATTCCCATCTAATATCCCACCTCAATGTGAAATTTAAAGTAAAATGACCCCTCCTCCACTTTTGAAGTAGTAATTTTAGATTATTAGCACAGATTAAAAAAAAAAAAAAAAAAAAAAAAAAAAGTGTAGCAAAACTTTTTTTTTTTTTTTTTAAAGAAATTTTTTTCTTTCCTTTGGAGGAGGTAGTATATATAAGTCACTCACCCTAGTACTAATCCTAAGTCTAAATTGCAAGCCCATCCTCTAAAAGAACCTTTAACTCTACAGCAGATCAAATGCAGGTAAATAAATATGAGCAGCACAAGTAGAGGAAGAAATGGATGACAAAAGAAAATTAAACTAGTAATAAAGTGCTCTTACAAAATCATGCTGCACACAAAGATGTTCTTTTACATATATAGAACAAATCCCACAGTTATGCCTTTTAATTTTACAAACCCTCTACAACAAATGTCAGTACAAAATCATCTTCCTGAATTTATTTTTTTTTTTTTTTTAACACTCTTCTGAAATTTTGTTCAAGAAAAAAAAATTACTTATATTCAAAAGATAAAAAAATAAACAATAAAAAGATTATAAAAATAATAAATAAACAGAAATAAATAGAAAAGATAAAAGATAAATAAAAAAAATAAACAATTTTGAAGGATCATCAATCAAGGTTCGAGTTACTATGATAAATCCGTTTTTCGCTTTTAACTCCTCAACCTTGACCTGTTTGACCCTTAAAACATGGCTGTAACATTTTCTTTTCCAACCAATGCTGAATTGTAAGTTCTTGGAAAACAAATGTGAACCAAAGAATTTAAGGAACAGCCGTTTCATTCTGTGATCTTGCTGATTCACATCCATCTATATCTGGTGCGAGAAAATGCATAAGCACAACCGATTCTTGCAGCTGTTCCTAGTCACCTGTTTTCTGTTCTGAGGGATGTTTATGTGCTTTGTTACAAGGCAGAGTTATAATGATGATGATGATGATGTCTGGCAGGATGACTACGATTATCATATCATGGAATTACTATAATTTTTTGACATTAAATATGAAGCTGAAATAAATTTGGTTCTATTTTTCAAGAAAATTAAAAACCTAAAGGAATAGGTTTTTGAGCAATGAGAGCAAATCATTAGAAATAAATGCCACAAAATCTATCATAGTAGCCCCAGTTGATAGCATATATTCAACAGAAGATATAATTTTACTCAAAGTTACCCTCCCCCACCAGCACACACTCCTATTAAAGCACATGTTAAATGGACAATCATGTATATGGAGATTAAATATGGAAAGTGAAATAAATTACTTATTTTAATATTTTAAGTTAAAGACTAGAGTTTAAATTAAAATTATACACACAAAAAAAATGAATATATTAAAATTTAACAAAAAAAAAAAAAAAAAGGAACGTTAACGTTTACAAATCTATAAATTTAATTTATTTAAAAAAAAAACTTATAAAAAAGAAATCTTATTTTAAAGACATTCATTTATTAACAATTTAGTTTTAATGACTAAATGATACCATAATAAAAATAACTTGATGTGCAATTTAAAAAATAAAATAAAAATATATTGTAAAAGAATAAAATGTGTGTGTATATATATATATCTGCAATTAAACTCAAATTTTTTATTCGACAAAAAATAAAATTTAAAGATTTTCCTTTAATCCATGGATTTTCAATAAATGGCTCATATCAGAGGAAATGCTTTTTATAGGGAGTCAAATGTTGCTATTTAACATAAAAAAGTAAAAACTAAAGTTTGCACGAAAAACCTTTATAATAGTGTTCTTTCTCATATATTGAGCTTTTTTATCTGATTGGGATTGTCTTATGTTATACTAATTTATATGTACATTAATTTTGCTGTATTATACAATCTATAATCTCAAAGTATTTTAACATTTTAGCATATATACATATAAACATTTTATTTACTACTAAAGAGATTATATATTTAATTTTTTTTTTTTTACATAGGCATCACCACTTATCAAGGCCAAGAGACCACTCGAGGATAAAGGTTAAATTTAATCTGTCGCAAACAATGTTTTTTTTCAATTGTATTTAAAAACAGGCTTCTTAGATTCAAATTGGAGTTTATTTTAAAAAAATTAGAATAAAGATTTCTGCACAATACCAAGTAGATAGAGCTAGTCATTATAGAAAATATAAAACTGCCACCCAAGAGATTCTATTTTAAAAAAAATGAACTCCAATTAGAATCTAAGAAACCCGTTTTAAATACAATGAGAAAACATTGTTTACAATAGATTAAATTAATCTCTTTAGCAGTAAAGTTTTTTTTTTTTTTTTTTTTACTTTTTGACAAAAATAAAAAAAAAAGTTCAGTAGTTCAATGATATAATCATACAATGATTGAATTAATTGATGTCCAAGTTTTATAGTATTGTTTTTTTTTTTTGTTTTTTTTTATAGCAATAGCAAAACCACGGGAAACTTATTTTATGCTTAAATATAATTTAAAGTCTTTAAACGTAAACCAGTTTCAGAATTGGAAAATAGCAACCCAAAACGAAAAGGTTAATTGAATATCGCATTTCAGTATTAGTTTTACAAATAAAGATTATTTTAACAGAGTTGAGTCACTTTCACAAGCAGAGGGGACGGGATCAGAACCGTAAAAAAAGTGAGTGGGAGATGAAAAATTAGTTGGAAAGCATTCAGCATTTTGTTAGTACATAGCATCGTGCAGAAAGTTTGAAGAGGAAAACTTAAAAAAATAAATTTAAAATAAAAAAAAAATAAAATTTAAAAATAAATTTAAAAATCATTTTTTCTTTAATAATTAAACCAAAAATTAAGCAAAAAGAATTAAATAGAAAATTAAAAAAAAAAATTTAAATTAAATTAAAAAAAAAAAAAAAAAAAATGAAAAACATTTTTAACAAAAACAAAAAAAAAACTTACATGCTTTGTTTGTATTAGTAATATTGTTGAACTCCTCCAATATTTTACCTGCTTGGGCATCAAACTGAGACTGGCATTGGTCCTTTGTCCTCAATTCTAAGGGGGGTAAAAAATAATAACCTAACCAACATAATGGAAGAAGAGAGAACAGCAAAAGATTCTTGAATGAGAAAATGATTCAAGAATCACATCTTGATAATTAAAGCCAATAGATTCATCTGGCTTTTCCTCATTACTTTTTAGCATGGAATAGAGTTAAAAAGGTTGCCAAATTTTATATACTCCTTCTGTTGAACCTCTCATGTGATAATTAAGAGTGTGTGTGTGTGTGTGTATATATATATATATATATATATATATATATATATATATAGATGCGCGCGCACACACACACACACTTTATGTAATTATCTTGAATAAACTAAAAGCACCATGCAAATTACTTTTAATTCTACATGACTATATTCTCAACTTTTACAAACTTTACTTTTAGTTATTTTTTACTTTTAACAGTTCAGCCAATGTAACCTCCCACCTTCTTCAGGAGAATCTTTTCAAACCCCTGAATTTTCAAATCAAACTTGGAAATCTATGCAAAATTTCAAACTGAACTATATTTAATCCATGGGTATAGATTTTTCTCATTCATCAAGTATGATTGGGTACAAGTGAGAAATAATTTATTCTTGGTACCTAATGAGGAGGTCAAAGTTCACCAATTAAGAAAACCTAAAAAAAAAAATATAAATAAATAAAACTTTAATAATAATTATATAGATTATATAGACTTTTTGTTATAGCCAAAAGGTAATTGGCCAAAAATGAGTACTTTATGCCAAATTGATGGTTGAATATGATAAAATTTGTATTCAGTTTTACATTAAATACTAATCCCTATTATTCCTTCGAACAGACATCATAATATTTAGTTCGCTGCACCTTATTATAAAGGTCCATGCAAAATTTAAGCCAGGTTGGCCAAGTAGTTTCTGAGAAAAAGTGGAATGGGCACACAAAGAAATATAGAATAGATAGCTATAAACATTTATCAGGTAGTAACAGTAATACTGCACATTTAAAACAAGATTAGGTTTGAAACAACAAATATTCCTACTAGAATTGGTCATATTGCACAACGGAACAAGGCTGTGATAATCAGTTCTCAGTCTTCTGGATGGTGAAGGTTCAATTCTCACAAGTGATATTGAAAATAAATAAAACTTATTACTTAACACTTTTACTTGGTCATGGCTGATGAAACAAAGTCTATTCTTGTGCCTTAAATAAAGGATTCCATTGTAAATTCTGTATAGATTCCAGTTTAAAACAGTGCACTAAAAAGGTCAGAGGTTACCTTGGCCAAAACGTCAGAATAATATTTAAGATGAGAATGGCAGTCCATATAATATATTATATATAAGATTAAAAAAAAATTAAATGAAATAAGTTAAAATAAAGCTTATTTCCATTTTTATCTAATTCTCAATTCTAACCATCCAACATATTTCTATATTGTTAGTAGCCTTCTACAAACTTTCTGTTTAATACATATATTTTATATAAATTTCTTAAAAGTTTGCACAAAGGTTTATTGTAGCAACTCAAATACTGAAGAATATGATATAATCCTCATTCATGTAAATATACATTTTTATGGTATACAAAATTTACCAAAGCATTTGTAAAAGCCTTTTTGTCAATTGTGTATACAATAAATATGTATACAAGAATGAGCAGAAACAATTGTTTGAAGAAACTTTCTTTAATAAACTATGATATATCACATTTTAAAAACAAAAAGAAACTATATTATTCAACTCATCAAATCAATTCAACAATTTTGTACCACTAAAAGACTTTTCAATTATAAACATCATAACAATTAAAAGAATTTGAATTAAAAGACTTATTTTGCTTGACAAATCTCATTTTTGTATCTGAAGATATGATTCTACAATTAAATCGATCTAGTTTGATTTAAACAAATTCTTAAGTTTTTATTTGCAAAAATAATTTTTTAACTTTATTTTAGTTTAAATTGAATAAGATGTTTAAAATAAAACATTTAACCAGATACAAAAAAAAATACTATGAAATTTTCAATTTAAGTAGGTCAGTAAGATACTGCAAGCATTAATGGCCACAAATATAAACTTGTATAACAAATAAAGAAAGACGATAGATAAGAGTATTTTCCTTTCTTGCTATAAAACATTAGTTAAATTAGTATTTAATAATTTAAAAAGAAGTCATTGTGTTCTGTAATACAGGCCATTTCATGGTATAGGCAGAAGCATGACTGGGACAAATGTTTGATTTTCAGAGTTTGGAAAGAAATTAAATAAACTATTTTAGATTTAACGGTTGAAAAGACCAAACAAGCGCAAAATTGATTTTTATAAATATATCTATCTATTAAAATTAAATAAATTATTTTTTCAAATGGTAAAATATTTTTTTGTCAGGAAATACAGACAGTTTTTTTTTTTCGTCATGTTATAGTACGTTCTCAGAGGTTGGAAATTGAGGCTGAATGAGATTTAAATGTCTGATAATGGTGGGAATGTTGGTCAAATGCATGGGTCAGTAATAGGAAATCTGTTTGACCAACGTTCACACCTTTATCAGACATCTAAATCTCATTCAACTTCAATTTCCAACCTCTGATGACATTAAAAATTTAATAAATAGAAATGTTTATTGAAATCAAGTTTTCATTTGTCTGCTCTTTTCAACTGTCAAACTTTAAATTCTTAATATGGAGTGCTTTTTTAGACTGGTTTTTCTATTCTATAGAAACTATATTGGACGATACATCAAATAACCGCCTAACTAATACTTGGAGATAATATTTGTTGAAAGATCAACAAATGAAAGTGGCTGACATCTTTTACCAGACATTTTAATTACCTCTTTGTTTTGTTTAATACGTATCAGCTTCCGCAATAGCATATGTATTTCCACATATTTATCTAATCCTCAAGCCATTCTATACATTTTCAAATATAATTGACTTAATTTATGACAAAACTATCTGAAGATCAAACATTTGTCAATAAGTTCAATAAACTTTCAGTCATTCTTCTCAGCTGCAAAATGAAGTGGCCTGCAGTATAGAACACCTTGGAAGGAGTTCAATCCAAACTAAAGCTTTACTTGGCATACTACCTCATATAGCTTCATAGATAAAACTAAATAGATGTTTTTTTTAATAGAATTTGAATAGATAAGTGCAAGGTTAGTGATGGAAAAATGGTTTGAAGAAACAAGAGAAATTGCAAATTATTTAAAATATTTATAGATATATTTAATAGTAAACATCTAATAAAAAAGATAGAAAAGGTGGATTCTTTAATGAAAGAAAATAAGACTGTACATTTGAGCAAGTTGATTTTTCAAAAATCAAATATGTCTATGTCAATAAAGTTAAATATCAGAACATGCTCATTTTTTTAAAATATTTCTTGTATAAATGTAAGCATCTTTGAAAATACAAGTGCAGAGTTTCTGAAAATCTGTGTTAGTGCCTGTGCAGTTTAAAGACCATGTTATTTTCTTTAGATTGGATTTTTCAATTTTTACAACATTGTGTTTATCAAATTGTTAGATGAAAATACAGAATAGATAAAAAGCCCCTCCCCACATTAAGAATGGCTTTTTAAATAAGGTTATGATTTCAGAATGTTCCATAAACAGTATAAGTACCAGTGAGTCAATGGAGAATTAGTCCTGGATATGTGCCTAAAATTTGTAAAAAGAATACTCCCAAAATGTTGAGGTTATTAAAAAACAATTGTCATTGTTTTCCTAGGACTTATTAAACGATTTTTAAAATGAATTGCTCAAAAATTGGTACCAATTAGAAATATAGTTTTTGCTGTTAGTAATCGGTAGGGCTAGGACAACAGCATATTCTTTTCATTGTTTTGACTCTTGTGTATCCGTTAATATGTTATGAGCTTTTATATAGTGATGTGGTTCTCTTGATTAACTGTGTCGGATATATACTCTAGAGCCAAAGCAATGAAAAGAATATGCTGTTGTCATAGCCCTAGTAATCACCATTGACAAATACCCAACCATTCCCGTGAGAACATTTATTCTTCTGTTTTCAAATTGAAAAAAATAATCGACCTACCCTATTGAGCATATAAGATTTATTTCAAACTTGTAAAATAAAAAAAAAAAAAAGTTTCTAGTATAAATTAATCTTTTAAAGTATTTCAGATATCACCTCCAACCACCACATGGATACACTTTTCCCCAGTCTGAACCTCTATATAAAATTTCATCAGAAATATTGAAACCATTTCTAAATTTTACTTTGAATCAAACGAACTATTCACACAATTCTCGGAGAAATGACTCAACTATCATCTTCTGCTATGTTGAAACTCTGGCTCATAATGTCATCACATTTTGTTAATCTGACGACTCACAAATAGAAACGGGTTGGAGTAATGGGAGGTTAGATGGTAACAGAATTCATATAAGCTACATTTCATTTGTTTAAAATTATTAATATTCAGCTTTTTTTTTTTTTTTTTCCACCATAATATTTACTCAAATCATCTGATTAAATTTAATCTAGCAGAAAATTAAATAAATTAAGCAAAAATAAATAAATAAATAAAATGAAAAAAAAAAAATTTTAAAGCAACATTTGAATTGTCGACTGAATCACTTGAATAAAAAACTTGGAAGTAGAAGGTAATGAGACTAAATGATCGAATTTGACTCAGATTTTTACTCATAAATATTGTCATTTAAGTGGTTAATAATTCTTTTTAATAGCAATGAGGCTGAAAATTTAATTCGCTTATGGTTGCTCACTTTAAAGGATCATCAAAATCATTAAAAAAAAATCAAAAAAGAAAAAAGGAATTTCAATCTACTACAGTAGATTGAAATTCCTTTTTTCTTTTTTAGATAACTGAAACAAAAAAATTTAAACTGTTTCTAATAATTTAAATCCAACTTTTAGAGATTTCACTAGTTTTATAAAATTCTAAAATATTTGCTTTCATTTTTAATTTCTTCCATATTTTTAGCATATTGAAAACTGGAAAAATAAAAATCAATGAAATTGCAAAATTGAGACAAAAATGTTAGAATTGGTTTAGGAAAAAAAAAAAAACAAACATTCTAATTCTATGGAAGTACCAAAGATATTTTCAAACTAAAAAATCAAACAAAAAGAAATTTCAATATTGAAAAAATTGTCTGCTTTTCTAACAGGTTAAAGGGCCTAATAATGTGTATAAATAAAACAGATGTATTGCATATGAAAATATTTAAATTTAAATATTTAAAACTCTTAAACTACTGGTCATATAAGACTGAAATTGACAGGAAATAGTAATCATACATTAAGGATGGTTTATAACAAGTAAAATCTTTGTTTGGATAGAAAAATAATGTGTACAGAAATGTCGGCTAGTTGGAATGCAAAATATTTATTTTAACTTGCCAACATATCGATTCATAGTTCTAAGTGGTTGAATTTTAAATCTTCCTAATCTGATTGCTCAAACAGTAGGGAATGTGGCTGGAGGACTAAATGCTTCAGTTTCGATTCTAGCTGATGGGACCAAAGTCAATTTTTTTTTTTTTTACTTTTGAAATGAGGATTGATAATTTGAATCATTTGCTCTTATCTTGGATGAGATTCTCAAAATGTTTTGGCTAATATATAACCTTTGACCTTCATATGCGATTTTGTTGAACTTAGAAATCTGTCTTGAATGGCACACTTTATTTAATCCATAGAGGTAGATTGTCTCTTTTCCTTTGCACCATGGCTAAAATTGCAAAGTAGTGATCAGTTCTAAGTGACTCATCTGGGAGGTTGATAGTTCAATCCTCAGTATGGGCACAAATACTAAAATCCAATTCTCAATTACTTAAGACTTCTACCTAGTCATGGCTGATGAATTGAGAACAAGCTACCCCTGTGGATTAAATGCATTCTAAATTCCGTACAGATTTCCAGAGTTCGACAAGATGTACCTGAAAAAGGTCGGAGGTTATATTGGCCAAATGTTCTTAGAATAACATTCACAATGAGAATAGTAGTCCAAATAATACAAATTAAAATAATTATGCTTGAATTAAAAAAAAAAAAAAAAAAAAAAAAAACCCATTTAAACATATTACATATTTTCTAAACCAACAGAATTTCATTTTATTGACTCAATTTAGTAATACTTTTATTAAATAAAACCTAATTCCACAAACAGAAAATTTGTAATAATGAAAATTCTATGCGACCAAAATTTTTTTATTTCATTAATTGAAATTACGGTCAATGTGCACTGGTTGTCCAACCTACAAAAAGATGCTTATTCCAAAAACTGTTCTTAACATGGGGAGGTTGAAAATAAGAAAATGCCTTTCAGAACACTCACCCCACAACCTCCCCATATTAATGACTTTCGGAATAAACACCCTTCAACCTCCACATGTTAAGAACGTCTTTCGGAATAAACACCCTTTGCAGGTTGGACAACTAGTGCACATTGACCCAAATTACTTTGTCTTATACATGGCATTACTTTTCTTTTATATACATTTTAGGAAGGCGACAAAATACTATCAATTTAGAGTTCAAACAAATTTATTAAAGAATGTCACAGAATACTATCCTTACTTACATGTGATATTATCCCCCCCAACCCCTTTCTGATCTGGACAGCATCAGGTAACCTTGCTAGTTATTCATAAAATCATCTTTAGATGAATGATGAAAAAAAAAAAAAAAAAAAAAAAAAAAAAAAAAAAAAATGAAAGAATTTTTCTAGATAATAGATTTGATGATAGAATCCCCCGGTAGAGCAAACTATTTTTTCACATGTACTTTTTATACAGTACAAAATGTTTCAGAATTTTTAAATTAGGACTGATTATTTGGATTACTGTTCTCATCTTAGAAACACTACATGTCTAAAATGAGAATAGGTTTAATGTCAGAAATTGTACTGTGAAATGTGACTCGCACTAGTCCTTCCTCCTTTCATGCTTCTAAACTCCCTTAACACCACTCTTCAAGGTTTGAAGGTTAATTAAGGCAAGAGATTTAACCGCCATTCTTATATTAGAGGCAGTTGCTGTCCTCACACATAAGATAACTCATTTATATCTTCTTAAATTCTTTATGGTGGGGTTTACTCCCAACAATATAATTTACTCTTAACAAGAGTATATAAACTAACAGTTTATATACCTCTTAATACAGCTAACCCAGCCAAAAGAACTTATCTTGAATTATTTGAATTTCTATTTATCAAATCATGAACTCATTATTCCAGTTCAATCAACAATTACGGAAACCTTATTCTACCAGGTTACATCACCATTTTAGGCCCACTACAGACTTTTGACATGCCAGGCCCTATTTAACCATGCAAGGTTATTTCTCACATTAAGGCTTCTAAAATTCATACAAGAATAGTCTGTAAAAACCCGTGTTGTAACGGATAAATGTGTTAAACTACAATCTGTTCTAAGTGACTATCTTCTGAGTGTTGAAAATTCAATCTTCAGTATGTGTGATACTAATGTGAATTACTGAAGACTTCAACATGATCATGGCTGACATAATGAGAGCAAGCTAACTCCATGGATTCAATAAAAGTTCTATTTGAAATTTCATACAGATCCCAAAGTTCGACAAGATCCATCTAAACAAAGCCAGAAGTTACATTGGCTGAAATGCAAGAGTAATATCCAAGGTAATATCCAAGATGAGACCAGTCATTTAAATGATAAAATAAATATGTTGCACGTTTATTAGAAGTCTTATTTTCAGATAGCTGATATATTCTTTGAAGATGATTTTAACTTTAAAATATATTTTTTTTAATAACTAAACAGATCCCAATTTCTAAACTAGGAGTCAGCTCTAGACTGCCTCCATAAGGCAGAACGTTGTGTCTTAGTAACCCCTCTCTCCTATTTCTAAGAAACTTACACAACGTCATTCACTTGGTTTATATTCTAACGCAAATTATATTTTAATTTTAATCCTTTTTTATGTCACATGATTAATCTAACCAATCCACTGTCTACTTCTCATATGGTGTTCTAGCTGATGCTGTGATCATTCCAGATCAACAATTACGCTTGGAGAATTATGTTGACATTTGAAAAGAATATTGCTGCTAGGGAGTATATATCAGTAGACATATCTAAAAAAGAATTGGCTTATCTGAAGATGACTAAAAGTCAGGAGTGGATGTAAGGGGATAAACTGTAATAGCTGGAGATATATCCAAAAGATTTACATAGTATTTTGTTTGCTTCTTTCTTAGTCCATACGTTACACTTTGAAAAAGACTAAATACAATTTTTGAAGGCAAAACTGCTCCATAAAAGGGACAAATTCGCAACATTTAGCCATAAAAAGATAAATCTAGCAACTCTGAACAGGAATATGAGTAACCTCCCTTTGATGAAGCCTCGTTTTGAATATCATAATATATGATCATTATTGTAATAGTGTAGTGTGAGAAAGGAACTCCTAGTAATTTACACATGCATCTAAAGTCAGAAAAAAACCCATTAAAAGAAAAGTCTGACAAGAGGTGCTGGACTGAAGGAGTAAATTAAAGATAGTAAAGTAGTTAGTTTTATTATTGAACTATGTAGTACACTATTACTTTCTGAGTATTTTTATTAGTATTTATTACTTCATCTCATTTGGATCAGTTCTATATTTAAAATAAATACTATTTTCATGGAAATGTTAAACTCATTTGCTGTGTGTTAATGATTTTTCTGTAAAAAATAAATAAATAAATAAATAAAAAATTTTTTTTTGTGCTATCCAGAAAAATATCAGTTTCGTCAAAACATGTTGATTAAATATATTTCTCATTTCACGGAATTTCTATGGATCCTGTTAGTATTGTAATATTTAAAGTACAAACTTTGATGAGGAGGTGGGGATCTTTGGTGACCACATCTTTTTAAAAAGGGCTGAAAGATGATAACGCAAGTATAAACATTAAATTGCCTACACATATAAATTAGCACAGGCCTATTGAAATTCTATGTTTGCTTTCTTCATTTATCTGCATAGTTTTCATGTTAACTGAAATAACGTCTTTTAGGATCAACAATATTATGAAAATGAATGACAATTCTTACATAAAAATAATTATCATTGTCAGCTAAATCTAATTTATAAAACTAACTATATATGTCTGTCCGTTTTGATTTTTTAAAAGTGCACCTCCTCCGAAATGCAAGGTTGCAGAGCGGCAAGGAGAGTCAAATGATTGCTTTTTTGTGGACAGTTCTTTTGAGTTTTTAACAGGTAAAAAAAAAAAAAGAGTAAAAATTGCAAAGAAATTGAAACTTAGCAGGTGTAAATAGACACAAAGTGCTCTTGTACACATGTGCAAATATACGTTTATATGTTAGTTCATTTTAATTATTTCTTATACGTCTGTTGATATGATAGCTTAAACAGTAACGACTAAGGCTAGAGCACTAAATGTTTTGGTTTCAATCCTCGCTGATAGCAGTAAAGTTTTTTTTTTTCTTTTTTAAACTTAAAAATCTCATATTGAGTACAATATAATAATCAATCGATAATTGGCTCTATGATAAATCTGAAATCTGCATAAATTAAAGTATCATATTTAAGTGTATTTTACAACCGGGCAATGCTGGGCACCCTGCTAGTATTCTTTAAATAAAATAGATGTCACTTCTTGAAATATTTAAAATTGTAACAACCAAATATTAAAATGGCATACAAATAAAAAGACTAAACAGGTTTTAAAAATTGTTTATTCCAAGAAGCTAATAGAACTCGATTTTGGAACAATTTATTTTAAAATGGGTAACATTGGAAATTATGAGACACTGCAACATCAGAACCACCAATCACTTTTTTGCATTTTATCTTTGGTGATCTTATTGTTAAAGTAGGTGTGAAAGGCGATAATGTACATACAAGTGTATTATATAAAAATAATCCTCTACTCTGTAATAAAGACCAATGTGTTTATAATTGCATATTTTCAGATGTATTTCTTCAATAACACAAAAGGAGTAAAAAAAAAAAAAAAAATTTTAGCATCCAAAAGAAACTCATTTCAATTGAAGGGAGGCAAGAAAGTAAATAGTAAATCAAACTACCCCTGTCACCTGAAATGAATTTAGAAAGAAATCCTCCAAGTCGACATCTATTTATTTATTTTTTAACTTTAGGTGCTCAGAAATGGTAATTTATGCATGAAAAATTAAATTACTGATATAATTTTATGATTTTATGTGAATAAAAGTGCAGACACAGACAAAGCATAATCTTTTTGTAATTTTTGAGGGAGAGCGTGCACTACCAATAGTGAAAAAGAAAAAAATGTTTTATTTAATAAATTTTCTAAGTCACATTTTTACATGTGCATTGGACATTTCACAAAAATGGCAAAATAATTAAAACGCAAAATATTTCATAAAAATTCAGATAAAAAGAGTTATTTGAAAGAAGCAATACTAAAATGAAGATCACTGCATAATAAAAAAAAACAAAAAAAAACATTTTTCTTCCAATTTTATTCACATATTTCTGACTATTTCCTCTATCTTAGTTGTTGCTATTTTACACATTCTGTCTGTTTATTCTGTGGAGTTCTTCAGGTACATTTTGTTGTAATCAGCAAACTTTTGGTAATTTTGGACTGTACCTTTTAAATAATCCCCAAGGGAGGGGAGGTAGATAGTCACATTCGACAAATTAACTAAGGACTAATTCCATCACCATCTCTATAACAAGCAGAAAAATCAACATTTAGAGTCTCTAACTGAAGTCAAATTTTATAATCAATCAACAAATATATTTTTAGCTTCTAGCAATGAACTTTCATTGCTTCGAAAATCTAATTCTGAAAAGATTCTATGACCATGATTATGTACAAATTCTTTAAAAAGAATTCCATATTGAAATATGAAATCTATCTAGCTCTTTATAGGAATTTATCAATAACTGTCAATTAGCTTATTGCATTTCTTATTTGTCAAAAACATCAAACAAATCTCAAAAATTTTCCATCTTTTTTTCAACTGTTACATCATCTGGCCTGAAGATGTTGGATTTTGAAATAAATCCAAACTGAATCAATAAGGTTCGTATAAATAAAGAAATTGACACTATGATATAGCTCTACTTATTATTGAACACTTTTTATAAATACTGAAGTTTCATTGGATAAACATCTGGAAAACCATAATAATACAATCATTATATATACCAGATGTTAGTCTGAATAATTAAAATCATCCAAATTATCAATCCTCATTTAAAAAATTCTGAAATTCACCAAGTATGACAAAAGGCACCTAAAGAAGACCAAAAAGTGCAACAGAAGAAACATTGTGAACATAAAGAAAAATAGTCTAAAAACATGTAAATAACAGAAATACCTGATCTAAAAAAAAAAAAAAAAAAAAAAAAAAAAAAAAAACTTTTCAATTATTATTATTTTTAGAATAAATTAAAAATTTTTTTATTTAAATCAGTTTCGTATTATGAAAAGTAAATTTACACTCTAGTCAAACTATGACTCAAAGAAAGAAAGGTGAAATGTAGAGAGAAAAAAAAAATCACACCATGCATCGTAGATGATTTAGAAAAGAGTAATAAAAAAAGGAAAAGAAAAAAAAAATATATATATATATCTTGGTACTCACGTGCAAGATGATCAAGCATGTAACTGAGAAGTTTTTGGGTCCCATTTGGTTCATTGTAAAGATTTAAAATATCAGGTGAGAGTGGATTTCCTTGCAATCCTAAAAATAGGAAATTGAATATCATAATTTCAAAATTGATTTGGAAAAATAAAATTAATTTATAAAAACTAAATGGAATTAAATAAAAATAGCAATAATTTCCTGAAGTGTGCACCATTTTCAACTGCAATTTCCTCCCGCAACAGCAATGCACATTCTATAAGATCCTCTTTCCCTTTCCTTTCTAGAACATAGTTTTTACATAGAACCTTTTAGTGTGCTTATTACTAGCATGGTTATCCGACTTTACCCAGGATTATCATCACATTGTATACATATTAGCTCTTTCTATTATTTAATGCAGAATCCAATCACTTCAGTTAAAAAAAAAAAAAAAAAAAAATCAAGTATTTATTCATAGAACTTGTTATAGCTGTATTTTTTCCATTTAGTCCCACTGCTTTCAGTAGTAAAATTTATTAGAAGAATTATTCCGCCGCTCTATAATAAAAACCATGTGTATGCTTCATGCAAGGTAGCCTAATGGTAGAGGTTTACACTTCTGTCCATGGGGTCCAGATTTCAGCCACTCTGAGAAGTTGTAGATGATGAAACACGGGTCAGTGGATAATTATATTTTAAAAATAATATATAAAAATTATAGTTTACATGTTGAAATTTTATTTAAAAGCATCAATTTTCAAAATAAAATTTATTGTTTGAATCAAGGAGTACAATGTTTAAATTAATGTCTTTAATCCATGGATTTTCAATGTAAGTACATCTCCTCAGAGGAAAAAATACTTTTCCTCTGGGGAGATGTACTTACATTGAAAATCCATGAATTAAGGACATTAATTTAAACATTGTACTCTTTGATTAAAACAATTTTATTTTGAAAATTGATTCTTTTAAATGAAATTTCAACATATAAACTATAATTTTTATTTGCTATATCTAGTATATTGAGCAATTCTTTTGTTGGGATTGTCTTATATGAATATTTCCTTCCAGTATTTTATAAGACTAGAAACCACTAGATTCACCAACCTATAATCTAATTCATTTCAATACCTCAAAGTTCATATAATATATATATATATATATATATACACATACAAATAAGAGCAAACAGTTAATAAAACATGTTAAAAAACACTTTGAAAAAGAGTTAAAACCATTTAATCTGAAAAGGAAACACTTGATAAGTGGATAGTCCTTAATCCGCGGAGTTTCGAAGAAATACTTTCTTTCTCATCAGAGGAGTTGTAGATGACGAAACACGCGTCAGTGGATAGCAAAATGTGGGATCGGGTTTTGTATACAAAAGTATTTGATGAAACAACAAGTCAAAGATCTTACTTGATAACAAAAAGTGAAGCAGAGGGAATATGGTGAAGAAAAAGGTGATTACACGTGAATGGATAGTCTGGTGAAAGGTAAATAATCCAATAACGGTAAAATCCAAAAATATAACTCCAAGAAAGTTAACGGAGTTTCCATTTGCACAAGTAAAATCCAAGGAAATCCCGTAATTGGAAGAAGATGGTCCAAAATAATCCAAAAGGCCGAAATCCATGTAATAATTCACAAATATGTACAAAGAAAAGAACAGGGGAAAATTCCAATAATATTAATAAAAGAAAAATAAGATATGCTTTTCACACGACTGCCGAGACAATATATATATATACACACTAGCAGAAAAACCCGACGTTGTCCATGATTGAATGAGGATCAACAAATGTTCCACCCTACCATACTTTTGTCATTGAAATCAGTGAAATCACCCATTTTTAATCAAATCGATCGATTGCCTGCTCTAGTTAGGGACCCTCCCCTATAATGTACCAGGAAGTAGCTTCACATGCTTTCTCACAGTGACAATCCCCAATACATTGTAGTCTGTATTGCACTGTAGAGAATAGATTCTGCATTTTATAAAATTATCTGTAAATAATAGCTTCACTTCAAGTTTAAAATGCAAAAGTCAATTATCACGGTTAAATTGTGCTCTAAACAAAAGCATTCATTATGAACATGCCCCTGTCTTCTATACATATGAAAGCCAAAATGTGTGTGTGTGTGTGTTTGTATGTCTCGCAAAATCTTTCGACAGAGGCCAAGGATTTTCACCAGATAGGTATCATTTTCAAGCTCAAACCTTTGGCTGACAAATATCGAAAAATTAGCCAAAAACATTCATTCGTTCATCCTCAACGGCTTGCTTTTTACAGGGGGAGGGGTGGAAAAAAATCGTATCTTCATGACAAGATGGCTTCTACGCATGCGTCAACACGCGCAAAAGACATACTTTGAATTGGTTTAAATATAAAAACTGACCTACATTCGCCCACGCGTCCATAGCACGATGGATTAAGAGACAGCGTCATTATCTTAAGATTCCAGGTTCAATCAGAGTTATCAGATAAATTTTTTTCGATTTTTAAACTTTTAATATTGAAACAAGGTTATTTATACCATCTTTTTCTGCTGTGTTTTCTTTTTCTTTATCCGATTTTTAAAAATGTTTTACGTCTGTTTGCTGTTCTTTGGTTTTGTTTTTTTCTGGACAGCGTCGTTATTTTAAGATTGCAGGTTCAATCCCAGTTATCAGATATATTTTTTTCGATTTTTACCATTTTTTTTTTTTCGCTGTGTTTTTTTTTTCGTTTTTCTGAACAGATTCATTCCTCCCACCCCTTTTTGGGGTTTTGTTGATCCGATTTTTTAAAATAAGTTTTACATTCGTTCGCTGTTTTTGTTTTGTTTTTTCCGATTTTTTAAAAAAGTTTAAACAGGGTTATTACTTCGTTTATTCTTTAACCCCCCCCCCCCCCCACTACACTCGAGCAACGCCGGGTAACCCAGCTAGTATAAAATAAAACAGTTGATTTTATAGGCTTGGCCTTTCTGCTTGTCCGGTAATAAAACTTCTCTAATGCACAATATATAAAAGCAATAATTTTGGTCAAAATCAGACTTCATTCTTTAATCGGTTATTTTTTTAAATTTATTTATCAGACGAATTCTGAGACAAAACCTACATAAGAATACTCCCAGACACATCAAATACCTTCCTGTGAAATTAAAAAATAGGTTCAGCCATTTCTGAGTCCACAGGAAATGAACTCGCACCCCACTTTTATATGATATATATATATATATATATATATATATATATATATCTATGAAAATTCACTTATATAAACAAAACTTATTTTTATTAAGCTTTAGTTTGTACTGAGCACTTTTGGAAAAAATAAATAAGGTTCTAAATTCATTTTATAAATATACCTGAACTAATTAAAAATGTGCTATGCGAGTTAAAAAAAACATTCTAAAAAAAAAATAAAATAAAATAATATTTAAAGTATTTAGGAGAAGGGAGATAACAAATAGCAAGTCAGACCACCCCCTCACCATATGAATTCAAAACGAAATCTTTCAGGTTTTCTTTTTTTTTTCCTTTCTATACCGATTAATGTTTTTTTTTTATCTTCCTTGATTAAAACAATTTCCCACTTTGAAACTTTTTTTTTATTATTATTTAACTTCTAAATATTTGTGTGCAGATTGCCATTTTTTTGTCATTTTTGACAGAAGTTGTCCACTTCCTTTCATATTGTTTTATGGCATATCAACCCTTTTCAGGTTAGTTAATGCATAATCCAGTCATTCTGGTAAGTGTTTTTATGCTTTAAATTCTTTATATATTTAAATATTTAATTTACAATTATGAGTAACTTAAAACTTCTACTGGCTTACAGAATAAAAACAAGCTATCCCTGTGGATTAAGTAAAGAGTTCCATTGAAAATTATGTGCAGATTTATAAAGTCAGAATTTACAAGGACCAAAATGTGTGAGAACAACAGCCAAGATAAGATCAGTAATCTGAAACATCCAAATACTCAATCCTCATCCAAAAAATTCAGAAATAATTTTATTGGCACATTTAAAATACATCTGCTAGCTTTACTTTAAATTTGAGAGTTCAATTATTTTGATGGGAGTTCAGTTGAAACTATTTTAAATCTATTAACACCAACTGATCGTATTCAGTTTAATATCCATTTTACATGCTGGCTTTTATTTAACATTTCATGAAATAGTGCGTCTATGCAGGGCTCTATGGACAAATTTATCCTTAGTTAACCTTTGACAACTAAATATTTTTGTTTACTAGTCAAATACAAAAGTTACTAGCCAAACCCACATGATTTTTGGAAAATGACATCTGTGACGGGTACATACATCATGAAGATTTTTTGTATTTTTATTTTTTTTTTTAAATAAGTGTAATGTTAAATATGTACCAAATTTTATGTTAAAACTTAGATATAAACATTCAAAATTCTTAAGATATTTTTTTTTAAACAGCCTTTGTTAAAAAAGAGAATAGTGTTCCATTAAACCTTTTAATGTTTAAATAATTTGACTTTGCTCATTTTATTTAAAAAAAAAAAAAAAAAAAAAAAAAAAAGTAAAAGGTTGAAAAGACATTTTACTCAGTAATAAGCTGTGGAAGATTGTCGGTGAAAAAACACAATTGCTAAAAGATAAGCGTTTTATTATTGCCACTTAAACAAAAAAAAAAATAATAATATCACTTGCAAATGTGACAGTTTCACTTGCAATGTAAAGTCCTGCTATAAAAACATGCAGAAGAAGGTTATGGTAAATTAACTTTTAAACTGGTATACAAATGAATTTTGTGGGTGCAAGACTACTAAAGTATTGACTATTACTATCTTTAAAAATTCACATCTTTGCTAAAGGTCAGGTCATGAGGCGCCACCCAAGGAAAATAAATCCGGTTCTAAAAATGTGGAGTTGTCTGCTCCTGTCGGAAGAAGAGTTTTGGAAAATGGTAGTTTATTTTCTGAATTTTTGAGGTGAGGATAAAGTACAAGGTAAAACTGAATATCCATAAAAACTCATGGTGCCACGGATAAATGTGTTAAGCTATAATCAATTCTAAGTGACAGTCTTCTAGAGGTTAAAGGTTCAAATCTTCATGGGGGGGGACTAAGAATACAATTAACATTTACTCAAGACTTCTAGCCGGTCATAGTTGATGGAATGAAAGCATGCTATCCCCGAGGATTAAATGAAAGGTTCCATTGGAAATTCTGTACAAATTCCCAGAGTTCAACAAGATAAACCTGAAGAAGGTTCGAGATTACATCGGTCAAGATGTTGTGAGAATAATACTCAAAATGAGAACAGTAGTCCGAATAATCCAAATAACATGTTTATTCAATCATGGTTGTTTTTGTATCCTTTGTTATCAATATCCCCTTGTTGAGATGTTTAAGTTATAGCAGTCATATCTGTGCCCTTAAACATAACAGTGTAAAATAAAACCCATTCAATTTTTATCATGAACATATTTAAGTGAATCAAATAAAAAGTATGACAAGAGGGTCAGGGTATACTATTAGTATACCCTGAACTCTTTGTTGTACTTTTTGGTATTACTAAACTGTACTACAAAGAGACGCTTTATATGGATCCAAACGATGACTCAACGAAGGAGACGGAAAGATAACTATCAACCATAGACACAAAAATATTGCATTGATCTTCAAGTCTGACCAGACTCTACCATGTCACGAAAGTTACATCCCCTTGCTTGTTTTGTGAGTACTTCCACAGAATGTGCTCCAGTGAACTTATTGCACTTGTATCTCCTAAATGAAAGTACCCTGACCCACCCAACTAACTGTTAAATCACCTCACTTTAGAGATAGAGATTTCAGATTTTCTACCAATAGCTTCTAAACTGCTTGCCTTTGGAATTCCCTTCCTGCACCCGTCTTTCCTCAGCATTACTAACATGCAAAAATTTAAATGTAATGTGAACAAATATATTACTTCCAAATTTCTTAACAGGGTGTTATGTTTCAGTGACAATGTGCCTTGTTTGGGATGAAAAAAAAAAAAATAGTTGCTATTCATCACCATTACGACGTTATGCCAATAAAAAAAAAAAAAAATGAGGAAAAATTATCTTCATCGGTATGAACATGTATTGCATACAAATGTCGACAACACAGTTACAAATACGCAAAGACAGAAGCACTTAGGGATAGGCTAACCAACCTTTCAAGATCTGAAGATGTTCATACTGATCAAGTCTTTGACCATGTAGAACGGAAGAAGAAATCCAGTGCAAACCCCATTGTATAAGATAAAGATAGAAACAACTTGCCCTGAACAATGTTCAGTTTCTGTTCTGTCGCCTCTTGGATCTTCCGACCACTCTGTTGTATCAATTAAGATAAAAATGAAATGTAATAAGTCCCCAGACGTACCTCTCCATCGTACAGTGTATCGATACACTAAGGCTGACTGGGATAGCTTCCGTACATTTATATCTGATCTACCTCTGCATTCCATGTTTAAAAAGGATGTGTCCTCTATAGTATTAGACCTGACTGAATAGTTAATTGTAGGTATTAACCATTTCATACCCTCTAAAAAGTTTCAGCAAAAACCTAACAGCCAGCCATGGTTCTCTCCAGAATGTGCTGCTGCCATTGCGCACAGAAATCACCTTTTCCACTGCTTCAAACGTAATAGATGTATGGAAACTAAAGCCGTTTTCAGGTCTGCCAGCAACCATTGTAAGAAAGTAATAAGGAACGCAAGAGAGTTGTATGCTCAATCTGTTAAGTCCAAAGTAGCTGAGCAGCGGCTTGGTTCCCACCAGTTTTGGCAAATAGCAAACAGAATCCTGAACAGAAGCGTGTGTTCCATCCCAACTATTATCAATGGACCTGAGGTAATCTCGTCAGCATCAGACAAAGCCAAACTCTTTGTCAAGAACTTTGCAGCTAATTCTACCCTTTGCGACCAAGGCCGCAAACCCCCAATATTTCCTCCTGTATCAGAAAACACGCTATGTATATCTGTACGTGATGTTGCCAAGCTAATCAAAAACCTTGATTCCAGTAAAGCAACTGGCCCTGACGGTATTCCAATTATAGTAATCAAAAAACTTCAACCTGAACTAGCGCCCATACTTACACAACTGTTTAAACATTGTCTTAAGGAGAATAGTTTCCCATCTCCCTGGAAAATCTCATCAGTATGCCCTGTATTTAAGAATTCAGGTGATCGCTCATCCCCCTCTCAGTACAGGCCAATAAGTCTCCTGTGCGTCATGAGTAAGTTGCTAGAATCTGTTAAATACAGAAGTAATCAACCATCTCAACAAAAATAACCTTCTTAGTGACACTCAATATGGTTTCTGTTCTGCTAGATCTACAGCAGATGTGCTTACAGTTATATCTCATAGGATTAGCAAATCTCTCGACGATGGCAATCTTTCTAGGGCAATTGCTCTTGACATATCTAAGGCCTTTGATAGGGTGTGGCATAAAGGTTTACTTCATAAGATCGCTAGCTATGGTATAGCTGGAAATGTCTTCTCTATTAAATCATTTCTTTCTGATAGGTTGATAAGAGTAGTAGTTGAGGGGCAAAAATCAGAAGCTCACAGTATTAATGCCGGTGTCCCTCAGGGGTCCATCCTGGGCCCAACTCTTTTCCTGAGCTACATTAATGATCTTCCAAATCACATCCTTACATCATTTGTAGACATTTATGCTGACGACACTACCATTTATGGTACCACATCTAAGACAGTAAATGACCAAGTTCTCTCCAATTCTCTCTCCTCTGATCTTGAGCACGTAGTACAATGGGGAAAGGAGTGGCTAGTTACTTTTAATGCATCTAAAACCAAGCTTCTCTCTTTACATCATCAACATTCTGATCCACATCTGGCATCAATTGAAATGAATGGCTCTCGTCTTCAGGAGGCCTCAAGTTTTGACAAGCTTCTTGGCTTGACCATTACTCCTGATCTTAAATGGAACACATACATCAAATCTGTTGCCAAGGCCGCTGGAAAAATGGTGGGATCTTTCTATCGATCCGGTAGATATCTCACTGCTGATGCTATTCTCTATCTATATAAGAGCCAGGTACGTCTAAGGATGGAATACTGTTGCCACATCTGGGCAGGAGCTGCTAGAAAGGACTTGTCCTGCCTTGAAAGAGTTCAAAATAGACTTCGTAGCCTCGTAGGAGATGTCCTTTTCTCCTCCTTGCAACCTCTATCTCACAGAAGAGATGTTGCGAGTTTGTCTCTGATGTATCGTTATTTTCATGGAAAGTGTTCGACTGAGCTTCAATCTATGGTACCCCCTCGCCAAACTTTCACAAGAAACACTCGTCTAGCTGTAAACACTATCAATAATTCCCCCCACTCTTTATCTGTGCCTAAACCTAATCGTAGATTCCATGAACAAAGCTTCTTTCTTAGAACTGCACGCCTGTGGAATTGTCTTCCGTTTTCCTGACTACAATATGGTTGTGTTCAAGTCTAAAGTAAATAAGTTCTTGATGAGCCGTTCCACATAAGTTATCAAATTTACCAAATTTTCATTACTAATGATTACTATATTGTCCAATTTCTACTGTACACTCTTTAACCCTTATCCTTGAGTGGCCTCTGGGCCTTGATAATGTGGTGATGCCTACGTAAAAAAAAAAAAAAAAAAAAAAAAAAGAAAAATTGATTGTATTATTTGAATTCTTTGGACTACTGTTCTCATCTTGAGTGTCATTTTCACAACATTTTGGTCAATGTTACTTTCGTCCAAATTTCAGAGTTTGACAAGATACAACTAAAGAAGGTCAGAGGTTAGATCAACTAAAATGTTGTGAAAATGACACTCAAGATGAGAACATTAGTCCAAAGAATCTAAATATGAATAACCAATCCTCATCTCAAAAATTCAGAAAAGAAAAATTGATCTATATAATCATGCATTAAAGTATTCCATTATATATATACTAGCAGTTCAGCCTGGTTTTGCTCGGGCCCTATGTACTGTTCATAACTTGCCCTACGTGTGAATACACTTTATGTAAGATTTCAAATGCTTAAACGAAAAATTGTCTGAGTAATTTCATAGAGACCGCAGAGGTCAATTTTTTAAAACTTTGACCTCAATTTTGACCCCATAACATTTATTATTTTAGTCTCAAATCAAAATAAAGTTTTATCCATGTTCAAGTTACCTACATGTAATATTTCAAGTCTTTAGATCCAAAATTGGCAGAATGATTTGGTAGAATCTGCAAAGGTCAACTCTTTCAACTTTGACCTTTTGGCAGCCAAATTTTCGCCCCAAAACTGATTAAAATGCTTGCCGCATGTCTGAATACCCGTTATGTATAAATTTAAAATGTTTAGACCTAAAATTAGTTGAGTAGTTTGCTAGACACTGCAAAGGTAAAATCTTTTGAACTTTGACCCCTTGGCAGCTAAAATTTTCAACCCAAACCAATTAAAAAGCTTGCCCTATCTCTGAATACCTTTTATGTAAAATTTCAAATATTCAGACCAGAAATTGACTGAGTAATTGGGTAGAGACCGTAGAAGTCAATTTTTTAAAAACTTTAACCCCAATTATGACCCCTTAGCATTTATTGTTTTGGGAGCAAATCAAATTAAAAAGGTTAGATCCATATCCAAGTGACCTATATCTAAAATTTCAAGTGTTTAGACCCAAAATTGGGGGAGGAGTTTGGTAGAGTTTTCAAGGGTCAAATCAAATTTCCCAAATCTCAATGCCCCGTATGCCAAATCTTGAACCTGTATACCGAAAATTGACAGAGTTATTTGGTAGGGAAATGTAGACAGACAGACACAGACATTTTCACTTTTGTAGATATACTGGCATTGCCTGGGTGTTTGGAGGTGTGTTGAGCAAAAATAAATAAATAAATAAATAAATAAATAAAATTGAAAAAAATAAATCAATAAAAAGTGATAATAGGAAGGCAGGTTCGAACCCGTACCACGAAGGAGGAAAAGAACAAGGAAAAAACGTGATGTCTTTATTGTTATGACCACTGCCGAACCGGAAGTGACTGAGGTTTAAATTAAGGCTAGACAATCAAAAAGAGGGGATGACTTTCGAAAATACCGAAAAAAAAAAAAAAAAGCAACCCCTCCCTGT
The DNA here is from genome assembly GCF_053919585.1 of Euprymna scolopes. Lineage (NCBI taxonomy): Eukaryota > Metazoa > Mollusca > Cephalopoda > Sepiida > Sepiolidae > Euprymna > Euprymna scolopes. The sequence continues at coordinate 74,600,036 of NC_136510.1, forward strand.
AGAAAAGGGCTGAAGGGTCGAGCTTCAAAGCGATACTGATCTTGTGAAAATCAGTCGCCTCTGTCGAAAGTTTTAAGTAGATATGCAAACCTACATTTATATATTAGTAGCTCAAATTTTCGACCCAAACTGATTAAAAAGCTTCCCCTATCTCTGAATACACTTTATGTAAAATTTCAAATGTTTAGACCAGAAATTGTCTTAGTAATTTAGTAGAGACCACAGACGTCGAATTTTTTTTTTTTTTTTTTTTTTAAACTTTGACCCCTATCATGACCCCTTATTTGTTTTGGGCTCAAATCAAGTTATTAAGTTATATATATGTTCCAAGGAACATATACATAAAATTTCAACTGGCGGAGGAGTTTGGTAGAGTTCTCAAAGGTCAAATCGTTGAACTTTGACCCCTTAAAAGCCAAATTTTTGGCCGAAAACGGACTACAAAGATTTTCCCAAATCTCACTACCCTGTATATCAAATTTCGAGTATGTAGACTGAAAATTGACTGAATTATTGCATAGGGAAATGTACAGAAACACACTGTCACAGATATATAGATAGATATATAGAAATAAAAGGCAAAAAATGACACAAAAGTGCACCTTCGTACATAAGATTTATTTCAACTAAAACATTACATCTGCGTCATGATTTATAACACAGGAAAGATCAAGCTAGATTTTTCTTACAATCTATATAATTAAAACATTAGGTGAATGTGTTTTTATGTGTGTAAATACAGTTTATTCCTAATAAACTCTTAAACTACTGGTCACATAACACTGAAATTAACAGGAAATAGTAATCGTACACCAAGGATGGTTTATAACAAAGTAAAATCTTTGGATGGATGAATAATGCACAGACATATAGCGGCAAGTTGAAATGCAGACTGTTCATTTCAACATATTTTTGCTTCCTGCGCATTCCCAAATTCAGTTCATTTATTCTAGTTACTTAACATCAAATCTTACCTATCTCTAGATAGCTACATTGGTAGGAGACTTGACTGGAGCGCTGAAAGTTTTGGCTTTGATACTGGCTGATGGTACCCAAGCCATATTTTTTAAACTTGGAATCACTAATATATATTAGGTACAATATAATATTCGATAGAGAATTGGCTCTGCAATAATGAATATGAAATCTGCATAAATTAAAATATTTAAGTTTATTTTATGAACCCTCGGCCATGGCACCCCACACCAGTAGTAAAGAAAATAAACAAAAGCATCCAATTTGAACCATCTAAAAACAGACAAACCCAATTTGATAGCAGGGGAAAAAAAAAACTGTTCACTTAAGTTTTCAACTTGGACTGTTTTTTGTGAAAGGCAACCTATGTTAAACCCATATTAAACCTAACATACTGAGGTGTGGCCCTTTTCAATAAAAATGAAACTTTATATGTATAAAGATACACAATCTCTTATACATTAAGTTGAAAAACTTAAAAATCTCTCTCTATATATATATAAACGAAAATGTGTGCGTGTATGTGTGTGTATGTATGTTCGCTTTTTGTGTATGTCCCAGAAAAGCTTTTTTCCAAGAAGCGATCGTCGGCTCACTCCTTAAAACTTTTTATATCAAGCCTAAATAATAACATCTACGAATTAACAACGGGGGGGGGGGGGGGGGGTCGTTTGCCCGAGTGTGAAAAGCTAAATATTCCACATTTTTCGATCGCCACGTGTGGATTGGGCTTTTTTGTATAATAAAAGCGAAACAAAGCTTAAGACATCGTTCCCGGTGCATCGCTGGGAACGTCCAAAAGCTTTCATCAATAGGAGTTTCTTATATTAAACAATTGCTATTCAATTTGGACAGTCCCCTTTTTATGGGGAGCTGCCCCCCCCCCAACATCCACAGTGAAAGTTGACCTCATTAAGTCATTAAGTACAGGCACCTGCCAATTCTTAATACTTAAATAAATTCAAACATGTTTCTTGGTGGCCCAGTGGTTAACGTTGCACTTTTTTTTTCACACTTTAATTTCCAACTTCCCCTCAAGGCTTTGATCCTTCATACTTACTTACCAAAACCTACCCCCCCCCCGGCCCTGACACAAACACCCTGGTAACAATTTTTTTATTATTCTTTTGTTTTGATTTACCCTAAACCACACACACCTCCAAACACCCGGGCAACGCCGGGTACCCCCCTTCCCCCACTAGTCTATTATATAAAGGGAAAAATAGACACAAACGTTTGTATGTCCGCAAAAGGCCTTTTGCTTTGGGGGTTCTCATGTCGGTTAGATTCCGGGGGGGGGGAAAGTTTACTTATACTTCCTAATATCTCAGATTCCCAAACAGGCATCGTCTCTATCTTTGTTTTGATCAAGTTTTAAAAAATGCCCTCGTTTCCAGGGTTTGTTTGCCTTTTTTGAATAAAAGCGAAATTAATTGAAAGCAAACATCTGGCCTTTAGTCAGTATCTTCTGTAATTGATCCTAGGTCAATGTAGGAGAAACCCTTCATACTGAGACAATTACTATTTATTTAGATACTGCCAGAGTACCCCCTTTTTGGGGAAGCTGGCCTTCCTTCACATTAAAAATGACCTTAAGTCTAATTTGCTTTCGTGGGGAAGAAAATAAATACCAAAGCAGAAAATGGGAAGCTTAACTGGCTCTCAAAAGCAACTTTGATTTCTGGGCAGACTCCTAAGATTCTTAAGTTAATTACCAACTCATTGAATTCACTGTCCTCTTTGGCCTAATGGTTAGTGAAGATTAATTACCCTACGTTTTAGAGTTCGATCCCACCTCTCTCTATTAAAAAAATAAAAAATAAAAAAAAATAAAAAAATTATTTTTTTTATTTTGTCCTTGTGCCAATATCCTCCATCCGGGCAAAAGTTAATTACAAACTTAATTTAATTCACTATCCTCTTTTTTTCACATTGTTTTCCTCCTTCGCGGTATGGGTTCGAGCCTGCCTGCCTGCTTACTACCACTTTTTTTTTTTGCTCAACTCACGCCTCCAAACACCCAGGCAACGCCAGGCACCCCCGCTAGTTAAAAAAATAAATTATCCGCTACTGAAAATAGAAACTTAACTTGAACTAATCTGGAAATAAAACTATTAATGGTGCAAGGAAAATAACTATACATAAAAAATAAAAATTAAATTTTGTTTACATCCAAATTTTATCAAAATAACCAACTAAAATTAATGTATTATCAAGAGTGGAAATTGAATGGACTTTCATTATACTTATTTTTGTACACTAGACTGATTGGTTTACAATCACTAGTTTTTATTAGGTCTTTGTCATTTTGTTACATAAAGTGAATTATTTTGTACTCAAAATGATGGCCATCATTTGTGTAGTCAAAAATAATATGTTAACTTTATTACATTTTGCCTTAATGTCATGGCCAATAAGGTTGGCGGAGTGTGAAAGTTTTTGATAACTGCTTTTGCCGCATCTTGCATTGCTCGTGTGTTGATGTGTTCTAATTGCTATTCTTTAACAACATCTGAAGTCTTTTCTATCTTTCCTGTTACAGAGACATTGATGGTTTCGGTATATCACACAAACTTATAATCTTATCTTGGGGGTATAAGTATATCGGTGAGTATTTGAGAAGAATCATCTAGGACTTAGATGAGATTTCTAGTCGCGGTTCATCCATTGGAAGGACAAATCCTAGAGATGATGGAGGACTCATGCTGGAATTTGTTTAAAGTGAAGCGGGTTCGCACAGAGCCAGTTTCACTCTCTCGTTCCAACAAATCTGATCCAGCAGCAGGACAAGGTTGAGACGGCTGGAGGCAAGAGCTGCCGAAAGTGTGAATATTCTCCTACATACAACACCTGATATTCCCAAGTAATAACCTATCCAGTACTGATCAGGCTTAACATTGCTTAACTTCGATGATCGGACAAGAACCGGTGTGTCAACATGATTGTGACCTATATAATGGACTATAGACGGTAGAATTGTGATTGATTAGTAGGGCTATAACAGAATATTCTTATTGTCTTGACTCTAGTATATATCCGACACAGTTAATCAACAGAGAACCACATTACTCTATATAAAAGCATACAAGATATCAACAGATACACACTCGATAGTCAAAACAATGAAAAGAATATGCTGTTGTCCTAGCCTTATTGATTAGCCATTTAATGCAAACTTTCTCAGCACTGCCAAAATTCATGAAAAAATGCAGTCCAGGGAAGAAGCATGCTCAAACAAACCAGGGTGAATGCGATTGAAATAACTGTTGGGGACGCACCCTTACTGCCTGGAATAATGACGCCACTTCCTGGTACCGAGGATGGTTAATAAAGAAGTGAGAGACGGACAAGCGGAGAGTATGATTGTCACTAACTAATCCAACAGTTAAGCAAAGGTATTGTTCAATTTACCTTTTTCACGTATTTTCATTAATATATATTTATTTAACTGTTACTGTGTTCTTGTCAATTAGTGAAATACTAACATCACAACAATAACAGGTTGTGTTGTTTTTTTGTTTGTTTTTTTTTTAACTGGCGTTTTGACATTGACTAAGTTGGGTATAATTAAACACTGTCAATATTTACGTGATAACTTGTAAGCTTAATGCTGACTAAAATCCATGTTATTTCAGATTTAAGTTAAATGTTTAAAATCCAGACATTTATTGGCTGGCCTTGTGATTTATTGCCGTTGGGTTAAGGTTGAGTCAACCTTGAATAAAAAGGGGAAAATCTTTTATTGCATCATAAAAAAATTGATTGATAGTTTCTACATTTATGGAAATAAATTATTTTTCCTTTGTTCAATATTCCTCCACTTTTTTTTTTTAAAGTGACATTTTGTGTCCATAAAAATGAACAAAAATTTTCAGTGTGAAATAAATACCTTTACGATTTTTTAAGTGAATTCAATATTTAAAAAAAGTTTATATATATATATATATATATATATATATATATATATATATATATATATATATATATATATACTAGCTGTACCCGGCCATGCGTTGCTGTGGCTCAGTTTGTTAAAATGGAACACATTCCTCAAGAAAAATTGCATTTTGTTCGTTTATTTACTTTTATTTTTTTGCAATTTTTTTTTATCAATGAAAGTTGTCCCCCCCCCCCAAAAAAAAATAATTTTTTACCATAAATTGTTAGGTGAAAGTTGTTTTTTTTTCCAGGAAAACTTGCACTTTTTTTTTTTTTAAAAAAGAAATTTGGCAGTAAACGTTTCTTTTTGAAAACGGAATTTTTATTATAAAACAGATGAATGCTTTATATGAACATTGTAAATAGTTAGGTGAAAGTAGAGAAAAGTTTGATTTATTTTTTTTTCAACAGATGTTAAGAAAAACAGAAAACATACTTCCATCATTAATTATGCAAAAAAATAAATTAAGTGGAAAACTTCATTAAAAAAAAACAAATAAAACAAAAAAAAACGTGGTTTAAAAAAGAAAGTTTTAAACTTCGGACTTTACAGGTAAATTTCTAAAAAACACTACTTTTTTGTTTTAAATTTGAATATATATTTATTGATCTTTTATCTTCAATTTGTGATATATAAAACTTTGGTGAGTAAATTATTTACTTTTTAATAGACATTTGAAAATGGGGGAGGGGTTGAATAAAAAAAAACGTTTGTCTAAATTATATTCGGTTTATTGGAAAGAGCATAAAATTTCACATTTTCACTGAAAATATCGTAAAAATTGAATCAATAGAAAAATTTTGATAGATTTTTAAAGTTTAAAAATTGAAAATACTGAGCTTGTAAAATTCAATTAATTTCATTACTGTTTTTTAAAAAATAAAAAAATAATATTTCTATTACTTTTTATACAATTTTAATAGTTTATTTTGGAAGTATAATCCATAAAGAAAATAAACAACCCACTTTTAAAAGAGAAATTAGGAGTTTTTTATATTTTATTCGCAGTTTCGTGTTAGGGGTTTCAAAAATTCATACAAAAATTCTGATACACCTAGTCATTTGTTTACAACTTTTGAGAAATTAAACCTCCTTACTCCTTAAGCGATAAGCGGACATTTGTTTATTTTATTTCTTTTTTTATTCAGTGTGTAAAATCCACTTTGAACAACATATTTGGAAATTAGAAAAATAAAAACAAAAAAAAAAAACTTTGTTTTAGCATGTTATAAGTATTTAGTTTTTTTTTTTGTTTTTTTTTTTTGCTGTTTCTTGCTTTTTAGAATTTTTGACTAAGGGGGGTTGCTTAGATCATATTTTAAACTAAACTACGGGGGTTGAAATGCCCCCCCCCCACCCCTAAAATGTACTTGGAAAAATCAATTTTATAGCGAGATTTAAGAATGGTTAGCCGAAAAAAAAAGGTGAAAAACAAAACAAATAATCAATAAATAATTGTTACCAAAGGCAATAAATGCTATTTTTTTTTACTTACATGAGTTTATTTTATGTTTTAAGTATTTTCAAGCACTTTTCTTTATTTTTTAAATCTAGAATTGCGGGTGTGTGGGTGCAAAATATCTCCAGATTTTCTAGAATTCCCTGCTAGATTGCAAACGAAATCTCCAGATCTAGCGGGGAAAACAACTAAATTGGAAACACTGGTAATGTGACGGCAAGCGGTGATAAATAATTGTCCATAAATAAAAAAAATGGCCTATCCGTACAAAGAAAACCACCTATTATAGAAAAATTAAGTATAATGTTATAATTAAAAAAAGATATATAAAAACATGCATGGTTACAGTAAACATATACCAAAATGTCGAAGCAATCATTTATTTAGTTATTGAGACTATTAATTACGAACGAACCAAGAGTTATATATATATCTTAATATCATTAGATTAATATATGGTTGTGTTAGATTTAAAGCTTCATCGCTCACTCATTTTGCGACTAAATTTCAAACAATTTTTTCAGCTATATTTTGAAAAAAAAAAAAAAAAAAAAAAAAAAAAAAAATTTTTTTTTTTGAATTTTCGTTCAGTAAAACAAGTTATAAAATTACTGGTGTTATAAAGATCTCAGAATCTGCAAGGGAAGGAGAGACGTTTTTTTTCTGATTGGCTGTTTGTTACCATAGCAACCAACTCGTTACACTACCTCAAATCGGCTGGGAACGGCGGAGATGGAGAATGAGATATAAAAAAAAAAAAAAAAAAAGGAAGGTCCTTTTGAATTTGTTCTAACATAGCAAATTAACTTAGTTGAGCATGGCCTACATAAGTAGAAGGCCGTTCCACTAATCTCACATTATAATGTTAACATTGTTGATCAAGCATATAAACCTAGTCAAGCGTGGTCTATGTAATTAGGATGTTTCACTATTGCCATGTTAACATTAATTAAGCGTTTTTATTTAATCAAGCGTGGCCTAGAAGGCCGTTAAAAAACGACCCTGGTGTCTAACTGTCCCGTGGGGAGGCATAGTAAATAGGTACACTCATGTCACATTTTAATGTTAACGTGGTTTATCAAGCATATTAACCTAGTTGAGTGTGGCCTACATTTACTAAAAGAAATTCCATGAATTTATTAATTTGAATTTATAACTGTTTCAAGATGTGTTTAAATATAATTTACTTTCTGCTATCTGTTTATTTCTTAATTCACCATTTAAAATTAAAACTGATGAAAATTACTTTAACATTTATATAATAACTAGCCTTGGTGCCCGGCGTTGCCCGGGTGTTTGGAGGTGTGTGTAAGGGTATTGGTTGAACAAAAAAGTGGTAGACAGCAGGCAGGCTCGAACCCGTACCACGAACGAGGAAAAGAACATGAAAAAAAAAAAAATGTTAAAATATGTGACATCTTTGCTGTTGCGTCCATTGCCAAACCGAAGTGGTGACGGTTTAAATTAAGGTTAGTCAATCGAAAAGAGGGGGATGACTTTCGAAAATATAGGCAAAAAAAGCGACCCCTCATTGTAGAAAAGTGTCCAGTTGAGGGTGAAGGAATTAATGTTTTTAGCCAATTTTTCGATATTTGTCGTCTGAAGGGTTGAGCTTACAAAACGATACCGATCTCGTGAAAATCTGTTTTAGGCAGAAATAAAAACATACATTTAAACAGGCAGGCGAGATTTATATTACAGACTAGCAGGGGTACTTGGCGTTGCTCAGGTGGAGGATATTGGCACAAGGACGAAGCGATGTTAAAAATGGCTTCCACATGGTGAAAAAAAAAAAAAAAAAAAAAAAGGTGGGTAATTAGTTTTCCATGCTTCAATGTTGTTTTACCCTTGAGAATTAAGGTATTTGTTGTCATGTGCGTTACACCTTGCGAAATCTCATCAAAGTTCTGTAAAGTGAGAAAATACTCAAATTTGGCAACCAATCAGAATAAAGTATTTTCTTAATCTTAGTTTTTGTCCTAAGCGAATTGGTAATTTGATTTGGACCATACAGTCCCTTAAAGTTCAGGCTTTTTAAAGCATAAACAATATTCATTGAAAAGATTTTAAACATGCACAGGTTAGTGCAAAACATTTACTTTTTTCATGTATCATAAAAATATATCGAGTAGTTTTTTTTTAAAACTGTTTGAACACACACATAAGAATTTTGGAGTAGAAATCTTTCGGACAGCATTTATTTTTCCAGCAGCAGCAAGCACCAATAATCCACATTGGTGACTTAGTGGAAAAAAAAAAAATCGACAAGACCAGCTTAGTTTTCCATACAGTTGATAAAGAAATTTATTTTCTCAATATTTGAATATTTTAACTTGTGATGAAAAGAAAAATGAAATATTTTAATTTATTTTTCCTTCGCTAATTTATTTTTAACATTTAGACAAGGACCCCTATTTAAAATAAAAACATTTCAAATCAACAAAGCTGAAAACTACTGGTTACCAAATGCTGCTGTTTGAAATTTTCGGCAAATAAAACAATGTATTACTTTTGTTATAAAATTTGAAATGAATTGATTAAGTACTTTTCACTCATGTAAATTTATAACAAAATGTCTGTTTACAAAGTGGTTTACAGCAATGAATTACATTTTTTAATTTTTATTTCTAATTATTTAGAAAACATTACAAGTATGTGATTATAAAAAGAAAATGTATATTGGTTATTGGATACCTTGATTTATTTTTGTACTAGAAAACCTCAACTTTATGATGTTCTAACACTGTTAAAAATTCATGGTTATGGTTATATATATATATATATATATATATATGTATGTGTGTGTGTGTGTGTTCAGTAATATCCTATTTTAATGTGAAAAATTTTGTTTTTTTAAATGTTCAATTAGAACAAAAAAATTGAATAGCAAGTTTATTGCCTAGCGAAGTTTTATCAATTATAGATACTGATATATATAATGAAGTATTCCAGAAAAGGAAAATGGTACTGGCAAAAAAACAAAAAAACAAAACAAAAAGAAACTGATATAATTGCATACCGGCCAGAGAATATGATTGGAAAACCAAGTCTACCAACCGTAGATATTGGAAGAAATCAAGATGTGCTTTATTATTTTCAACCTAAAATTTCTCAAAAAATAAATCTTTTATAGCATTGCCATTGTATGAGTATGTTATGTTTAAATCCACTGATTATTGAAGACTTGGAAGTGATATTTTGGCATGTAACGTCACGTGTGTTACAAATTCAAAGTATTCTTTCAAAAAGAAAAAAAAATAGATTTTTTTTTTTTTTGCTATTATTGTTTGCAGTAATATACTAGTTTATAACCAGAAAGGATTTTTTCCTTGAAGGTTTTATTGAAGAAGGAAAGAAAAAAAGTTGATTAAACGTCACAATGGACATAGGGCTAAATTTAAGAAAATTTAATGTAAAAATGATTAACAACAGAAACTCGGAACTTCAATTATTTTGAAATCTATATTTGTCTCAATCATGAAAAATATAATTAAACATAATTCTATGTTATTTATTAGTAAAAATGAATGCCTGAAAAATAGGCAATTCTTTCATTTTCTGACTTCGATAAATAGCCGATGTTTATAGCCTCAGCACAGACAACACAAAAGATCAGAATTGAAATTTTTATTTTTTTTGTGGTTTAAGGTGTTGTCTTTCAGAAAAAAAACAATGCTAGAAAATATTGGCTTTAAAGTTCTAATTTTGAACCACTTTCCATGGAAGGAGCCGCAAGACATACACAAACACACACATATTTTGCCTTATATATATATATATATATATATATATATATATATATATATATATATATATATATATATTATTATTAATTCAGATATACACACCACCAGTGTTTAATATTTACACAATCATCAATGTAGTGTAACAATTCCTGCCGGTAATATATACACACACACATATATATATATATATATATATATATATATATATATATATATATATATATATATATATATACATAATTTACTAACTAGAGACCTCTTCAGGTAACAACCCTTATTTTCGAAAATGGAATTTAAAATGAAGAGCGAAAATTAACTTTCAGTAAAAGAAGGCTTTTTTTTTTTTTTTTAACGGGTCATGAGGGTGAAGATTCAGCTTAGTGGAGAACAGGGTTGAATTGGGTGCGAATTTGTTAGTTTATTTATTTTCGTATTTGTTTATTTACTTATTTATCAGTGTCTTTATCCATTTTTCTGTTGGTGTTAAGGGTTAGAGTTTGTAGGGTTACTGGGTTGAGGGGATTGGGTTCTAAAGCTAGAGCTACACAGATCTTATCTTCAAGCATGAAGCTTGTTTATCTGTCTGAGACTTTCGAGGGTCAATGTGTCATAACCTCCCCACCTTTTTTTTTTTTAATGTTTATTTTAATTTAATATACTTATATCTGAGAAGAGGTTAGGAATTTATCCGGGTCTGTTGGACGTTGTTTGGGCTTCCAGTGAACTGTTGAAGGGAGGGAAGGGGAGTTAGAGGCGTAAGAAAGGAAGGAAGGAAGGAAGGAAGGAAGGAAAGAAGGTGGTAGGGGGAGATGGAATAGGGAAGAAGAAAAAGGGGAAGACGAAGGAAAAGAGAAAAAGGAAAGAGAAGGTAGCATCATTAATAGCTTTGTTTTATCTTACTTAAACAAAATCGTTTTTTTTTTGACCACCCCAAAATTAATTACTATTTCGTTTGTCCATTTAATGTGTATTTATTAATTGGTGTATTAATAAATTTATTAAAAACTTTTCATAATGACAGTAATTGCAAAACTCAGAATATATGTCATTATTAAACTTATGATGGTTAAATTTAGCTATTTTTTTTTTTTTTTGTAGCAGCGATTATGGTTATTTAGCTAGGAGAGTGATTGGGAATTCCTCCCAGTTAATTGCTACCAATTCAACCCTGTTCTCCACTAAACTGAATCTTCACCCTCATGAACTGTTTAAAAAAAAAAAAAAAAAAGAAAAAAAAAAAAGAAAAAAAGCCTTTTGCTGAAAGTTAATTTTCGCTCTTCATTTAGAATTCCGTTTTCGAAAATAAAGGTTGTTGCCTGAAGAAGTTAGTAAATACTAGTAGACCGAAACATGCTCAACAAACTACTGCTTATGTAAAGACAAATTGAAAATGTAACTTGCTCTACTTCTGTATTGAACACTCTTGTATAAGCCTCGTTATATTTCACTGGTTACCATACCTTTGAAAAATAGCAACCTCAAATTATATATATATATATATATATATAAAATTCTATGTACATATATATTTGACTAATTATTAAGTTAGATCGACAGACATTAGTATTTAAGGCTTATGCAATCATCAGCGTATGGTAACAATTCCAGCCGGTTATATATATAATTATTATTAATTTAGACCGTCATACACTAGTGTTTCATACTCATGCAATCATCAGTGTAGGGTAACAATTCTTGCCGTTAATATAAGATGATTTAGAATACAAAAAGAAAATATTACAAAGGAAAGCCCGGAAAAAATCATGGATTACATAGAAAAATGCGAACATGAAAAGTAATATGGTTAAAATTAAACTTAGAAACATAAAAGGACTAGGTGTTAAAATTGGAAAAGAAAAGGACAAGATATTCTAGTAAAAAATACTAGTGGGACTTGTGGAAATTCCACAGGGTACTCATATGTAATATATTGATGTTGGCATTCTGTAGATGTTCAGTGTAAATGGAGACGCTCTGATATCATTGTGGCTTTTTTGTTAAAACTGCAAAAGTATTTATCTAAGCTAGCATGAACGCCTGGCAAAGCCTGATCGTAAAGTACACTTAAATATATTTTAATCCTTGCAGATTTTGTATATATTATCGATTTATATATTATTAAGTTGTAATTTCCAAAATGAAAATATATCCATGACTTGGGTGCATTAGCTTGAACTAAACCAAAATAAAAACTTATCAAAAAATATATGTATATATAACTCTAGTTCCTTTAGCCATAATCGAAACCAAATTTTCAATTTAACATTATATAATCAATTCTTAATGCTGCAATATTTTAAGTTATAAATTTATAATATTTTTTTACTGGAATATCGTGTCTTTTTTTTCAAGTTTTAACAACTAGTCCTTTTATTTTTCTAAGTTTAATCTGAACCATATTATTTTTCATGCTCGCATTTTTCTATGTAATATATATATATATATATATATATATATATATATATACATACACACACTTTATTAATTCATATTTTTAACCAAAATTTTATATTAAAATTCCAGTCATGTTCATACACCAATAAAATTAAAGTCAAAATTAATTGACTCAATTATTTAAACTTAATGGTTATCATTTTCCATGATTGAGCATATAATATTTTCGCAAAAACCAAGACAACAAAATATAAAATGAGAATATCATATTGTGTATTTTCATATACATTACAATTGTTCCCTAACCATTTGAACAATTTTAAATATATAATTTAAAAATATTCCAAAATAGTTACTCTTCAGACGGCAAAATACCCTATTTATACATATATGGATACATTCATAATCTCTATTTTAAGAGATCAAGCAGTTGAACCTACCTCTCCACTCTTATATTTCCTTTTAATTCTTATTTTCCCCCCCCCGATAACATTCAAATCCCTAAACAGTTTTACAAAATAATTGATAAGCCCCCCCCCCCCGCCCTCCAGAAAATAGATAATGTAAAATAATAAGAACAGTTAAAATTTCATTCTCAACTGCTTATGAAGAATTCTCGATAAAATTATTTATGAAAAAAATAGATGACATAAGTGCCATCAGTTATAATCAAAACCTATGAGGAATTCTTGGTAAAATTATTTAGGACAAGAAATGGAAGTACATAACAATTAAATGACCCGAACGTAAGCGCGACAGAAAATAACACATGCTATTGTATCAATATATACATAATAAATTTATAACTTAAAATAGTGCAGCATTAAGACTTGTAAAAGAAAAATGAGATACAAATGATGATAATGATAGCAAATTTATAGCTAAATGGCTTCTTCAAATCAAGCTACTTTATTTATTTTTTTTTTTTAGATCATTACATGGTAAAAAAAAAATGCTTTAGAATTTAGAGTTAGAAATCAGTTTCATATATGAATTTAACATAAAATCACCATCAGTTCTAACCGATTTTAACTTTAAATTTTTTTACCACTAATCTTGTGTAATCGCTCAAAAATCGAAAATCAAACAAAATATTGGTAGAACATTACATTTTTGCACGATTGTTGACATTTAATGTGTTTTTACCAGCATTTTGTTTATTTTTTGATTTTGAGTGGCTATTAGGGCTTATGGACAGTCGTTTTTTTTTTGTCCTAACTTAACAGAGGGGGCACTAGGTTTATTCTGAGTGAAAACGTCTGAACACAAATAATCTTATTCATATAGGTAGAAGCGCAACTTATCTAGTATATTTGTTGCATATGTTTCTTAAATTCTATTTTTTCTGTTAGTTATATACAGTAACAAATACAAGAATCTTTTTTTTTTTTTTTTGAAGGCAGGATACATTAAAATGTAGATATAATTTACTTTTTAATTCAACAAGCTTCTAAATTTTCCCTTTATATATTTTATCCAAGATTTTGATAAACTCATTGTGAGATTTTCATCCATATTTTTCACTTGTGTCCAAAATAAAAAAAAATACAATAGAACATTATTTCAAATGAAGCTAATGACCAGACAATGAGTAGGATTAAAAAAACTTATCCAGAGCATTTTACATCTTTTAATAATTAATTGCAAACTTTCTGGGAGTTAGCATAGAGACGTTTGTCAAACAGGTTTACTCAGGAAATAGGTAAATGAACTCTAGAATGATTACTTTATTTACCATAATTGACCAATAAAAATATTAGAGTGAAGAGTCCAAGCTAACTCTGCAAATGGGATTTATAACCTGTGGTTCTGTGGCCCTTAGTCTTATGTTGTAATTTCTAAGAAATAAATACATTTGTATTTGTTTGTCTTTTGTTAAAAAAAAAAAAAAAAAAAAATTTCAAAGAATCGTTTTTGGAATCGGAAATAAGGCTCAAATCTTCCTGATTTCAATACCACAAAAACTGATTTTTCCAATTCCTGATTATTCATCCTGTCACTAATATATATAATAGTAATATGCCATAGCAGTCAGGGTTGTGGAATTGGAACGTATAAAGTCAGATTCCAAAAATTTCAATGCAAACTCCTTATTTTAAAATCTTTCAATATTCAGACCGTCAGTTGATTCCCTGAAGCTTATGTTTTTGCATTGATTCCTTCCTTGATCATATAAAAATGCTGAAACTCAATTTATAAAGACTTATTTTAAAAGAATCCAAAATATTCACTTCATTAATGATTCTTCCTACCTTATTCTATAAAGTAGTATAAAAGAAATTAAATATGTTGGTTTCTTGAATATGAAGTTTTATGCTGTGATTGCGAATCACCTGAAACTTTACAAAGGTTATGTTCATACCAGGCAATGAGCTTCCTGTGGCCAGATTTTATGCCTGTGGATTAACAGCTGACAAATCTTGAGCGGTCTCTTATTGTGGTCCAAATGAGATACACATATAGTATATATATTCCAGCAGAACGGACAGAGGGAATCAATTGGTCCTTTGTTGATCTAAGAGAAATAGGCCAATTTGAAAAATCCCAAACTCCCTGCAGGTTGAAGATGAACAGACGATTAAATTTTAAAAGATTCAATCTTTCTTATACTAAAAAAAAAAAAAAAGTTAATAAACATATTTTAATAAAGACTTTTTCCTATATTTTAATCACACAAAATTAATGTTAAAATATTTATTGGTTTTGGGATTGAGTTATGTTTAAAATTTTTTTAAATCATTTTCACCCTCTTTTCTATGATTCTTGCTTTTGTCAATTTCAATTTCTTTACAATCTAATGTAAAGAACAAATATTAGAATAGTCTATTTAAAAAAAAAAAAAAAAAAGGAATATCACTATTATTAGTAATACTATTTAACCTGTAGAGATATAGAGAAAAGGATGGCAAAGACAGAGGCAAATTTAGAATTTGTTAAATATTGAACTGATTTTGCCAAATCACTTTGTTCTGATTAAAATAATTTAACACAAGTTTATTTTTTATAGTCAGGTAATAAATGATTCAATAATAATAAAAAAAAAAAAACTTAATTCTTTAAAAGATGGAGAGGAAAAATATCAATAGAGAGGATAAAAGTAGGAGTGACGAGAGCAACAGCAAAAGAAAAAAGGAGAAAACAAGGGAACACGAGGAGGCGGAAACGAGAGAAAAATGCAGAGAAAAGGGAGTAAAAAAAGAGGGGGAAACTTCATGAGAAAATTAAAATTTATTTTATGAAAAATAAATACCACGTTTAATTATAAATAAAACTTTGTTTTTTAGAATGTGCAAATAAAAAAAATGAAAAAGTTTATAAGAATCTGATTTTCTTTGAGTTTAACATTGGTAATTGGAACCTCAAGCATAGTTAACCTAACAATAGACCTTTAAAGGTCTCTGAATTGGGTGTGCCTATAAGAATAGGACTTGCAAACCTTTTAAGGTCAAACATAACAATGCAAGTAAATAAAGTGAAGGAAAGGGGGATTTAGAATTCACTTTCTAAGGCTATAAACATGCTCAATTTAATTTTCCAATCAAACTATTATGTATTACAAACTAAACCTTTAACTTTATATAATAGATAAAAAAATAACTGGGATGTGGAGTACAAATCCAATGTTCCAGGAGGCAGAGTTAGTTGGGGGGGGAAAAAAAAAAAAAAAAAAAAAAGAGAACGGAGGACAAAACATTTATTTGTGTATATATTGCTTTGTATAAAATTCACTCTCAAACTAATTGATTATGAATTTTTGAACACAGCATAAGGATGGATAATGTGGGTTATATTTAGTTTAATATAGTTTTATACAGAAGTTTATGTAAGGTCAGTGGGAGAGAACCCCAGCAAAGTGCTTGATTAGGAAAATTAAAAAGTAAGAGAATAATATTTATTTATATGTGTGTTAGAAGATCAGAAAAACATCAGTAACGTCAGTTTCAAATCTGAAGAGGACCAATATCTTATTGCCTATGTCAGACTCTTCAGCCTCCCTCTGTTTATACCCCCCCCCCTTAAATTTTCTTCCTTTGAAGATTGTAACGCTGGGTATGGGGCAGCCAAACCAGCTGCTAACATTGCCCTGCTTTTTATTAAAACCAACAGAGCTCTTTTTAGTATCCTCGTTGTTCCCTTAAGTGCAATTGTCTGGATCTCTTTTGCACTTGGTTCACCAGGAATATTAGTTAGATAGGACTTCGTTCTTCTTCATAAGCCCTGTATGATTGATGTCTCCCTAAGATTCCAGTTTCTTTTCATATCATACATGAGACATTGATATTTGGTCTGTTTATCCCTTTCGGCTCTTTTCAGACCTATCATTAGACACTCACTTCAACCAAGGTTGCAACTCTCTCTGATTTATTCCATATAACTATATCAGGTTTGACAGCAGCATTTCCCTCAGAAATGACGTCTTGCATGCTGTATGAAACCGTAATATTACAGTCCCTGATTTTATTTTTGCAATCCTTTTTTATTTTTAATATTGAGCTTCAAATGGCAATTTTGCCAATATGTGAGTGGATAAGTTAGAAAAAAGTCTTTCTTTAATTGGCAAAAGCAGCATTTTTCTTTTGAACAAGCATTGTTAAACATAACAGAATTTTTTATTTTTCAAATAATATTTTTTATGTACAAAATTAATAAAATGTTCCATATCATCAGCACCAAATTATCTTCAAGTTATAAAAAAAACTTGAAAAGAGAATTTCAAAAAACACCCCAAACTGCTATATATGAAGTAAATATACAGCAAAATAACAAACCGGTGCAGTTTCAGAAGAATGTTTACAATTTAAATTCTGGGCATATACAGTTTTTAAAATGTTTAAATTAAGGTCCATTTCTTTTTCTTTTTTTCTATTCATGTTACAGTAGAATCCCGGGATACGGTGGCCCCGAGATACATTTTTTCAGGTTACAATGTGGAATACAATGTTTTTCTGGCCCCTGGTTATGGTATTCGTCCCGCCTTATGATGTTATAATATTATTTGATTATATACATGTGTATCATATACTGTACTGTATTTTTTAATACTTATTTTTAATGCCATATCCCGGGATTCTACTGTATAAAATAAATAAAAAAATGCATTATTCGCACCATGCTATCATCAGAATCGTCTGGGTAGTTTCATGGAAAATGCCGGAAGAAAGTTTCATGATTTTTTTTTTTTTTTTTTTTTTTTTTTTTTTTTACACTGGCCAACTTGTTTTCAATGAAATAAATATTTTTGTCAGCACGAAGCTAATTCAATGAAAAATATATATAATAAAAAAAAAAATAAAATGATTTCAATGCAAAATTAAAATATTCTTGAATAATTATTGGACAATTTTTACAAAACATTTAGAAAATTCAAGTAAAAAAAAAAAAAGTTCATTGTCAAGCAAGTTTCATGAATAAATATTTTTTTGAATAAACTGATAGCAAACAATAGTTTTTGGATTTTTTTTTCATTTCCCTCATGATTTTTTGTTCAAATAAAAATAAATATTTAGATTAAAAATTTTTTTTTTTTTTATAATAAACCAATGATAGCAAACAAATGTGTTCTTCACATTATTTAAATTTATCGGACTATTGTTCTCATCTCAAGTGTGATTTTCACTCACAATGAGACCAGTAGTCTGATGAATCCAAATAATACGAATAACCAATCCTCATCTAAAAAATTCAGAAACATCAAATGTGTTTATAATTTTTTGTGTGTTCAGCATTTCGGCACCTTCCGGTGTTTTTCGTAAACCACCCGGACAATTTAGAATTCATTCATATCAAACTACAGCAATTTTTTTTGTCCAAATCCATAACCACAAGTATACTTGCAGCATGATATCGAAATGTATTGAAATAATCACCATATTATCAAAATCGAAATGTATTGAAGTAATCACCATATTTATAAACTAACAAAAATTTTCTTCTCAAATGACTGGCCTTTTTTCTCCCGGTGCGACCCTGAGTGCAGTAAAATCCAAGATGATACCCAACTTGTAGCAATGCAGCTGCTGCATTTCAGAATACGTTTTTTTTTTTTGTTCCCCATACATAATGATAGGTAATTTATTGGATAAAAACCACACACTTATATGCTAATTAACTTGAAAGTTATTGAGCTCCAATAGTCTTTAACCAGGTTGAGCTGACAAAAGAAAATTATTGACAGACATGGGTGGAGAGCAAAAAAATTTTAAAATACATAACAAATCTGAGCTTTCAAAAAGAAAAAATGCATAGATCTTCATAAAAGAATAGAGCACTCTAGGTAGTTGATAATGTATATATAATCATTAGAATTTTCTTTCCTTTTGTAGCTTGTGCTCATGGTATAGTTAGTTGGAACTACTGCAGACAAAACTGTTAGATTCTGATCTCAATTTGAAGCTCTTGCCACACCAAAGAGCTATGATACATTGAAACTATCAAAAACATTCATTACACACACACTATGAGTAAACTAACCCGAACAGCTCAGTTGCAAGAAAGGATAAATAAATATAAATATATATAAATGTGCTTATATTTTTAGACTGTTAGGGTTTTCCAAGAATTTCCTCTCTAGAGTACAATACCAATGGGCTGCTTCCTTGACTGATTACAATATGGCTCTTTTTTAATCTAATGTTAAATTCTTGGAGAGCCGTTCTCATAAATAATCAAATCCTGTCCACTTCATCCATTTTTTCCAGTCCTTTCGGGGTGATTACCTACTGACAAGCTTGATAATCCTTATCCTTGAAAGGTAACTTGTTAGCAAAAATAAGAGGGCTTGTGTAATATACAAATTAAATTAGATAAGTTTTAATTTTATTTACTTTAGAGACAAAAAGCGAATATAACCTACAGTTAATTTATTATAGAAGGTTATCGGTGTGTGTATCTGCCCCCCCCCCACACACACATACAAGTTTCTTATTTTGTTCTAGCTGAGGATGGGGCATCCTACTGGATGCCAAACATTCACTTTTCTCATACATTCCAGCAGGAAAATTTTTATCGAGGGGACACAAGTTTAATGGTATTTTACAGTTAAACTCAAGTTTTATGGTATCTTGTTTATCAAATTGTTAGGTGAAAGTATAGAATAGTTACAAAACACCCTCCCCATGTTAAGAATGGGTTTCTAAACATTCTTATTTCAGCACGGTACCTTTTCTGCATAAGCACCAAAATACTTGCAAAACAGACACAAGGATGCAACATTATGAAATGGGACAGGAGTTGGAGCTTAGTTGATAGTATAGGACCTATTAGGTTGAAGACTTTCTTTGACCTTGTCTAAGAACGAGAGACTAGCAGTAGATGCACCAGACCAAATGTGGCAACAGTACTCTATGCATGGGCGAATAGTGGCTTTGTTAGAGATACAGGATACTTTCAGCTGCAAGTAATTTTCTAGCATGGTAGAGAGCCCACCTTTGCAGCAGCCTTGGCAATGTCTTCAATGTATCTGTTCCAACTCATGTTGCTTGTACGAGTATTGTGAAAAAGAGGAGTTAAAAAAAAAAAACATTACACACTTTTTAATGCTTATTTTTTGTTGTCCGGCGAGGAGAGGGGAAATACCTGGTAATGATACTACTTGTTAAATAAATGGAAGATACACTTAGCATAAATTACTTTCTAAACAAATATTTGATGGCATTCCTCTGATGATTTTTCTGTTAACTCATATCCTCTCTCTCTCTTTCAACTGATATAGCATGCTCTTTCTCATCCTTTCCCATATATCAATGCATGTGAATTCTTCTTTTCCACATCTCTCTGCCGGTAGCTGATACTAAACACTGTCAGCTTATGTTATTATGTAAACAATAAAGTTGGATGATATGACAATTTTCGTTTTGAGATTGACCTCTTCCTCTGATTTCCAGGTTTGTATCTTTTTTTTTTTTAAATTTTTTTTTTTAAAGGATTTTATTCTTTCTAATGTTGGCGACAATTCATCTCAAATGCTATTGTTCATTCTCACCGAGTCATATCCTCTCCACAGCAAGCTCTCCTCTCGAGACGTCTTCACTGGTTTGATCATGTTCTTAGTCATCACCCAGATGATATAATCTGCTAAGTCATTAAACAAGCCCTCTTTCTCGGGCTCAGAAAAAAAAAAAAAAAAAAAAAAAAATGGTGCAGAGTTTAGCTGAAAACCTGGTTCAAATGTTAAATATCATACAGAGCTGATCCTGGGCTCTTGCCTTTATGGCATTCGATGCTAGAACCATGATCACGTAACACTTGTATCTGCTACTATAGTAGATCATAGCACCTGGGCAGAATTTGTTCAAAACACAGCAAATACTTTGGATGGAACTTCTGTAATCGTTTTAGAGTGAATGCCTAAACAAGTACAGTTAAGTATTCTTTCTTAAGAAGCCATTCATCATCTTGCATCATGAGAATTAGTTATGCCACAGCTTGCTGAATCGTATCATTATAACAAGAATTTAATAATCATGATGACGCGTTTCATGGAAGATTTATGGAGAACTAGAAGAATACCGGTACGTATAAAATAAATTCTTTGGGCAGAAAGGTTTTGCACCACTTTTATGTCCCCTTGTGAAGATTAAAATTATAAGATATAATAATCCTCATGTCTAAAATCCTTATTTCATTTTTTTTTTATCAAAATCTGTTCTATGATTTTAATGATAGAAAATTGATATAGTCTCAAATTTAAAGATTAAGCGATCTTAAATTGAAATTCAGAGAATCTTATCCAATGTACATCTATTGAAAGTTGAGATTTTCGTCACACTTACTTTGATATTAAAAGCCTACTTTTTCTATTTATAAATTATTAAAACAAACTTAACATTCACAGTCATAGATATGCGGTTAACTGATTTGTATATTCTTTTGAAAAATGAACTTCAATTATTAATTTTTTTATGGTTTCTTATTAGACGATTAGTTTCATTTAATTATCACGCTCAGTTCTATTTATGCATATTTTTTAAATAGTGCATAATTGCATAGCATTTAGGATAGGAAAATTCTAGCAAACTCACATGTAATTATATATATCTAATGTCAGAAAATTAATTTTATTTTTAAATTTATAGAGGAATTGAAACATTATTATACTCTTATTTCTTTATTGTTGAAGATTATAAAAAACTAGCAGGACCTGTTAACCGGTGTTGCCTGGTAGAAGCTTACCCCCCCCTCCCCCAACAAAAATGTAAACTACGGTTGTTGTTGGTGGTCACTACCATCCCTGAACACTGGTGACCGTGACCAAAATAAGATAAATCTGGATTTCACTAGCGATTAGTGCTGGTTTGGGGTTGATAACATGCAGGTACTGTTTAAATTTAAAAAAAGCAATTAAGGGAATGCATAAATCAGTATGAAGTAATAAAATTACAAAAAATGATCCATTAGAATAATAATGGAAAGTAAAAACAGAAGTTTTAGAGATTAAGGATTCTCACTCTGTATGAACTGTTTAGAATGATCAAATTCAGTAATAGCAGTCCTAGCTGTTTCCGTTTGTTGTTCACGTCTTCCTCTTTTCAACCCTTCCACTATTAAAGTAAATTCCATTTTTTTTTGTTTTGTTTTTTTAATGTGTAAAACAAAACAATTACGACTTTTTTTCACTTCTCTGCAAAATTTGAATGAGATTTTCTTAATTAGCATAGTCGGAAATCTGTCATCATTCTGGAGTAAATTGTAGAGGTGAACCTAATGTACAAATTTACCCCCATGGAAAAAAAAAAAAAAAAGAACAAAAAAGCTAACGTGTGCACAATGACGAGAATCCAGTAGATGATATTGCCAAAAGATTTATTTTTAATTTGGCGACAATCATAATAGATTGTGCAGGTTTAAATAAAGTATATTTGAATAAAATACATATAAAAAAAAAAAAAAAAAAAAAAAAAAAAAACGTAATTACGTCTGGAAAAAAAAAAAAAAATAAATAAATAAAAATAAAATAAAAAACTAATCACTGGAACAAATGTACAAAGCAAGTGAGTTAGAGAGAGGAAATAAATGTTTTTTCAATATTGCTGTATAATGTTTTGTATTTCTTCATGATAAAAAGAAATGTAAAAAGCGTGCGAAAGAGAGAGAGAGAGAGTTGGGAAGAATATATACAGAGAGAGATAGGGAGGAAGAGAGGAAATGCAAACTTATGCTGTAAAATGAAAGAAAATGAATGCAGCAATTTACTCAGAGGGCGAAAGTAGGTAGCATTGCGGTGCCATATTTGAATCGTACATTAATGTTTATTTAACATGTGAATAACATTAATCAAGAATATAGGAATGGTTAGAGCTCAGCCAATAAGATTGAGCAGAATTAGTCTGGGGAGACTATTATTTTTGAATTGGAAAAGAGAAAGATAATGTTATGTCTGAGTTTCTGATCCAGTTATGAAGGGTGAAACCCCATATCTGTTGAAAGTGCAGAATTCTTCCAGGTGATAACTGGGGGTGGTAGCAGGATTTTATATTTAGAGGGAAAAATAGGAACTATTTCCTCTAAAGATGGTGCGATTGTGATGGTGTTGCTCCTAGGACGTAATGTAGGATTTTATTATAATGACTAAATGTGTCTAAAATGTTGTTCTAAAGTTACATAAGATATAGTCTAAATATAATAAATTTGTATCTTTCCCTTTTCTGATTCCAAAATAATAAATTCTCCCTTCTCAGATTTCGCTCATTCTTATTGGCTGAGCTTTTATATTCTTCCATTTCTTTTATATTCTTCTATTCTTCCCTTTATAAATGAACAGTTATTAAAATTTTTAAAAATGGTATCACTAAGAAACATTATTTGGCCCGACAATGAACCTGATATAAAAACACATCTGTTGTTAAAACTATTGCAACAAAGAAAAAAAATGTTAAATGTATAAACATTTCGCAAAACAACTTTGGAGAAATATGTATACATATTTAGATCTTCAGTAAATTTACACATCATTTTTGTGATCAATCCAGCATGTGTTCATCTGTTTTTACATATTTTGCAATATGAAAAATTTAATACAAACTGCAACCTCTCTGGAGAAAATTAAATATATATAGATATTCAGTAAATTTTTTTTTTTTTTTTTTAAATATTTCTGGCCTGTTACTTTGTTTGCATTTTTGGAGCTCTCAGTTTCGGCATGCGCGTTTCTGTGTGCATGTGTTTGTGTCAGCATGCATTACCAAAGAAAAACAACTTTTGCTTTTACATGCTTTGCAAAAACATTTCTTAGATGTTAATAAACACTACAAACTGCAAGTTTAGATAATTAAATATCTAATAAGTGTTTTACATGTAAACAACTTCTATGGAGAAAAATAAGTATACATATTTAGATCTTCAGTAAATTTACACGATATATTTAAATTTATAAAAAAAAATTTTTCTTTTTCTTTTATTTCTCGCCCGTTACTTTGTTTACATTTTTGGAACTGTCGGAATCGTGCATATGTATTTCTGTGTGTCAACGTGTGTTAACAAATAAAAACACGACTTTTGCTTTTAAATACTATGTATAAACATTTATTACATTATTAAGCATTACAAACTGCAAGTTTTATTTAGATGATTAAATATCTAATCAGTAAATTTTAAGCATTTTTTTTTTCAATTTCTGTCTTGCTATTCTTTTCTCATTACTTTTTGGGTCATTATGTGAGATGTTCATCATACGGGTCGGCTGATAGAAAAGGGGGTTTCTTTGTTATTGTAACGATGTCAGACAGCTAAAAGGTTGATTTTTTTTAAAAAACACAATTATACCTACTTACATTTTGGGTCTATTTAAGTCTTGACCCCATAAAAGGTGGTACTTCTTCGTTATTGTAAAAAGTTGATTTTTTTTTTTTTTTTTTTTTTTTAAACACACACCGTTATAAAAAATTACATTTTTTGTCAATTTATGCATTCCATGATTCAACAAAACAAATTGTTCGGCAACTATTTCTTTTGTCACATAACATTTGCTGCAAATACATAAGAAATAGCTATTTCCTACAAAAACTATCCCATTAAATTATTAACTTATGCATTATCATTCTGCATGCATTTTGGATATTTTCATTACTGTGACATGGCAATACGTTAAATACTATGGTTTCACTTAAACATCAATATTTTTATTAATACAGTACTGAATAAACAAAATTATATTTGAAAGCAATATCCACAGGTATTGAGAACATGAACACAAGAATCCTACATTTTGCCTCTTATGTTTTTTGTTTGTTTTCAGCCACAGCAATGCATGGCTAGGTACAGCTAGTTGGGAATAAATAACTGTATAGTTAAATATTTACAGATTTATAAAGAATCGGGGAAATAGAAAGGAAGCCTTCGTTGAAAGATTTGCTAATCCTATGAAATAACTGTTAGCACATCTGCCGTAGATCAAGCAGAACGGAAACCATATTGCATGTCACTGAGGAGGTTATTTTTGTTAAGGTGGTCGACTACTTCTCTATTTAACACAGATTCCAACAACTTATTCATGATGCACAGGAGACTGATCGGTCTGTATTGAGATGGAGAGGACCGATCAACTGAATTTTTAAATAGGAGAAATACTGATTAGGTTCCTCAGGGTGTTGGGAAGTAATTTTCCTTAAGACAACGCTTAAACAGCTTTGTAAGTATGGGAACTAGTTCTGATTGAAACTTTTTCAGCACTATATTAGGAAAGCCGTCAGCCGGTTATCTATCTTGGGTCTTATTTGAAATAAGGTTTTGGGCGTGGTTTCAATTTTGTTACATTTATTCTGGAGAAATTTATTTCGGGTTTCAGACCTGTATATGGAATTGAGGATTTTCAGGGGTTAATTTGAGATCAGATTTGGCTGCTTTGTCAGCTCTTTCATTGCCAATTTCTATGTGGCTCGTGGTGCAGCACAAAATTTCTTTATTGTTGGACATATTGTTTAGTTTACATAGAAGTGTTATGATGAGGGATTGTCAAAATTTTTATTTTGTAGTGATGTTAATACCGATAGTGAATCTGAAAATATGAATTTTTGGTAATTGCTGTTTGAGATAATGTCAAGAGCTAGTTTGATTCTGCTGTAAAGATTGAGCTTTCTGTTGGTAGAGCCTTTTTAAAGGTTTTTATGTTAGATACTTCTGTGCAAGTTGTTTTTACATTGTCCTTGGATCCATCTGTATATATGAGGTGACATTTTGGATATTGTAAAAGGATGTGAATTTCCTCTTGATAAGTGCTTGGTTGGGTTTCTACTTTGATAAATTCTTTTAAACTTTTAATTTTTTAATCATCCATAGTGGGACATTTGGGATTATATGGTTGTGCATGTTTGAAATGGGGATTTCAATTTCTTTAAGTGCAGACTTCATTCAGTTCAAATAGTTTTATTGCTTTTTCTTTACTTTAAAATAGCTCTTTATATTTTGGGTTAAATATGCTTTCATAATCTGGGTTAGATGGGGTGGATTTGATTTTTATATAGTATTGTGGTGCTGGTTTTTCTGTTTGTAATTGTGGAGTTTCATTTGCTTTTATGAACAGGCTATCAATTGGAGATGTTCTGAAAGCTCCTAAAATTTGTTTTAAGCTTTCATAGTGAATTGGGTCTAATTTTTTTTAGATATGACTTTCTGGCTGATCCATAGATAAAGCTGGCATAGTCTAATTGGGATCTGATAAGGTATTTGTATATTTTATGAAGGATTTGTTGATCAGTTCCCCACTTTGTGTGAGCAACTTCTCGAAGGAATTGGGAGGGTTTTGTTGCTTTTTAGATAATTTATGTGGCATATGAAATTCAATTTCTTATTTAACATGACTCCCGGGAAATTTGTATTGGTTGACCACTGGTATTATGTTTCCTTCTAGTTTGAGGGTGGGATCATTATGCATTTTTCTTAAAGAACAGAAATAAACGCACTGAGTTTTGGTTTTTGATAGACTGAAGCCATTATTTATAGCCCAGTTATTTAGGAGTCCATATGGATCACTTATCACCGTTTTAAATATAAGTCTTTTTCTTTACTTTTTGAGTCTGAGTTTCCTGAAAGAATGAATTTACTGATCCCCCTTCCCCACATTACTTGTTTATAATACAACCATATTGACTTTGTACCACATTGACTAGCATCAATAATGCCAATTGCTGAGAGGAAAAAAAAATGCAATCCAAAAACTATACTTACCAAGAGTCTGCAGTTGAAACAGTTTTCCCAACTCAAAAGGTAAATTGCGAAGGAAATTATTGTTGAGCAAAAGCTCACGCATGAGTGAGAGGTCGCCGAGTTCCGATGGTAGACTACGTAATTTATTGGATGACAAATCCAGATATGTAAGATTTGTAAGTTTGGCAATGTCAGGCGGGATACGAAACAAATTATTGTCGTTGAGGTAAAGTGATGTTAAATGCTTTAGGGTCCATAATTTTGGGCATAAATTCCGAACAGGCCCTGGAGGAAAAAAAAAAAAAGGAAAAAGAATGAAATTTAATACATGTAAGTAGTAATCACTCATTAAACATTTCCGTAATGTTTTGTATTGACCATATGAAAATGTGATCTGATCAACAAAGGAATTCTTCCAAGCTATAGCCAATCATGTCAATACATCTGTAGACTATTATAGTTTGATGATTTTATTTTACAGCATATCAACCCTTTTTATGTCATTTAATGCAAATCCAGTAATTTTGGAAAAGATTTTATGCTTCAAGTTGTTTATTTTGGTGGTTTTGTTTTACCGTGTATCAACCCTTTTCGGGTTTAGTTATTTTGGCAAAAGTTGTTACACTTCAAGTTGTTTGTCTTGAAATGGCAAAATTTAAAAAAAAAAAAAACATTCTGAAAAATCCGTTCTGGCAAAAATTTACTTTCACCATGACTAATGTTTGTGCAAAATTTAAATAAATAAAAAAAAAAAAAAATCCAAGGCATGGTTATTGAGACAAGTGCGAACGAATGAAAGGAGTGAATTACAAGGTCCAATCCTTCCTTTGTCGAGGGGGGGGGGACAAAAAAAATTTTCATAAATCAAATATTTGTTTCTAGGTTAGTAAAAACTAACTATGAACAATTTCGTTATATTTGTAACATAAAATTCAAGTCATGAAACTTTCAAAAAACATATCTAGTAAACAAAATAGAGACTTTTTTTTTTTTTTTTTTTTTGCGTTTAAAAAAAAAAAAAATCAATGCTTAGTTTAGTTATTTTGTAGAGAAAAATTGTTTCAGCTTTACAAAACATGATTGAGTTTTACAAAGGGAAAGGAAAAAATGGCATCAATGTTTGGTACATTTAAGTCGGAAAGTTAATATCTTCAGACAGCTTAATCTGGTAGCATCAGCAAACTACTAAGGAAACCCTTAGAGAAAGCTAAGAACTATTACACAAGGGACTTTTCCTCATTGCCGACAAATATGCACAAGCAAGCATGCTATAAACAACAAGATTGCAACGGGAGAAATATTTAGCTAAGAGATCATCCAATAATGGGTTTGTTCACCCAAAATTCGATGTCTCTATTTGAAACAGTTATTGCTTATTCAAAGAGAGAGCGGGGGATGGGGGGGAGTCATGTTGGGAAATCAAGTGACAAAGTCCTTGATAAATTAATGCCCATTCAGATAAGAGGTTCTATGCCATGATTATGACTCATTTGAGATTTTCCAATATTTATGTTCAGACAAGATGATAGACTTTACAGTCAGTTTTTATGTCCATAGGTTAACAATAATTTCTCTGGCATGGTCAAAGTGAAATCTATCTACTTATATATATTGGGGCAGAGGGATTAGTTGGGTGTTTGATTCTCAGAGGCAGATGAGTTCTAAGCTAATGGATTGTTCAATATGTTTATGTCAACCATTACCAGAATTGAGCATCAATTTCGGATGAAGAAAACAATGCTGGATGATAACGGCCCATGCACCTTAACATCACTGTAGATTGCAACTTTACCATCAAGGCAGATTATATCATGTTACTTAGTGAAACATTTGCTGATGTCTGCTATTAACAAGCTTCAGCAGGTTGCATTGCAGATGGAAGTAAATACCTCAATGACCAAAATACTCATTGTCAGCTTCTCCCAACAGATAAGACACTCATGGTTCTCAATAGTGATGTTCTTAAAGAGGTTAAGAATTTCAAATACCTTTGTGCCATTATCACAACCACGGGTCAAAGTGAAGCAGACAAGGTGGACTCAATTCACAAATTCCAACCAACTTTGACGATTTGAAGTCAATGATTGGATGCTCTACAAGGCGCCTTAAATAAATTTCCAGACTTTTTTTTTGTATGGGCACTTTTATTGACACATGAAACTAGTTCCCTTTGAAGTAATCTCCTCCGACTGCAATGCACTTGTACTGTTCCAACAACTTCTGGAAGGCCCCATGGAAGTCCTTTTGTGTGAGCGTGTCAATAACCTTCATCAAAGCCCCTTTCATCTCAATTGTCGCATAACGACAGCCTCTAAGGTTTTCCTTGAGCTTAGAGAATAACCAAAAGTCACAAGAAGCAAGGTTTGGACTATACGGAGGGTGAGGAACTGTCTTGATGCCCATCTTTGTCAAATAATCTGTGATCATTGCTAAGCACCCTTGAGATAATTTCGCACAGATCTTCCGCATTTTCAGTTCCTCGTGAATAATTGTGTGTACATTTCCCACACTAACATCAAACCGTGAACTTATTGTCTATAGACACATGACGGTTCTTATCCCTAAAATTCTTTATTTGAATTTGACCAATCAACTCTGGTGTTCTGACTTCCTTACTCCTCCCACATTTCTCACAGACTCTCTGCTTTATTTGAATCTCTTATGTCCCAAAAAAACTGATGCTCAATTCATGAAAGATGGTCCAAAAGCAGCCTGAACAATTCCACACATTTCTGTGGCATTTTTTGCAGGCTTAAAACAGAATTTTATTGCATATCATTCTTCTAAAATGTTCTCACATCCAGAATGCATTTTTGAAATTCACCAGCTGTGACAATCAGGCTTTAGTAAAGTGATTTCAATTCCTGCTGTAGCTGTTCATTTGAACCTGAAATCATAAAAATTAGTCATCTCATAAGATGTACAGCAAAAACATACTGCATTTTAAAAAGTCTACAACAATTTTAAATGCCTGTACAAAAAGTCTGAAAACTTATTGAAGGCACCTCGTATACCTACTAATTCCGCATCAAACTACATACACCCAAGAGCTTTTTTTTTTTTTTTTATTTTTTTTTTTTACATGGGGGTCACCACTTATCAAGGCCCAAAAGCCACTCAGGGATAAGAGTTATTGCATGTACAGTAATCAATGAGATAGTATTGTAGTAATCATTAGTATTAGGGGTTTTAATAGAGTGTCTTACTTAAGGGGACGGTTTGTCAGGAGTTTGTTTATGTTAGACTTGAAGACGTCCAAGTTGTAGTCAGGTGGGAAACAGGCAAGTGGCAGAGAGTTCCACTGGCATGCAGTTCTAAGAAAGAAGCTCTGCTCATAGAATCTACGTTTGGATTTAGGAACAAATAAAGAGTGGGGAAAATTATTGACAGTAGTTTCAGCTAGACGGGTGTTTTTCGTGAAAGATTGGTGAGGGGGGATGCGGGATTGGAGCTCAGACGAGCACCTGCCATGGAAATAACAATAACACAAAGACAGGCTCGCAATGTCTCTCCTGTGCGAGAGAGGTTGCAGGGAAGAGAAAAGGGCATCCCCCACTAAACCACAAAGTCTACTTTGTACTCTGTCAAGGCAGGATAGGCTGTTTTTAGCAGCTCCTGCCCAGATGTGGCAGCAATACTCCATCCTTGGACGTACTTGGCTTTTATACAGATAGAGAATTGCATCGGTAGTGAGATATCTTCTGGAGCGATAGAAGGATCCCACCATTTTCCCAGGGTCTCTGGCAACAGATTTGATGTATGTGTTCCATTTCAGATCAGGAGTAAAGGTCAAACCCAGAAGCTTGTCAAAACATGGGGCCTCCCCAAGACAAGAGCCATCCATTTCAATTGATGCCAGATGGGGATCAAAGCTCAAGTTGAGTTTCAGGTGAACTTTAACAGCCATCGACCAGGTTTTTCACTGTACATCAAATTGCTTTTTCCAACTCTTATGGAGTTAAGGACCTAGCCAGCACAGCTGTCATGTGAGAATGATTTGTTGGGAGGAGTTGATTTTGTAGGAGAGTTGTTTAAGAAAATCAAAAATTTTCAGCGGCTTCCATTCTCATTGGTCAAGACTCAAACTATCATTGTGTTTGGTATATTCCTTTACTTCCATCCTGTATGTGTGGAAAAAAGGAAGCACAAAAAAGCATATATACTAATGATAACTAGTAAAAACATA
Source organism: Euprymna scolopes (assembly GCF_053919585.1). Lineage (NCBI taxonomy): Eukaryota > Metazoa > Mollusca > Cephalopoda > Sepiida > Sepiolidae > Euprymna > Euprymna scolopes. The sequence continues at coordinate 74,630,875 of NC_136510.1, forward strand.
TTTAAAATAAAATGTTTAAATAGTGAAGTATCTATTTTCTTACGACAGGAAAGCGTCTTTCATTTAATGTTCACTTTCTTTGATTTATTTATCTTTTAAATAAGATCATGTTTCGTGGGAATAAATTTAAAAAAATAATAAATAAATAAAAAAAAAATAATAAAAATTTGCTTAAAAAATACTTTTTTCCAGACCACCTGATATATGCGCACGTGAGAAGAAGGAAACAGGAACTCATTCTTTAATAGAACAGAAGCCATCAAACTCCTCTATCCTGTATTGTTTGAAGTTTTAGCCATTACATAAAAAAAAACCCTATCATTTCCAGTTTTCAGAGAGAACTATCATAAAATGAAAAAGGAAGGCTACATAAGGCAGAATGAAGAGAAGAGGAAAAATAGAAAAAATGATACAGCAAGAGAGGAAGACAGAAATAAAATATAACCAAATAACGACAAAAAAAAAAATAATGTAAAAAATATAAAATAGCAATTTGACAGAAATCAGCCTTTTGTCATAAAAAAAAAAAAAAAAAAGATAAAAATCAAAAACACAAATTTCAATAAGAATAGGGAAGCTCTAACGATAGAAGTAGAAATCTGCATTTTTGGATTATAAAAAAGAGAACTCTCATCCCTGTATTATAGAGTGACTAGCAGGGGTATCTGGTGTTGCCCAGGTGTGGTGAGCTGTGTGTGTGGGTAAATCAAAACAAAATGGAAAATAAAGAATAAGCGACTGTAATAACCCTGTTTAAATATCAAGAAAATATATATATATATATATCTCTCTGACATCTCAGCACGAAGTGCAATCTTAAGATAATGACGCTGCTACTTTATTGACCGGTCTATGACCACGTGAGCGAAATTAGGTCTTTTTTTTTTGTTTTTTTTAAATATTTAAATGAATTCAAGAACAAAATGTTTTTTGCACATGCGTGTATGGCTAAATTGTCATGAAGGAACGATGTTTTGCTACTCCTCCTTGTAGAAAAGTGCCCAGTTGAGGGTGAAGGAATTAATGTTTTTAGCCAATTTTTCGATATTTGTCATCTGAAGGGTCGAGCTTCAAAATGATACTGATCTTGTAAAAATCCTGTCAAAAGTTTTTGCGAGACATACAAACATACATACATACATTTAAACAGACAGGTGATATTTATATTATAGACTAGCGGGGGTACCTGGCGTTGCCCGAGTGTTTGTTGGTGTGTGTGTGTGTGTGTGTATAGGTGGTGGGGGGGTTTAAAAAAAAATTAAAAGTTTTAATAGGTAGGTAGGATCGAACCAAGAGCCTTGATGCGAAGGTGGAAAATAAAGCGAGAACAAATCCTGACATGTTTACCCGCTCGGCCAGCAAGGGAGAGTAACAAAAAAAAACCAAAAAAAAACCTTTGAATTTATTTAAGCATTAAAAAATGAGGTCAAATAGAAATCTCGCAGTTAAGTTTTACTGCGAGGCCGTTTTTGGGGGTTTGTTTACACAAATTGACAGGTGCGTGAATTTGAATTTAATGAAGTCAAATAGAAATATCACAGTTAACTTTTATTGCGAGGTAATTTTTGTTTTTTGGTTTTGTTTCCCCAAGATGTTGGGGAGGAAACCTCGCTCCCTTTAAAAAGGAGAGTGTCCCAATGAATAGCAATTGTCTGATAAGGGGTTTCCCCCTATATTGAACAAAAGCTGATTGCTTTCTGGACGTTTCCAGCATGGAAGCCGGGTAGTAAGTTGCTTTCGCCTCAGATTAGTTTCACTTTTATACGATAAAGCCCAACACACACGAAGGGAGCCGAAATAGCAAGAATTGTGTAAAAGTCGATGTAAATAAATCTAGATGTGGCGCGCGTTCGCAAATCCTAGATATTACGATCTAGACAGTATATAAAAAGTTCTAAGACAGTAACTAAGATTTTCAAAGTTTTCAGAAAATAATTACATCCTTTCTTATGATGCAAACTTTTTTTTTTTGTTTTTTTTTTAGCAAAACTCAATTTTCGCTAATTGTCTTTTTTCGTAATTTTGGGATATTTCCATTTCTGTGACATGACAAGTAAATATCGATTTTACTTGAAATTCTATATTTTTATTTTTGCTCTAAGAACAAAGAAGCACCATTAATTTAAACAGACAAATTCACGAAAAGTTTGTCAACCCAAGAAATTGGAAACAGAGGGTAACTGAAAAGATGATAGTTGAAATTCATACATCAAGGTGTAAGCGATAGGAAACTAGAGACAATGAATAAAATATAATCTTGTCAATGGAAAAAGGATTTAAAAGCAAAAAATGCTTTTGTTATAATTTAAATAAATATTGCATCTTCATGAATTTTTACTGTTTAACCACATTTTGTTTGAAAAAATCTAAGGACCAATTTGAGACTAAAACATCTACCATGGGTCGCCTAGTATTTGTATATTAAACTGGTTTAAAGAAAAAAATTTGTTTTCTTCCGGGGGGGGGGGGGGTGTATAAAAAAAATGTTTGAAAATATTTAAAATACCATCATAAAATAAAATAATGCTTGCAAGCACCCATGGCACAACGGATAAAATTGCCAAGTGATACATAAAATATATAAAAGAATACAATACAAAAACATACATTAAAAGAATCTTTGGAAATGGTTTTATTGACTGGAGCAACAAAGTTAAATTTATCGTTCAAATGATAACAAAATATAGAAAAAAAAAAACAGGAAAGTTCTTGCTCTCTTAAAGGAATAATCTTCAAATACAGGGTCGAACGATAAAAGTGTCGCCCTAAAGAAAACAACCCTACAGTCTTATTTTAAAACTTATTGAAAAAAAAAAAAAAAATCAATTCGGTTAACTTAATGAAGTAGAGCTGATATATATTCAATGTAGCCACCTTCAGCCTCAATCACTGCCTCAATATGGGTCCGGAACTGGGAGCATACCTATCAAACAAGTGCTGGCGGGAGCTTGGCGAATCCTCGGCAGATGGCAACAATCAGGTTGGCTTTGGTGTTGTGGAAGGTCATGTTGGTGATGTTCTCAATGTATGACCAAACGAGGTTCAGGTCGGGGAGGAGGAAGGCCGGTGAGAGAAAGGTACAAAGTCGTAGCACTTTTTCTGAGCCAAGCCTGGATCACTCCGGACGTGTCCCAGCGCGAAGTCCTACTGCTAAACCCAGGGTCTGTCAACAGCCACCTGATTGCGCCACACTCTTCAGCACATCCAGGTACATTTTAGTGTTGACTTTCAAGCCGACTTTGAAGATGTGAGGTGGCATGATGTGGCCCTCACTTGAAACCACACCAAAGACCATAACCGTGGCCAAAAACAATGAACCGTTGAGATTTGCATTTTGAGGTGCTGGCAATAGCAGACATGATAGAAGGCTCCAATCGCTTTTGGGATTTGTACACAACTGGCCAAATAGTTTTCATCTAACGGAAATGGAATCAAGTAGTCTTTTCTAGGGTAACAATTGTATCATTCCACCCTGCATAAACTTAAAAGGAAAGAGACATAAGTGACAGTCTTCTGAAGGTTGAATGTTCAATCTTTAAGAATAGTTATACTAAGGATACAATTATGAGTTATTTTAAATGTCTACTTGATCATGGCTGATGGAACAAAAGTAAAGTACCCCTGTGGACTGAATAAAGATTTCTATTTAAAATTCAGTACAGATTCCAGAGTGACAAAGACTCTGGAGGCCAGAGGTTACATTGACCCAAAACATTGTGAGAATAACATAGATGAGAATAGTAGTCTGAATAATACAAATTATCCGGCCTCATCTCAAAAATCCCAAAACAAAATCACCTTTGACACATGAAAAAAATAAGATTGTTTTGGACCAAGTATAAGATTATTCATATGAAGGTCAAGAGCAATTGAAGAAGAGGGAAGGAGTGGATCCAGGTTAGAATAACAAAAATATTGATTAAATAGAGATGAGTTATTCCAATTCACAGCTGATAACTGGCTGTTGAAGAGCCTCCCCCTGACCTTCAAAAATTCTTGCAATGACTTTTCTTTTGAAATTTTGTTTATTATCACCTTAAAAAAAAAAACAAAAAAAAAACAAAAAACAAAAACAAAAACTTTATGATTATCAAGACAATTATTTACAAGTTCGACTAATGTAGTGGACACAGAAGATGCTGAGAGACCTTCACAAAGCAGAGATGACTGAAATAATGAAAATTTAGAAAAAAAAAAAAAATATCTAGCATATAAAGTTATCTTTAGACTTTAAAAGTCGGACCTGACTAGCATTTAAATTGGCATATCAATTTTTTTTTTATTCTAATGAACAAATTTCCAGTTGTTATTGTTGTATCATGTTATTAATACTAATTGCTAAAGTTTATTTTCTTTAAAATGACAGTTCTAACCGGATAACTGGTAGAAACATTTTTAAATTATGATTGAAAAAAAAAAAAAAAAAAAAAAAAAAAATCAGCAAGGAGAGTAACTCATTTTTTCCAAGAACATAACAATTGTCTCTTACAAGAAACTTTTTATTTCTTTTTCTGTATATGTTTAAAACGTGCAAAAAAAAAAAAAAAAATAAATAAATAAATAAATGCAAAAAAAATAAAAAGTAAATAAAAAATACAAACAATAAATAAAAAAAGATGACGACTTCACTGCATCCCAGGCAATGCAGGATAAATACAGCTGGTTTATTTAACTAAATAAAATTATGCATAAATATTTATGTACATCTATATAAAGAAAACAGATAAAAAGCAGGAGGGAGTGAAGTATAAAGATTTCATAGACACATATCTCAAAGTAGCAAATCTTTTAGACAATTTCGTTGTGCAAAATTAACAAACTTGTTAGCCTTCTATTGAAGATCCTTACATATGCTTTTACGTGTAACCCTATCTCCTTGATGGAATAAAGCGAAATGACCTAAGTGCTATAAGCAAATGAAGATAACATTAAAACATTGAATATTATATTTAGTTCACTGGCAAAAAAAACAAAAAAACAAATGTACTCACGAGAACACCTGCAAAGCTACTAAAAAATATTGAACAATCTTTACTTGTCTTTCCACAAAGACAAACTCAGACAAAAAATGGGTTTTAATGTGGGTAAAGTCCAACTCTTAATAAAAGGGACATGCTAAATTAGGACAAAAATAATTGTTTAGAAGGATTTCTTATTCACTGACTGACGATCGAAAAGATGCGGCATAACATCAGAACAGATACTACACTTTGCTCCTAACCTGAAGGCCAAAATATTAGTTAATTTTTCTTGTCATTTTTTGTATACTTTACTACTCTGCACAAACTTTTCTTCGATAGACAACAAGTTTGATTTAGAAATCGAAAGCCCAGTACCGTCATCAATATTTGTTTGTCGTTTTCAAATTATTAATTTTAGATTGTTCAGGTCGATAACCTATAAATATTTGTTTACAGAAAAAAGCTCTTCCATCTAAATACAATTGTATTCAAATGGGATTAATAGAAGTTACATGAATTAAAATAATTAACCCAATTTGTCAGAAAATTTAATACTGCCACATTCACTGCAGATATTTGCGTACCTTTTTGTCAATGCAGCCCCCTCATCTTTTACTTCCCGCTACTCATTGTTGTAAAATTTTTGTAAATTGGAAAATAATGGTTTTTCAGTCATTTCTGATGAAGTCCTATGATAATGATGAAAAATAAAATAGTCGTTTTGATTTGATCGTAGCGTATTCACTTTTTTCTTTATTCTTTCCTTTAGATGAACATTTTGTGTGAGTGCAACTTTTGATAATTGCACACTGAATTTTTTTTTCTTTAGTTATATCCTCTTAATAATCAAATATTTATCAGAATCAAACATGCAACATTATGAACTAAAACAACATCTTTAAAAATTCTATTTAAAACTTCATTATCTTTCACTTCTTTCTCCCTCTTGCTTGCACACAAGGCTTGACACTATGCAACCAGTTACCCCTCTTTTGTATTCATCATGTAATCAGCCCCTCCTTCCTTTCTATCCACCTGTTTGCTGATGACATTTCTGGTCTAAAATTTTTTTAAATTTGATAAATTTAAGAGTTTAGGAATTGATTTGATTGTATTGAATGGTCAATCAACTTTTTTCTTTTTTTTTTTTTTATAAATTTCTTTTCATACATGTACATGATCTTCCTAGTTTCAATGTAGCTAGCTTTGATAATTATGCATGAAACTTTTGTTCTTTTTAATTATAGCTCTTAATAGAATATTTACTGAAATCAACAAAACAATAGCGTTCTTTAAAATCCTATTTTGAGCTTTATTAATATTCATTCTCATCTTTTTGAACACAAAATTCAAATTACTCCTTATCCTCCTCCTCCTCCTCCTCACATTAGTCCCGTAATCAGTTACCTCCTTTCTATCGACCTGCTTGCAAATAGCTTTGGGAGAAAGATAAAGATTTGGCCACAGATAGGTTAGTGTGGAAATTAATTTCTAAAAGCCATTCAATACATGCCAGTGTGTAAAACGGACGTTAAACCAATGATGTCAATGCTACTGCTGGCAATAATAGACAGTTATTGTTATTTTAAGGATTTAAAAAAAAAAAAAAAAAAAAGTACCTATACCTATGGACAAAGTTTAGAAAAAAATTTGTAAAAATTAAATCATTAGACAGATTCAACAGTGGCTAATGTGGGTTACATTTAGTTTAATTTTGTTTTATTCCAAAACCAAAAATAAATGTACAAGCATTCAAAATCTATTTTTATGAAATTTGGAACATAGATAATGAACAGAAAGGAGTATAATGAGTTAGGTTTGATTTAATAAATTAGGTCATAAAAGTTACTCCTCTTTAATATACTGATGCACGTTAAACACAAATTTGCTAGTGGGGTATTCTTAATACAGTAGAACTCCATGATACAGTGGCCATATGATAGGTTTTTTTTCAGATTATGTGGAATGTTTTTCTGGCCCATGATGTGGTATTTGCCCCGCCTTACAGTGTTATCTATAATGTTATTTGATTATATACATATGTATTATATACTGCACTGTATTTTGTTACTAATTTTTAATGCTGTACCTCGGGTTCTACTGCATGTATAATTTTTTTAAAAATATTAATTTTTTTTACAACAGACCAAGAAATATCTGCTGTTGACAAAATTGAATTATGCAAATTTGCAAAATCGTACATCAACATCACAAAACAAGAGCCAGCAGAACAACTTCCATCATGAAACTGACCAAACATTTTGGACAAGACTGTCTTACAAAGGAAACAGAATCAGAAAACAAGTCTGCTACAGAAATGGTCCAAAACAGTTGCTAAAAATACACTAAGAACTTCCATTACAAAAAAATTGGAGGAATGGGCCAACCAACGATGTGCCAAGTATTTTCTAGATGAATTCACTCAGGACTATACAGATAAAGACTATAGACTGGCTTTATAAAAAAAAAAATCAAAAAAAAATCACTTCACTATTATCAGGAGAGGATTATAATGACTGCCCAAAATCAAGGCTTGATGACAAATGCTTTTAAAAAGATGAGTGGTTTAAAAAGAGCAGTGCAGGTTCCGCCACACTGAAGTAGAGAGTTTGAACCACCTAACATCCAGCTGTAAAGTTCTGCTTGAGGACGCCTACTATATGATGCAACACAGTGGAGTGTGTAAATATCTCCACTGGACGATCTATAAAAAGTTAAATTTCGAATGCAGTAGCAAGTCCTGGGAAAATATACCAGACACAACAGTTGGAAATAAGTCATACACTATCCACTATGACTATGCAATTCCTACAGCTACACACCTTGAAAATGGAGCTATTTAACCTGACAGTGATATGGGATAAGAAGTTAGTATCCCCAACGATGCTGGGTTAGACAGAGCTGAAAGGGAAAAATAACAAAATACCAAGGTCTTACGTATGACAAAGAAACTGGAATGTTGGGAGGATCTATCATTCCAGTAACATATAGAAGCAACTGGACTCATGAACAAGGATTGCAAATATACCTGGTGAACTGTGCAAGAGATTACAGATTCAAATTGCACAAACGGACAGTCAAGATCTCTTGGTTGGAATATATAAGATAACTAGCCTGGCATTGCCCGGGTGTTTGGAGGTGTGTGCTGAGCAAAAAATTGTGGTAGTAAGCAGGCAGGCAGGCTTGATTGAACCAGTGACACGAAGGCGGAAGAGAGAGTGAAAAAAAAAAAAAAAAAAAAAAAAAAACCCCTAACATCTTACCGCTACTCCATGACGCAATCGGAAGTTCGGAACATTGAAATTAAATGAAGTCATTCCAACTGATATGATGACTTGCAAAAATGGCGACGCAAAAAAACGGCCCTCCTTATAGAAAACTGCCCAGTTGAGGGTGAAGGAATTAATGTTTTCAGCCAATTTTTTTATATTTGTCGTCTGAAGGGTTGACCTTCAAAACGATACCGATCTCGTGAAAATCGGTCGCCTCAGTCGAAAATTTTAGGCAGACATACAAACATACATTTAAACAGAAAGGTGAGATTTATATTATAGACTAGCGGCGGTACCCGGCGATGCCTGGGTGTTTTGAGGTGTGTGTGGTTTTGGGTAAATCCAAACTGTTAAAATAAAAAAAAGTTTTGGTAGGTGAGTATGAGGATCGAACCCGAACCCTTGAGACAAAGTTGAAAATTAAAGTGTGAGAAAAAAAAACAAAAAAACTGTGCGACGTTAACCATTGGGCCACCGCGACATATAACGGAGACACGTTTGAATTTATTTATTTAACTATTAAAAACAGGTGTCCGCAATAAAGTTAACTCTGCTGCTTCCATTTGATCTAATTAAGGAGGTCAAATAGAAGTCACGCAGTTAACTTTTGCTGCGAGGCAGCGTTTGGGTTTGTTTACCCAAATTTAACTTTTTTCCCCCAACAGATGTTGAGGAGGGGGAAACCAGCTCCCAATTGTCCAGATTGAATAGCAATTGTCTGATATACAACATTGATCAAAGCTGATTGCTTCTGGACGTTTCCCGGCGCGATGCCAAGAACACCTCCGTTTGAATTAGTTTCGCTTTTTATACGAAAAAGCCGAATCAACACGCGAGAAGCCAAAATAGCAATAATTTTGTAAAAGTTGATGTAAATAAATCTATACACTATGCGCTTTCCCAAATCCTAGATATTATCTACGGCCTATATAAACACTAAGTGATCGTACCCCCCCCCCGGACCATGTGCGAGAAAAGCCTTTGCGAGACATACACGAAATGGTAACACACACATTTTCCCTTTTATATATATAGATGAGTGAATGTTTGGCATCCAGTAGGATGACTCATCACCAGCTTTAAACCACTGATAAAATTAAAAATAGTGAAACAACTACCTTTTATATATATATATATATATATATATATATATATATATATAAAAGCGAAAATGTATGTATGTATGTATGCTTTTCCTCGATGTCCACAAAAGGCTTCTTTCAGAGAAGCGCTCGCTCGGTTCACAACTTAAAACTTTTTATATCATCTATAAATTATAATATCTCAGAGTTACCCACGGAGCTCGCCTGTCTATTTAATTTTATTGACTTTCGGACGTTAATTATTCCACATTTCCCACATCGGCACGCGTTACATTCGGTTTTCGGTATAAAAAAAAGCGAAACTCGACTCTAATCACAGGCCGCAAGCCAGTTGTCTCAAGAGAGACAAGTAACGTTCGTTCAATGTCGACTTCGTCATACCAGACTGTAGCTTTCATTTCGCTCCTCCTAATAAACAGGGAGCGGGTTTTTAAAAACAAACAGATTTATTCACCTCATTCAAAACTGTCCCGCACAAAATGCTAACTGCTGAATACCTATCGCCGTCACGTCAATCAAAAACGCGCACCTGTTTTTTTTAACACTTTACTATTTTCCAACTGCGCGTCATGAAGGCTTCATTTTTTTTTTTACGGGCACCTCTTTTTTTTCACATACCCCGAAAAACACCCGAGCAACGCCGGGTACCCCTCGCTAATATAATATAAAAAACAGCCTTAGTGTTTATGTACTCGTAATATCCTAAACATCATTTTCTTAAAAACTGACAGCTATTTACCAGTTATAACATGGAAACAAGTGTTTTTCAATCACATATTTCCACTTTTGCTGCAAATGTTTTATTTTGTACCTGCCATGTCACTTTCCATCATTTGAAATTTCCCTTTTCTCTTATCCTCTTAGCTTCCCCCAACCACTCCCATTTAATTGCGTTTAATATTCGTGTAGATAAAAAAAATGCTTAAATATAAAATCACACCAGATGAGTTGATTTATATTATTAATCTAACCCCCCACCAACTACCTACCAACTTGACCATTTTATTATCATTATCATCTTGTCTATATTTGACATTAATGGTAAAATATTGAAAGTATTATCTTGATAGAAACAAATGACTTGTCATTGGAGACAGTTTTTGGTTAGTGGTTTATAAAAGAACAGCCTTAGTCTTTATGTACTCGTAATGTCTTGAACATCATTTTCTTAAAAACTGACAGCCATTTACCAGTCTTAATAACATGGAAAAAGAAAATTAATACTGTCTATATCTAAATGAACTATAATTTATATCCAACCGTTTTAGGCTTATTTGATTCAATGATATGCCAAAATATTTTCAGGTTTTTGTCCAGTATTCAACCTAATTAAAAAACAAAAAAATAGACAGAAAAATCATTATGCATGTACCCGTCATAGAACAAAAATGTCATATTCCAAAAATCGTAACTTAAGTAGGTTTTTTAATAAGAAAATAGAATTTCATAAAGAAGCGATCGTGTGTCTCATCCAGTCATCTTTAATAAATAAAGAGACATCTAACCACCGAGATCAAAAATCAGCCCTGTAATGGCTATGATTTACTATTTAAAAATCGCTAAAAATCATAAGATTTTTTTTATTATTAAAAACTACTTGATCAATTTACGTGACTTTTTTTTTTAATATGACATTTTTGCTCCATGACTGGTATGTACATCAAAGATTTTTCTGTATTTTTTTTTGTTAGGTTGTTGCACAGAATTCAACCTATTTTTTCAAATATCCCATATAGTGATTGGAAAACTCCCAAATACATCTACAGTTATGCTTTGTTTGTATATTTTATAAATAGTTTCCAATAAATTAATATTCTGTACAATTCATTTTTAATTTTATTCTATTTTCTTATATATACATAATAGCTTTGTTGATATTGAATGTAGGATTATTATTAATTGTAGTAATAATCCAAGCAATTAAATGAAAAAAGTTCAACATTCCAAATGATAACTTTTGGTTAGATTATTTAAAAATTCAAATGACAATTTTCAGTTAAGTCTACGCACACTAACAGCTTAGATTACTTAAAAATATTTTATTTAAAAAAATAAAAATAAATAAATAAAAACTGTATTGAACGCAATAATTTAAGTTTTTCTTTTAATAATTGTGGGTGTGATAGTAACAATCACAATTATGAAAACAAAAAAAAATAACCAAAACTCCACTCCTCCATTTTCTGTTTAAAAAAAAAAAAGAAAAAAAAAAGTCTATCATTCTATTATATAAAAGGCAAATGTTTGTCTGCTAAAAACTTGTCATGCACATCGTGCAAGCACCAATGTGGCATTGTTAGAAAAAGTGATCTTTTAGAAAAAAATATATCAAAAAACTGCAAAAAAATTCATCCATTATTTTGTGTAGAAATAAAATTTTTTTTGAAGGGGAGGGGATCAGATAAAAACCATGCTTTTGACGTAATTTGCAAACTGTCTGCATGAATTGCTGATACCTTCTTTCGTTTTAAATGGCTAAATTTGCTCGTTATAAGATCTGTGCTCCTGTGGGCTCATCGATAAAAGTGTTTGGTTACTAATTTCAGTTATGCAAATTCGCACCCGGTAGGTGTTTGTTTTTTTTTTAAAAACGACTGGGCAATGTATATTAAGTATATTTTATTCTGATCAGAAACAGGTAAACAGATCTTGAGATCAGAATTTACATCTGACAATCACAAAAAAGAAATACAATGTTTTACTTGAAAATTATAGCAATTAAAAAATAGAAAAATGGAGTAAAAGTACACAAATGATTTTTAGAAACATCAGATGTGTTTGGAGGCTGTTAAAGATAATAAATCTCTTGAGATTTATTCCTATTAAGGTTACCTTTCTTTGCATTCTTCAAAAAAGGCGACAGAAAAATCTAAGATTACTGGGGAATAAGCCTCATTGATGTTGTGGCAAACACCTTGTCCTCTTGCTCGGTCAATTTCAAAGTGTCTACGACTCATACACGCCTTTCTCAATGCAGCTTTTGATCACGCAGAATTTGTACAGATCAAATCTTCAACCTTTGGCACATCCTTTAAAATCATTGGCTGTTTCAGTAACCCACAACCCTGTGTCATTGACTGCACAGCTACATTCAACTCCATTGATAGAAGCCCACTAAGGCGAATCATGCAGGCAGATGGTATGCCAGCAAAACTTCCGAGGATTGTTGAAAACTATTGATTAATGAGGGCCTGTATATAAAGAGTCAGAGACATTTGAGATGAGGTCAGGCGTTCGACAGGGCTGTGCCCCTCCCCACTCTTTAATTATGCAGTTGATTATATCCTCAACAAAGCCTTTCAAGGTCATGAGAGGGTTGCAGTTGGGAGAAATGTGACCATATCTGACCTTGCTTATGCAGATCATATCGTCCTGCTTGGATCGCCAGGCGATAAGAGGGCAAGCTGCATTCAACCAAGTGTAGACTGTCACTCACAGAACAGGGATAGGGATGCATATCAAGGTCTCCAAAACAAAGGTCATTTCCTCACTGATTCAACAGAGTACCTGGCAGTTGCTCATGCTGGACTAAATTCACCTTGATAATGTGGATTCTTTTGTCTAGCTTGGCTCTACTATCACATCTACCAGGCAAGCAGCAGCTAGATTGATCAGCAAATAGGAGTAGCACAATAGGCATTCTTCCATCTCAACTAGTCTCTGTGGTCTCAATGGGAAATACAGGATGCATCTATCAGGAAATGGTGAGAACCACCCTTCTCTATGGTCAGGAGATGGAGCCTATGAAAATGATGGATTTGCACAAACTAAAAGTCTCTGATAAAGTCTTTGTAGCATTCTGCACTACTGCCGTGGAGACATTGTTCGGTTTCTACTCTCTGCCGAACCATATGCCCCCTACTGTCAGTCCTTCCATAATGTTTCCAGTGGTTTGGACATGTAGCTTGTTGACTAGAGGGAGAGCTTATTCACAAGGTCCTCTCTTCCTTTTCTCTGCCTGGCTGACACAAATGTCTCCGTGGGCAGCTGAAGACCTGGGTGACAACAATTAAGGACAACTTGGTGGTACTGTTGGGCCCACAAGTAGTTGGTCTCTGACGCTGAAAACAGGAGTGGTTAGACATTTCCTGCGACCTGACCCAGGATCATCAAATCTGGACTGCGATGGTTAGAGATGCAGTCCATGCTCAGGAGGAGACTGGCTCAATGCGACTAGGATGATAGCCACTACAAGTAAGTACTTTATTTACATCCTCTTTCATCAATGCTGAATATATTCTTTAAATAATGAAAAAAAAAAAAAAAAAGTTATAAAATGTAGAAAAATAATGTAATATGGTTTTATAGGTTGGCCATAAAAGGATCCTTCTTCATTCAATCCTGAGCAATGGCAGTCCTTCCTGCTTGTAGAATCTAAATTCAAGCATTAATCATGGATTAATCTTTTTTTTTTGTTTTTTGTTTTTTTGACCCAATTACATAAAAACCAATGTCAGACAGCTTAAAGATTAAAATAAAGAGAAAAAAAGCTTGTTAAAGTACAGAAAACGTTTACCTATAAAAACAAATCTGCCTCCCGGTGATGAGCATTGGAATTAGTAATCTGCATTAAGCATGAAACCTAAATATCTATATCAGGTCATGGCTAAAGAAGCATTTATTTCTATAAAAAGATGGTGTTTATACCAATCCAAGATACATCCTCAACCAACAGTCTAGTTTGCTCCTGTTCAGTTCTAAATGGTTCATTTCCTTTGAAAATAGGTTTGAATAAACAGTGATACCACTTTTTTTTTGGGGGGGGAGGGGGGGAATAGTAGCTCAGTGTCAAGCATCCTGCCCTCCACTGAAAGTTTATTCACATGCGATCCCCAGTCAACATGTATATCCTGATTAGGGGTGACGACATCCAACATTTCTAAATGGTTACCCATTTTGTACTGGCCAGGCTCAATGTCCTTTAACTGCTTTCCCTCGATCTAATGAGAACCGATGTGTCAACATGATTATGCCTAGAGACCCACCTCCCTACCTGGGAATACCAATGAATAGGACTGCTCAGGCATTTTTTTGCACTTTTTCTAGTCCATTAACTTTTCGAAACCTAGTTATACTTTGTGTCAAGCATTCTGAAGAGGCAATAAATAAATAATCCTAGTTATAGTTGTTTCTTGGTAGTTTTATTTTTTTTTTTTATCTTTCTTTGAAGAGATTGGTTCAATAAAATGCTCGTATTGAGACCACGGTCCTTCGCGGTCATTTAGTTCGCAGTAAAATTGGCTTGGCTTCTCCTATTCACAAAGTTGGCACCAACCAAATAGGTATTAAGATGTTTACATGTTGAGATATACACCCAAAAGATAGTATTTCCACAAAAAAAAAAAAAAAAAGTGAAGCATGCATGGTCCTCCGTGAGTGCACAGTGAACGAGACATAAAAAAAAATGACCAAGTTCAGCATTTGCCCCCCCCCATGTACAGGTGACATCAAATCCTAGTGAAAATGAACAAACGGTGCTGTTTTAGGCCTTAACACATGTAAATTTGATTTCTGCACCATGCAAAAAAAGAAATAACTATGTCCCTTATTTGCCCCAACCTCCACCCATTTAGCCCCAAAAGATCTCAAAGCCTTAGCAATATTTAAATTTGAGTTCAGCACCATGCAAAACTGCTAAATAGACATAAACAAAATTTTTTGGAAATTTGTCTAAAATATTTGGTAAAATAATCCCAAAAATGGAAAGTTTTTATTAGCCCTAAAAGAGCCCATGAGGCACACCAAAGAGTTATTAAGTATAGACAAACAAAATTATATAGAAAGCAGTTACAACTTTTCAGAAAGTTCTATAAAATCCAAGGCATCAATTTTTTTTAGCCATTTATACCTGAAAGGCCCCCCCCCCCCCGGGAGGGGGGGGGAACCCCGGAAAAATCCGTTTTGCTACTTTTTTTTTTTTACTCATATCATGTTTAATGTTTGTGCAAAATTTTTAAAAATTCCAAGGCGTAATTATTGAGAAAAGTGTGGACAGATGAATGGTGAAGGGTGAATTTACCCCCCCCCCCCCAAAAAAAAAAAAAAAAAAATTTGCTAACAGTAAAAACTGAAAACAAGATTCACAATTATGTTCTGGATTTTTTGAGAGGAGGATTAATAATTTGCATCATTTGAACTACTATGCACGCGAAGGATCTGTGGTTCAAAGGATTTTTTTGTTTTTGTAACAAGTGGTGAAGGAGGGCCGAAGGCCACTTGAGGATAAGGGTTAATGGGTATACATTAATCATCAGGATAATAGTGTAATCGTTAGTAGTGGGAATTTGATATAATTTGATTATTTAAGGAGATGGCTCAGCAAGGTGATATTAAGAATTCATTTACCTCCCTTCCAAATGAAATTCTATTTTTTTTTTGTCTGCCAATTATGTGAACATTGAAAAACTTTGTGGAGAAAAAGAAGTTTTAGAGTGAAGGATAGTTTTGCATAAGATTTTACTGTAAAATTTTCAGACCATTTTAACAGTTAACCAAAATTATTTTTCTGTGGAAGAGAATCCTGAAAGTAGGGTGTTATAATGTCCTAGAAATTAGGCTGGAGCGGGGGCGGGGGTTTAAGGAGAGGGGTTTACATTAAAATTTATACATGAAGCAGATTCCCAACTTAATTTTAAAACTATTTTTTTTTCTTCTCTCAGTCACGGTTTTCAGAGTGTTCACATCTAATTACTTAAAGGAAAACCTCTTATGGGGGGGGGGGTAATTTAAAAAATTATTTATTCTCTAATTCCATCAATAGAAAAGTTTCGATAAGGAAATCATTGGAGATGAGGATTGATATGTATTATTCTGATTGTTCGAACTACCATTTCCATCTTGGGTGTTATTCTCACAAAGTTTTGACCAAATGTAACTTCTGACCTTCTTCAGATGTCTCTTGACAATGATTCTTATTGGTGAATGAGAGAATGTTTTTTTTTTTTTTTTTTTTTTCCAATGAACCATAGTTAGAATTCAAAATGTGTGATTTGTTTAGGAAATTGAAATGAGCATGGAATAGTTTCCATTTTAGTTATTTGCACAATGCTTCCACCAATGTAACCTTCAATCTTCATGTTCAGGATGATATCACCTTTTTCCTTTGTACCCTTTTTACAAGGTTAAATATTTTCTTTTAGACAGGTATTAAACACAATACAATCGTCGACAAACTGTCCGAATCTTAATTTAATGAACAATTTAGGATAGAAATTAATAAAACAAATAGTTCATAGTATGGTCAAGCAGTATTTGAGAGTAGGAAGTAGCTTTATTAAATATGGATTTTCATAACAATTGAGATCTTAAAAATATGGAGAAAAAACAATAACACCAATGAGTTTTTAAGGAGTGTAGAAAATGGATCCTGGGTTTATTTTTGGCAACTTTGTAACCCTTACTTTCCTTATTTTGTCCTTTAGTCCACACATTCCATCAGCGACGTTTCTGGCAAAACAGGAACTGTTTTCTGGGTCAGAATTTAGAGTAAATCGGTTAAAACTGCCTAGGGTTAGTGTCACAGTTTCGTTTTATTTTAAATCTAACATTTATCATGAATGAGTTTTTGTTTGACCTTGAAGTAGTATTTTATTTTTTTTAGTTCCTTATATCAAGTGGCTTCATGCTTTGTATAAAGCCATTTTCATAAATTTTCAAACTGCATCTCCAATCAGGGGGGAAAAAAGGGTTAAATTAATTAAAATAATTTTAATTTGAAGTTTTATGAAGCAAAAACAGTCAGAGATGGGGAGTCAAAGTAAACCAATTTTGTAGAAGTTAGAATAGTTTTAAAAAAGACTCTAGAATCCAATTTTTTAAAAATTGATTCATGAAATTAAAAAAAGAAATAAAGCATTAAACTCAGATTAAAGTTTATCTATATAAAGTTAGTTATGTTTATAAATTTGTATTCACTCCTGAACTAATTAATCAATTATTTTGAATTTATGAACACAGTCACTTGACTATAGTTTAATTTGATTTTATACAAAGAGTGAAAGCTCTACACAAACATTCAGATACTTCAGATTTTTGTGAAAATTAAACTATAAGACATCAATTAATAAATATTAAAAATTTCAATTTCTTTTGATTATTTAAAAAAGATTTTAGGAGACATAATTTGCGCACAATCTCCCATTTTAAAATGTAAATATTTCAGATTTGTACTAAATTTGATAAAGTATTTAGACACCAATCAAGCAAGATTCCCTGAATTTCAATTTCTTCTTAAGACAATTGAATTTTCATAAGGAGACATAAAAATGGTGCAAAACTAAGGAATAGGGTAACTTAATTTTACCTGGCCTGTATTCTTTTATCAATTTATAATTTTAAACTGCTTTTAAAATTTACTTTTACAAAAAATAAAAAATGTAATCTAGTAAAATATAAAAAAAAAGCCATGTTATAAAAAATTCATTATTCAAATCAAATTTTATCTTTAAAACTTTCTATTGCAAAAAAAAAAAAAAAAAAAAAAAAAAAAAAAAATCATTACACAAAGATATATTCACCACATAAAGTGCGCTCAAACTAAAATGTTTGTTTTATTATTTAAATCCTAAAAATGTCAATATCATTTCCCAAGATTGTGTTTTGTGAGCTGCATGTTTCAGTAACCTTGACCCTAATAAGCACAATACAATCAGACAAAAACTGAAAAGGATCAAGTTAATGTGTTTAAGAAAAGAAAATTCAGCTGGTGAGAAATTGTTGCATTACAGACACGGTATACACAAAGAAATCCTGATTCTGATTGGCAACATTTGTGAAGTTTTATTCAAATATTTTCATCGTTTTACAAACTTTGAAGTCAGATGATAATTATACAATATCTCTTTTTTTTTTTTTTTTGGTGTTGAAAGCAAATACCTGTTTGCTGATTTTTATTTGAGTAAATTTTCATTGGATTGACTACACTTTATTTCAGCCAAGTAATTCTCCAATCTATAATAAAAACCAATGTGTACATACACACAATTATATTATCAAAGAACAAAGCAATATCAGAAGAAAAATGAAAAGTAAAAGGGGAAAATTAAGAAAAATTATCCCCTTTACTTTTCATTATTGTTGCTCTGATGATATAATAAAGTTATAACCTTTATTCCTCATCTTTCATTTAATATATATATATATATATATATATATATATATATATATATATATATATATATATATTTAGGCAGCACGTTTTCATTCAGACAAGTATTGTTGAATAGCATGGAGTATTCTTACTTAATGAGCTTTTTTTTTGTTTGTAATTTTTCAATTTTTGGAATTGTCGTTCTTATTTCTTGGTTGAATCTGTGCAAGAATGTTCCACAATCATCTTGGTTCATCTGTTTTTTCTTATAGTTGTTTTTTGCAAGTACTTTTGACTGAGTTTCAACAGTCGTCTTTAGGCAATTTGGATTATTGTTCATTTAAAATCTGCTTTTATATGCTTCAGTTAAAATTATATTTAAGTTTTCTTGAACTAGTGAAGCGTGTCGTGCATAAAAAAAATGATTTTTAAACATGTTAAGAACGTGGCTAAAATAAATGTACAATCGTTTTAAGTGCAATTTACAAGATGGTATAGAATTTACAGGTTTTTTTTATAATAATTTATAACTTTACAACATATATAAAGATATATACATGTAACTGTGTGGATGGTTATGTACCTAGGCACTTCAAAATGTTACTATTTTCAAAATTTACACTTTATTTTTTGTTTTAATCTAATATATAAAAGGCAAAATGTGTGCGTGTGTGTGTCAAAAACTTTTGACATACACGACAGTTCCTCATGAGATCAGTACCATTTTGAAGCTTCGGTCAAAAACATTCATTCCTTCACTCTCAACTCAGCTGTTTTTTTTTACAAGGAGGGGGGGGCGCTTTTTTTTTTTTCCGACATTTTGACAAGTTATTGTCTGTTGGATTGACTACGCTTTATTTAAACGCTCTCCACTTCCGCTAACGCCGTGGATGCATCAGCTAAGACGTCACTTTTTTTTTTTTTCTCCGTGTTACGGGTTAGAGCCTGCCTACTACCCCCCCTTTTTTTTAACACCTCTCTCCACCCAAACTGTCTACTGTTGTTTTGCCCCCCCCCTTTCTTACTACACCACCCCCACACAATGCTGGTACCCCCGGTAGTTTGTTTATATATATATATATATATATATATATATATATATATATATATATAGTGCTTCCAATATTTTTAATCTTTTAATGTTTGAATCCATATGAATGATTTTTATAGTTTTAACTAGGCCCTTTCATACATATTTCTAATATAAAGCTGAATGTGTGTGTGTGTGTCTGGTCACGAATAGGCTCCTATTTAAAAAAACTGATTACATATAATGATAGGTGTATCGAGACAGGAATGGGTATGTTTGATCTGGCAGAATGGTGGTTCATTAAAATTGTGGGACTGCGTTCGCGCCTGGTCCACAAAGTATGGAAATAAAAAAATTAAAAAAAAAAAAAAACGTTTACAAGTGTTTTTGATATAGATGTACATAATACTTTGATAAGTATGTTTTAACTTAAATAGGGATGGTATAATAAAATTGTGGGGTCTGCATTTGTGCCTTGCCTCCATAGAATGGAAATAGGCACAAACTTTAATAAAGACTTTTCATATTGACCAATCTGGTACCCCCTTAATGGGGAGTGGCATATATATTATTTTTTTTTAAATATAATTATCCACTGACACGTGTTTCGTCGTCCACGAAACATCAGAGTGGCTGAATCTAGCGAGATTCAAAATCGGCACCTCGTGATAAGAAGCCTAAACCTCTACCATGCGGCTAACCTCGCAGGACTACTAAATGTATCACTTTTTTTTTTATGTAGATGTTTTTATTTGTTTTACTTGAATTCATTCAAGAAAGTATCGCTAACAAAAACAAATAAAAACATCTACATAAATAAAAAAGTGATACATTTAGTAGTCCTGCGAGGTTAGCCGCGTGGTAGAGATTTAGGCTTCTTATCATGAGGTGCCAATTTCAAATCTCGCTAGATTCAGCCACTCTGACGAGTCGTGGACGACGAAACACGTGTCAGTGATATATATATATATATATATATATATATATATATACACACACACACACACACACTAACAAAAGTACCCGTCGTTGACTGGGTTCAAAAACAGCCTACAGAAAATGGACTCTGATTTATGAAAGTATGATAGGTTATGAAAAGGAAGGGTTGTAAATTTGGGGGTATCAAAACCAAAGCAAAATATGATGAAAGTAAATATAGATAAACCCCATAATTTATTATACCATACCTGTTCACACTGAAACACTTATCACAATATTCTGTGGATCTATATTAAAAAACCTTGTTAAACTGTGTGACATATTTCCATTCTATGGAGGACATGTGCGAACGAACACCCCATAATTTTATTATACCATATTTCTTTAAACTGAAACATAATTATCAAAGTATACTTACGCAGATAGATATGAAAAGTCTTACTGGAAGCTCAAATCAATAAATATTTTATTATTACTACAAGAAGTGTAATAAAAAAGATAATTAAAGGAATTGGTTTTGGCATCGGAAAATAAGCTAAAATTTTCCAATTCCGATACCACAAAAAGCTCCGATTTTTCCAATTCCTGATTAATCGTCCCAACACTAATATATATATATATATATATATATATATAAGTTTTTGTTTCGCTTTCAATTAAGGCTGATGCACCCAATATATATTTTGGAAATTGCAAATTTATAATATATAAAAATCAATAGAACATTAACTATAATATATACGAAATCTGCAAGAATTAAAATATCATATTTAAGCATACTTTAGGACCCAGGCGTCCTTGCTAGCTTAGATAAATACTTTTACAGTTTTAACAAAATAGATAAAATAATGTTGGGACGATTCCTAAATTTTTTCCGATTCCAATTCCAGGAAAATGTTGGTTAACGATTCCGATTCCTATGGAATTGTTTTGAAAATACCATTATATAATCAAAAGTTTTGTGTAGCTAAAAAATTTGGTACAGCAAAAAAGTGGAAATACAATTAAGGGAATTTCGAAAATGATTTGATTTTTTCATAAAATTTCTTTCATTGAAGATAAAAGTCAAAACATATTTTAACCATGAATTAAACATGCACCGTGAAATTAATAACAATCAATTTCAGGAGTTATTTCATATATTAAAAAATATAAAGAACCAGCAAGTCATGATTAATTCAACAAAAATACAATAACATTAAATTTCAAGGGGAATAACATCTTTTGATATTAATTTTTTGTTTTATTTTCTCTTTATCTTCGATAACTCTTAAAAATTTAACTTTTTTTTTTTTTGCATCTTCAATCGCTAACCGATTTTTATTCCACTTTCTAGAATATTCTTATTTCTAAATGAAATTTTAAAATAACTAAATCTTTGATTAAATTTTTAGCCTTTTATATTCAATCATCTCAAATTATCCCTATTTATTTATTTGACTTTAAAAATATTAATAATAATGTTATTTTTTAAATCTAAATTGGTTCATTTCTATATTTATTTTTATTCTATAATTATATACTTATCCTTTAATGTTTATTCTTATTTAATGTCTTAATTTACCTCTTTATTTCTTTATAAAAAAGTAAATTTTTGGTAATTGTTTATTTCTATTGTTAAATAAAAGTCATCACTTCTGCCTTAATGCTGTTTCTGACAACCTTTTTATTTTTTGTTAGGGGTTGGGAACCATTTACCTAGTGTGATACCAGGCATCGGTGAATGTCGACCAAGCCCCTACAGTCCTTTAGTTGAATGGCTCTGAGTGACTAGTTAGTTTGCAAAGTTAGGGTTCAAAGGATTAAAAACAAAAAAAAATTATTTAGTATTTGCATGAGAGTAAGTAACTTTGATAAATTTCCATGTTCTTTTTAAAGTATTTGCTTTTATTGGCAAAAACAATAGAAGTTATGTTTTTAGCAATTTTATCATTTTATTTTCCTTGGTCATGGTCTGACGTTTTCTTACAGTTTCCAAGCCTGGTTGTCATGAGAATTAATTTTGTTCAAACTCCACTGTCTAAAATTTTTGTTGATGGTTTGCATGAAAGTTTTCTTGTGTAATCCAACTTACCTCAAGATTTCGGCATTTTCTTATCTAGGAGTCACTCCTTTCAACTAAACCAATGTAGCTGACTGAGCATCACCAGCAGGATACCAGAACTGATATACAGTCCAATCTGACCAGACATTGCTCAATTATTACAATGAAGACTGACAATTGCAGAAATAATTTGCTTTGAACTAATGAAGAATCTACTTTTGCAGATTATATAAAAAATATCACTTAGATTTAAAAAAAAACAAAAACAAAAAAAAAACCAAGTAATTTATTATTATATTAATTTCATTTAAATTTATAAAACCACACAGTTAGAAAAATTCTCTAGACTTATGCAAGATTCAAACTTGGGTATGGCAAGTATATAAAACTCAAGATCACCTATTTCTATTTGTGTACGAACAAGCTACAAAAACACCACTTTTTAATAGTATATTTTTATAAATACCGATGAAGCCTAATTTTTACCTCCCAACCCATTAAAATAAACTGAAGGTATACATTACTTTTGGTAATAAATATGATTAAAATTCAAGTCAGTCCAAACTGATGAAATTCATAAATATTAGGTACCCTGGATCATTAAGATGTGTGGGACTTCGAGGAAAAAAAAAAAAAAAAAAAAAAATAGTTATGTAGAATATGGACAGAATTATTGACAGCATATTCTATCAGGTTACATAAATTGCCTTAAGGTGCTGAAAAAGAAAAAAAAAAAAAAAAAAAAAAAACTTTCTTTTTGTAAAAGTGCTGGCTAATATTTCAAACTCTACCAAACAGCAAAAAATTAGAGGAAAAAAAGAAACAAGTATAGAAGAAAAGTTATTGTACAACAATTTCAATGAAAAAATATTTTTGTTCTTAAGAAAACAATGAAAAATTAAATGAAACTAAGAAAATAAAGAAAAAAAAATTAAAATCAGGGGGAAAATATAACAAATCGCTTATATGGTAAATTTAATGAATGTTTTGTTACAAATAAAATAGTGCAACAATTGATAGCAATTGTTTTGTTTAATAATTTTATTTTTTCAAATATACTAAATATAGGTTAGGGTTAAATTGCTTTGGCACTTCTGCACCTCCAAGCATAATTGCAATTTAAAACGGGGGGGGGGAACAAAAAAAAAAAAAAACGACTTAAAAGGATGTGCATGTGCACATGTTCGTCATCTCTTTTGCTTATTAGTAGCAATACAAGACACGAGAACGTTCACCACTGGACAACACGCATACTGCTACTGAATTTGACACTCAGTCTTTAAATCAGTAATAAGTACATTTCTCCTATCCCCATCAAAATAAAACTTATATAACTGGATTCACAATAAAATTTACTTTAAAATGGTATTTTAACATTTTTGTTGTGATCTGTATATTCGAAAAGATTGCTATTTAAATCCAACTATTAACGCTGAAACATGCCAGCATAGCATGCCTGCTGGTGGTAGATCACTTTTTGCAAATAAGCGGTTGGGGTGTGTTCACAATTCTAGAAGCAAAAGTTGTACCCGTCAATGACGTTTCTAGTTGTTTTAGCTAACCAGGGAGAAGAATTATCTTTGCTACGGAATTTGAACACAGCATGTGCATCTTTCCAGTTAAAAGTTAGAATATCTCAAAGTTGAAGCTTTGTAGTAAAAAAGTAAAGAATAGCGAATATATTAATTTCTTTTATCCTAAAATTTGAAAAGAATTGGATAAAAACTTTTTATGCACGCATTGATAGAAATAGTGATAAACACATAACATGAGAATTTTTGTTGTGATGCACACAAAAAATCCCCTGTAAATAAAACATTTGTCAACTGACTTACAAAGTATTCATTTTTTTTATTTTTATTATTTAAAAAACATTTTTTGTTTTCGGAGTTCTTGACCGTTTTCCGTAGATAGTTAAATTCAAATTTTATGAGATTTTTATTATTGTTAGGTGAAAACACAGAATTACAAAAACCCTCCCCCTCCTATTTTATGAATGGATTTTTCAGTAATAAAATTATTTCAGCACGGTAACGTAAGTGCATAAATACTGAAAGTTTGTATAAAAATGAAAACCATGTTTAAACAGGATAGGAATGTTTAATACAACAAATAACACATCCAACAATGTTATAATATAAATATGTATAAAAATTATATTCTGTTAATGTTAATTAATAAATACTGAAGATTTCATTAAAATTGGTTATTTCCTGAATTGTGGTAAATTTTAAAGGGTGGAGGTGGGAGAGGGGGGGGTCACAACTAAAGAGTCCCCCAAACTTCTGAAACACTTTATATTTAGAAACACATTTTTAGCATGGGGATAAGGCGTTTTGTATCTATTCTGTACTTTCATCTAACAATTTAATAAAAAAAATTATAATTATATTGTACTAACGTTATTTAGAAACCTATTCTAAACATGGGGAGGGTTTTTTGTAACTATTCTGCACTTTCACCTAACAATGTAATAAAAAAAAGGATATTATAAAACTTGAAAATAAAATCACAAAAATAACGCTGTAATTTTGTTTAATTTCGTTAAAAAAGGTTTGTTTAATTTTAATTCAAACGGTTTCACTTGACACCATTTGATTTATTTAAGAAAAAAACACTTAAAGGAATTAAAACGCACAAACCACTTATCCAGTAAAGTAACAGAATAACTTATCTTACCTATGATAACATTTATTGGGCATGTTTTGCAATCCACAGAGGTATGAAAAAGTGGTTAAAAAATATATAACAAATAAATGTTACCAAAGGCAAGGCAAGTTACTCTTCTACCTACTGCAATACATTTTTGGTGTTGTAAATGTTTATTCTGTTTGAAAAACAAGTAGTGTCGAGCGTTACATGAGAACAAGAAAAAACAGCTGTGATGTCTCTTGAAATCTTTGAAGTCTCAACAAGGAATTAAAAATAAAAAAAATTATACAAAATAGTGGTAGAAACCCACCCAATAATTGTCACAGCCACTTGAAGCTGTTAAAATGAAACTTAATTATCCTAATCAGTTTAATGTACTTGAAAACAATTGTAATCTGCACAAAATTTTCTTTCTTTGACATTCTACAAGCCATATTTTGTTAATAATTTCTTTGAATCAGGTCATGGTGGCCATCTTGGATTTCCCAGTTGTCATCTTCGATTTTTCATGGTATAATGATGACAAATGATAATATCCATCAGAATAATACTTCACACAATGATAAAGCCTTACCTCCCATTTTTTTTTTTTTTTTAACTGTTCTTATGTTGTTTCTACTTAAAGCCAGTAGTATGCTAATTAGTCTGTAAGTTACCAAGTGAGATGGCCGTAAATACAGCCAACTGAACTTTCATGGTAATACCTTAAAAAGATTTGAAGATATAGCTTTTTAAGGATGGGTTAGTCTGTAAATTGTGCAAATTTCCCCCCATTTTCAGTTAAAAGCTTATATGCATTTGAATAGGACTGACTGAAAGCAAAATGTCCAGTGAACCATGCATTTTTTGAAACTTTAAAATGGTCATAACTCATAATGGGAAGATTAAAAATAAGCAAATAAAGATATTTCTTTGTTTTTTTAATGCTCTTTTCAATAATGCTTGATTTATTTGATATAAAAGAAAAAAAAAAATGGTGTGGTATTGCTATTATTAGTGTCCTTTGTTACAAAATTCAATAATTGCTTCAGGAGACAGAAACATCTGTCCCAACTCTTAGATTCATGTTAACATTACCAATGTTTAAAAAAATATTGAATTTTCCACCATGTATTTTTTAATACACTTGCCTATTGTTGGCTACTGTGATTTCATTGGCTAAGCGTTTCAGTACTTTCCAGTGGTTTATGTAACCTGCTGAAATATACTGAGGAAACATTGTACTAAAACTAGTACAATCTATACTCTGCATAAACACAAAAACATCCAACAATGCCAAAACTTCAAATTAAACTAAAATTAAAAAAAAAAAAAAAAAAAATGTTTTAAACCAACTATGATAAATCCATTTTTTGCTCAGAATTCTGATCCAAGTGAATTGAAAATAGCAAGTGTCATTAAAATTTTTAACAAAAATATAAAAATTTCCAAATATGATTGGATTTGAAACTGATTAAGATTTCAATAATTTAAAAAAAAAAAAAAAAAAAAAAAAAAAAAAAAAAAATCACTTTTTTTAAAGATCGATAATTATTGTAAATGGCTTTGAATAGCAATACACACGGATGATAAAATGCTTTGGATAATTATGGATTTTAGGGGGGGGGGGTTCTGCTAAAATCATTTTAAAAACCAAAGCATCTTAAGTCCTCAAAATACTACCGTTTTGTTTAAAAATGAATATAATTTCAAATAAATTAATAAATAATAATGTACATTATATATTTGAAGAGTTTTAAGCAAATAAAGTGCTAAAAATGTTATCATAAAACAGTGTTTTCGGTAATATTTTGTAATGACCCCCGCCTCCCCCATTTGTAAACGGTGGTACCACGTTTCTCTTAAGAATTTCGTCATGAAATTTGGAAATTAACTAGAAGAGATATTACTTTTAATAGATTCGGTTGTCCGAAATTCTTTTGATAGTTCATTTTTTTGTTGTGTTGAAAAAAAAAAAAAAAAAAAAAAAAAAGACTTCAACATGACTAGTTTGGAAAATTTTGAAAAAAAAAAATTTCTTCAGACACCAATTGTCAAATCTATCTTTTTATTACATTTATCCGTTAAAAATAAAAATGTAACCGGCTTCACCTTTATTGAAAATCATGATACCTGGAAAAAAATCGTTCTATTTTTAAAAAGTATCTAAAAACGATCTATAGAAGCAGCAGTTTCAATATCGCTGATATTATTTTACTGTAAACAAACTTTTTTTTTTTTATTTTTTTTTTTTTATTCCAGAACGAATTAAAAACTAAAAAAGATAATTTGAATATAAAAAAAATATCTTACATATGTAATTGGAGCTCATTATTAGAACATAATTAGCTTAACTAGAGCTATTCAGTAGGTGTGTCAGAAATTTCGTGAAAAATATTGAATAATTCCACCCCATCTTTCTAAGTTTATAACTCCTCGAAAAATGAAATTCAAGCCCTAATTTTTTTTTTTTTTTTCAATTAAAAGGAGCAAGGACCAAGGTTTCATTAAAAAAACAAACAAACAAACAAACAAAAAAAAAACCGTGTTTTTTTTAAAAAAGGTTTTAAACTTCGGACTTTACAGGTAAATTTCTAAAAAACACTACTTTTTTTTTGTTTTAAATTTGAATATATTATTTATTGATCTTTTATCTTCAATTTGTGATATATAACACTTTGTTGAGTAAATTAATTATTTACTTTTTAATAGACACTTGAAAATAGGGGGGGGGCGTGAATTAAAAAAAAAAAACGTTTGTCTAAAATATTATATTCAGTTTATAAGATTTCACATTGACCCTGAAAATATTGCAAAAATAGAATCGATAGAAAAATTGATAGATTTTTAAAGTTTAAAAATTGAAAAATATTGAGTTCGTAAAATTCATTACTGTTTTTTTAAAAATAAAAAAAAATATTTCTCTTACTTTTAAAACAACTTTAATAGTTTATTTTGGAAGTATAATCCATAAAGAAAATAAACAACCCACTTTTAAAAGAGAAATTACGATTTTTTTTTTATATTTTATTCGCAGTTTCGTGTTAGGGGTGTCAAAAATTTCTACAAAAATTCTGATACACCTAGCTATTCAGTTATCAGAATATATAATTTTAAAGCAATCCGGCGTTACTATTGGTCAAATTTTAAAATATAGTTGAAAAACAAATATATAACGTGTGCACTTTTGTCCATTACATTAGTTTTTAACGGTGAATTAAAGTGTTGTTAAAAAAAAAAAAAAAAAAAAAAAAAAAAACGAAAATGTGAAATATGATTTTGCTTCACGTGTGTGAGCAGTAACCCCCCCCCCACACACACACTCAATATTTTTTTTTGTCTTTTTTTTTTTTACAATTTTTTTTCAGCGGATTATATTCAAATGGACACTAATTTACACAATTATATATATATATATATATATATATATATAAATACAAAAAAAAAAAAAAAAAAATCAATATTTAAATATTTGTAGGAGGTACTCAGTTTCTAGTTAAGTTCCTATTTACTTGCTCCCCCCCCCCCCCACGAGCAAAGAAAATCCAGTTTCCCAAAAAGAGTCAATCTGGATAGAAAAACATAACTGTCTCCGTCATGAAGGATTTCTCCACTGACAGGACAGAAAAGGCAAAGTGTAGCATCAGAATACTACACTGTGATCTTGGCCTGAAGTCCAGGTAGAGAAATAAAAAAAAAAAACGTCTTAAATAACGAAAATAATGTGTCACTCGGACAAGAAACATAATTGAAAATTAAAACTAATTCATCCAAAATTTGTGAATGATTTGTTAGTTTTAGCAAAAAATGTTTTTTGATATTTAAATAAGTGGGCAAAAATACTTAAGTTTTCCAAACGTCACGTTTTCTGTTAGTGACATCACTTGTTTTAAATGAAATTTATTTTTGTTTATTTGTCGTAATTCTTGTTAAGTTTCACACCCCTTAAGAAAAAATAAATTTCATATTTAAAAGTAATTTGATGTCCAAAATTAAGGCATAACATTTTCAAAGGCCAATAATTATAACTCACTAACCGTAAATATGGGGGGTCAAACGTCTTAAAAATAAAATAAATAAATAAATAAAAAACACCCTTAATTCTACTTCTAACCCTAGGTACAAGTGGCAAGTCTCCTCCTCTTAAAACTTTCTTTAGCCTTGACAAGAACGCTGAGTCTAAGTGGCAAGCTCCTCACCAAGCAAAGTTCCTTGGTAAGCTACATATAAGTGTCAAAAAAAAAAAAAAAAAAAAAAAAAAAAAAAAAAAAAAAATCCTTCCTTAAAGCAAAGTGCACCATTTATCACCCATAAAAAATATAAATTAACTGTCCTAAAACGCTACAATGGTCTCGAAATGGTGAATTATTTTACATTAAATTTATGTGAAACTAACCCCCACTCTAAAGTCTAAAATTGCTTTTGTTTTGTTTCTATCAAGTCTTCAAAATGTTCACACATAATTTTCCTTAGCTTTATCATTAACCCCAAGTCAGAGTGGCAACCTCCCCACCCTCTCATAATTGCACAAAAACCCTCTTAAAACCACACATAATTGTCTTTAGAAAAAAAAAAGTGCACAGGATTTATCTCTGCTAGAAAAAAAAAAAAAAAAAAAAATGGTTAACTGCCCTAAAACGCTAGAATGGCTCAAAATGGGGAATCATTTTACATTAAATTCTACAATAATACTTGTTTATCTTTCATTAAAGTTTTTCAAGGTATTCATGCATAATTGCCTACAAAGATAAAATTGCATCTTTTGGAGAGGTGGTCAGATGGGGTGGGTGGTTAATGGTGGGTATTAATCTACAATAATACCAAAGAAATATTGCAATATATTCATTTTTAAACAGTCCTAGATTTCGATTTCAGTTGTTTGTACATATAATGCATTACAATTCAGCTTTGAGTTCTTTAACTTCTTTTCTTTTAAT
This sequence comes from Euprymna scolopes, assembly GCF_053919585.1. Taxonomy (NCBI): domain Eukaryota; kingdom Metazoa; phylum Mollusca; class Cephalopoda; order Sepiida; family Sepiolidae; genus Euprymna; species Euprymna scolopes. The sequence continues at coordinate 74,660,880 of NC_136510.1, forward strand.
GGATACATGGCATTTTTAAGGAATTGCAGCTTATTTATGTGCATTTACTGCAGATTATTTGGAAACTATTAAATTTTGGAGATTTTCAGTAGCATATTCTAATTCGTAGCACAAAAATACTTATATGGTAAATTTCATTGCTTAATCTTCTGTTTTAACAATGATACAGCATTTTTACTGAAAAAGTAGTGTAAAAAATGTGACAAAACACGTATGGTCTTAAAGAGGGAAAAATATCCAAACGTGTGAGGCACAAAAATAGTCATAACTTAATTTTAATTGCAGGGCTTTACATTGCGAGTGAAACAGTCACATTTGCGAGTGATTTTTCAAAGTGACGACTAGAAATAATGAAATGCTATCTTTTGGCGGTTGTATTTCTTTCAGACAATCTTCCAAAGCTCACTACTGAATAAAAAATATCTTTTCAACTTTTTTTTTAATAAAACGAACAAAGTTAAATTATCTAAACAATAAAAGTTTAATAGAACAAATATACTCTCTTTTTTATTAATGAAGACTGTTTAAAAAATATCTGAAGGAATCAGAATGTTTATACCTTCAAGTATCAATATAAAATTTTTTGTATATTTAGAATTACACTTATTAAAAACAGAAAAATCTTTATGATGTACATACTTGTCACAGAACGAAGATGTCATATTCTAAAAATCATGTGGGTTTGGCTAATAATTTTTCTATTTGGCTAGTAAACAAAAATATTTACTTGTCAAAGGTCAACTAAAGATAAGTTTTGTCTGTAGAACCCTGAATTGGATTTTAAAAATTTAAAAAGATTCTTTCTAAGCTCATCAAGCTCTTTCTATAGATACCAATATTGAAATATTTTAAGCTGTTTCAATTTTTTAATGTTTGAGGATTTATTCTAGATGAGAGACCAATTACACACACGAGTGTAAGTTGGGAAATTTTCACAATGCCTCCACCACTACATTTTGCATTGCTAGCAGGAGAGAGGGGGGGGGTGACAAAGAAAAGAAAAAGGAAATTTATTAAACAGAGTTGCAGCCATATGAAAGCGACTTTTACTTATTTTCAATGTTCAGCATGGTGAAAGCATGGTTCAGTGTTTATATAAATAGACATAGCAGATATGTATGAGTGCTTCTCTCAAAGCCAATAGTAAGAGCTGCCATCTTTCTAGGGCAACTGCTCTTGACATATCAAAGGCCTTTGATAGGGTATGGCATAAAGGTTTACTTCACAAGATCTCCAGCTATGGTATAGCTGGAAATGTCTTCTCAATTATTAAATCATTTCTCTCTGATAGGTTCATAAGAGTAGTAGTTGATGGGCAAAAATCAGAAGCTCACAGTATAAATGCTGGAGTCCCTCAGGGGTCCATCCTGGGCCCAACTCTTTTCCTGATCTACATTAATGATCTTCCAAATCATATCCTTACATCATTCGTAGACATTTTTGCTGATGACACTACCATCTATGGTAGCACATCTAAGACACTAAACGACCAAGTTCTCTCCGATTCTCTCTCCTCTGATCTTGATCATGTTGTACAATGGGGAAAGGAGTGGCTGGTTACTTTTAATGCATCTAAAACCAAGCTTCTATCTTTACATAATCAACGTTCTGATCCCCATCTGGCATCAATTAAAATGAATGGCTCTCGTCTTGGGGAGGCCTCAAGTTTTGATAGGCTTCTGGGCTTGACCTTTACTCCTGATCTTAAATGGAATACGTACATCAAATCTGTTGCCAAGGCCGCTGGAAAAACGGTCGGATCCTTCTATCGATCCAGTAGATATCTCACTGCTGATGCAATTCTCTATCTATATAAGAGCCAGATACGTCCAAGGATGGAATACTGTTGCCACATATGGGCAGGAGCTGCTAGAAAAGACTTGTCCTGGCTTGATAGGGTTCAAAATAGACTTTGTGGCCTGGTGGGATATGTCCTTTTCTCTTCGCTGCAACCTCTATCTCACAGAAGAGATGTTGCGAGTTTGTCTCTGCTTTATCATTATTTTCATGGAAAGTGTTCAACTGAGCTTCAATTTATGGTCCCCCCCCTCGCCAAACTTTCACAAGAAACACTAGACTAGCTGAAAACATTATCAATTTTCCCCACTCTTTATCTGTACCTAAACCTAAACATAGATTCCATGATCAAAGCTTCTTTCTTAGAACTGCACGTCTGTGGAATTGTCTTCCGTTTTCCTGCTTTCCAGCTGTCTATAATATGGTTGTCTTCAAGTCCAACGTGAACAAGTTTCTGATGAGCCGTTCCACTTAAGTTAACAAATTTACCGAACTTCCATTACTATATTGTCCTTTTGACTACTCTACACTCTTTAACCTTTATCCTTGAGTGGCCTATCGGCCTTGATAAGTGGTGACGCCTAGGTATAAAAAAAAAAAAAAAAAAAAAGAAAAGAAAAGCTGTTTAACTAAATGATTGAAAGTTTGATCTCTTGCTTGAGAGTGGTGCTAATCTATCCACACTGAAGAACTGTGATACAGCAAAACAGTTTGCCTGGATGATTATATATATGCTGGCAGGATCCATGTTCCAGCATTGCCAAAGGGAAGGAAAAAAAAAAGTTAGATTTAAGAGAAAAGCAAATACATCTTTTACTTGGAACCAGATTATTTATTTTCTGACAAATAATTTGTAATATATTTATTCCACTCAATTCCAGAATGTAGAAATGTTATTTATGGAATTATGGTGACAGGCATGTCTGCATAATTTAATGTATAAATAAATCTAAGTAAATAAAGATTTTGCTTTGTATAACATGAATGACACAAGGATAAATAAAATATAAAAAAAGGAAACGGAAAGTTTGGCGATGCAGGTATATAAATTATAAGTGAGCAGTTCTTGTTGGTTTTCAGGAAATGCTAATGTGTTGTATTCTGGAATTACCAGTGTTTAGTGAATTATTCCAGGAAAAAAAAATAGCTGAAGAAAAACATATAAAGTTATCTTTATAGATTTTAAATGTTGGACCTGAATAGCATTTAAACTGGCATATCAAATTTTTTTATTCTGACGAGCAAATTTTCAGTTATTAGTGTTAAGAACATGGTACAATAACATTTTGCTACAGTTTATTTTCTTTAAATGACAGTCCTGACCAGATAACTGGTAATATAGAAACATTTTTTAATTATGATAAAAAAGAAAAAATTAGCAGGGAGAATAACTCACTTTTTCTAAGAATATACATACAATTGTCTCTCTTACAAAATTTTTATTTCTTTTCCTGCATAAATTTAAAACGTGCAAAAAATTAAGTATGACTTCACAGCATCCTGGACAATGCTGAGTAAATACAACTAGTTATCTATATATTTAACTAATTTACATTATGCACCATTATGTACATCGATATAAAGAAAACACACAAAAACAGGAGGACTGGGAAAATGGATAAAATATAAATGGAATGCAAGATTTCTTGAAACACTCAGTGCTTAAGGTAATTTGTTAACGAAACCGTTTATCAAAGAAAGTTGTAGGCTGTTTTCCTATAATCGCAGTTTCACTAAAAAATGAAATAAACAAAAACATTTAATATAGATATTTTATATTAAATCCTATCTTTATAAGGGGATGCTCAATATTATAAATAGAGGATTAATATAAGATGAAATTGCTGAAAAATAGAATTTACATTATTAATTTATCAGAAGTTCCAAAACAAAGAATATGAAAGATTTTCCTTAATCTATGCTTTTTTTTTTTTTTTTTTTTATTTAAATGTGGCTTTTCTTTCTTTAGAGGAAAAAATAACTAGCAGAATAAAAGTACAGAACTGCTAGTTAGCATACAATTGAAAACTTTAAAAATTATAATGTTCCATCCAAAAATGATTTAAAATTGTAGGATTTATAGATGTTTATTTATATAATTATAAATGATTAATTTTATACCTACAAACAATAGTGTTTCATGATTTCGCAATCATCAATGCAAGAAGTGATCAAAGAATTTGAACTCAGCTACGAAGCCACCTTGGACTTCCTTTCCTAAAAACATTACCTCTAGGTCATAAACAGCCATGAAAATTAAAAGAAATTAAACTATAAAACGTTAAGGCAGTCAATAGTGATCAAACGATTGAAAATCATGATCTTGCATAAAGCCATCCAACTGCCTTAATTTCCCAGACAGTGCTCAACTTTTAAGAATTTTCTTTATAAAAAAAGGGATAAATATATATTACCAGTCCTACCACACACATTTTTAGTTACATAGCAGTTACAGACCTTTATAAAAAAAGAAAAACTCAGAACTAAAACTCACCTGAAATCTCCAACTCGTACCACTCCGACTTTTTACCAGATGCTATATCTTCTTGGGACATGATACTATAATTTCGCCGAGGATTAGGAGATTCATATTTTTCCTTGGGCATCTTTGAAGGAGCTGGAAAGAGAACAGAAAGAAAATTCAGCTCATCTGCTTAACAAGTCTTCTTTACAAATATGTACATTTTTATTTAACGCATTATGTTCAAAAACGAATATCAATATATGCATTTCAACACGTAAAACATGAAGTCTTCCTTAAAGAGATAAACTAGATTTTTCTAGTAATAATAAAAAAAACTCCCCAGATTTGGACTGTGTAAAAACGGACAGTAACTGAGTAAAAAGTACATTCACTAAAGTTTTGAACTTTAATTATTTTTCATTAAAAAGACAAGTTAAAACTATATACAGCCCACCGTATTGACAAGTGACCCATTTTCTTTAAGATGGAATTGTTTTTATATGCATAGTTATTTTTTGTGTGCATCAAGTTGAAAAACAATATTAAAAAATAAGTCACTCGTCTCTGAAAATAGTAAACTTAAAGTAATCTGGAAATTAAAAAAAAAAATTGTTTATTTATAAATAGATAACATGAAATTTTGTCAAAATACCCCCTCCTTCAAATGAGTGATCATGAATTGAAATTGAATGTCGCTATATTTATCCATTTTCACACTAAATAAACTAGGTTTTTGGTGATATCTATTCGAAACAACTGTAGAGAATACAGGATTCCCATCAATTTGACTGTTTATGATCATTTCTCAAATACTGAAAACATTTACAGAGATTGTGTGTTCTTGCATTTCTTTCAATGCTGCATCAAAAACTATTTCCCCATTTCTATTCACTTTTTTGTGAGAATACTTCATTTAATTGAAAGTTTTCCATTAAGTTACTAATATTCTTATGAATATTGTTTCCATTGAAAAATAAAAAAATTCTACACTTAATTTGCATGCAAACATATGCAACACTTTGCACTAAAAATTAAGTAGTTTCTAAAAATCTGAATGTAATTTGTATGAAAACATGGCGAATAAATAAAGATAATTTTGTATATATATATATACATATATATATATATATATTTTTTTTTTACATTTTGAAAGATAGGTGAAATTGAAAACTGAAGGTAGGTGTATAACTTAAAAAGTGGCAGAGAGAGAGAGAGAGAGAGAGGAGGAAAGGGAAGAAGGAGAAGGGAATAGGGAGAGGAACAGAGAGAAAAGGACAGAAAGATGGAGAGAGAGGAGGTGAAAAAAAAGCAGGTAACAAAAAAAATGATTGATTACAATATATCATCTAAACACGGTAGGAGTTGAATATATGGTTAAGTGGCAGTTTTTAGTCATTTAGAACTGCTTTAAAGCTTCACCGCTCACTCATTTTTTGACCAAATTTCAACCAATTATTACAGTTTATAGATCACCTTCTCAGCTATATTGTGGGGGGAAAAAATTCAATTTTTGTTCAGTAAAACAAAAGTTATGATGAATTTACTGGTGTTCAAAATCGTAAAAACGTAAGGTGAGTGACGCCTTTTATTACTGATTTCCATAGCAACCACGTCGCTTCAGTGACTAGTGTTGCCACTAATTTACCGCTCTCGCGAAAAGAGAAGTAACAAATGAAACAGAGAAGCAGACGAGTGCCGTACATTGTTTTACATATGTGTGTATCTTATGTTTATGGGGTCAAAAAATAAAAATAAGACTGAAATTAAACAAAGAACAAGTGAATTTATTGGAAGCCTGGAAAAATCATGGATTACAATAGAAAAATATGAGCGTGAAAAGTAATATGGTTAAGCTTAAACATGGAAAATAAAAGGACAAGATATTCTAGTAAAAAATATAAATCTTTAACTTAAAATATAGCAGCATTAAGAATGTTTCTTTTAGATTCAATTTGACATTATATAATCAATTTTTATTGCTGGAATATTTTAAGTTATAAGTTCATTATATTTTTTACTAGAATATCCTTTTCTTTTCCATATTTCAGCTTAGCTATGTTTCCATGCTCGCATTTTTCTATTGTGTGTGTGTGTGTATATATATATATATATATATATATATATATATATATATTTCAGCTGGCATATGGTATAGAATGGCACCCAAACGTTCAGCCATATTCTTAAGCACTTTTTATCGGTGCGTCTGATTATCATCAGGATCAAAAGTAAAAATTAATTGCCCCTAACCTTCCTTTATAACCAATTTAAAAAAAAAAAAATAAATAAATACACCAAGCCTCAAAGGAAAAGAAAAAGAAAATGATAACAATCGCTCCTGATGATAATCGAACACACTGATAGAAAGCACTCGAGAAGAATATGGCTGAACAACATTTGGGCGCCATTCTATACAACATGCCAGCTGAAATAAAAATAAAAACGCTTGGTGGATGGAAAAAATATCCAGAAAAATCGGAAAAAAGAATAACTGTCGTGTTCAATCAGACGTGCGTGAATAATATATTTATTACTTGAAAATGGATGTAGCAACAAAATAAGCTTTAGTTTTTTTACATGTACCAAAAGGTTACCATTTATTGTTTATGATGTCATCATGCATATTAGAGGGAGAGAGGATCTGTTATGACATCACAACAGTTTCTGAAATAGATTTGATTCAACAACAATTGTACTGCACATGTTTGTTTGAAAAAAAAACAAAAAAACAAATTGCTAACTGCTGTTGAGTTATATAATACTAACATGATTACCCGGCATTGCCCGGGGCATGGACAACTAAATATCAGTAAAAAGTGTGTGCAGCATTTTTTTTTTTTAAACTACTTATTTTATTGCTCTCTGTACGCCTTTCTTCTTTCTGCCCTTTTTCACAAAAAATTGACAAATTACAGGGGGGGGGGGGCAAAAAAAAAAAAAAAACACTGCCGACCTCACTACCAATCTCTTATTGACACCCAAAAGAATTAAATATGCCTATATTTTGTCTAAAGCAATGCTGATAACGAATATATCAGCTTTGTGGGTGTGTCTTATACATTTTTTTTTTTTTTTACTTTTAGCTCCACACAAACAACTTTCCTTTATTTAATACAAGCCTGGGTGTCTGGCATTGCCCAGGTGTTTGGAGGTGTGTGTTGAACAAATAAAAGTGGTAATAGGCAGGTAGGCTTGAACTTGTACCGAAAGAGGAAAATAACGTGGAAAAAAAAAAAAAAAAAAAAAAAAAAAAGTGACATCTTCGCTGTTGCGTTCCTCGCCAAACCAGTAGTGGTGAAGGTTTAAATTAAAGTTCGTCAATCAAAAAGAGGGGATGACTCGAAAATATCCGGGGGGGGGGGGAAGGAAAAAAGTGACCCCTCCTTGTAGAAAAGTGCCCAGTTGAGTGAAGGAATTAATGTTTTCAAACCATGAAAACTGTTAGGCAATTTAATATAAAAAAGAAAAAAGGCTTACATTAAACTTATGTTAAACAATATACAGAGATACACAGTTGAAGTTGTAATTTAAAAAAAACTTTTTTTTTTTTTTTTTTTTTTTTTTTTTTTTTTACTATTTGTCTATTTTTTGTTTTTTAGAAATATCTTCATCTGGCTAGGATTTCTCCTTTTCCTTAGCAAGTTCAAGTGTCCTTATTTGTACCAAACACAGCAATGTGATTTGCTAATGAACATAGATGATTATCCATTGAGTAATAGTAGTGTTAATCATGAACTTTTTCTCACTAAAATGATATATTTGATTGGATATAGTATTAGATCAATGAAAACGATTGGAATTCCTCTTCAATTACATGAATAACAAAGAATATTGATAAGCAGATGTAATACTATTTTGGTCTGATGTTAAGACACGCCTGTTAGATTCTGACAAAGAACATTAAGCCACACTGTTCTTATTCCTAACTATACAGTTGTATCTGACAATATTTCACATCCCATCAATCTTGCTTTCTCTCACAAACAGGGCTACCCAGAATTAATTCAAGAGGGGCAATCCAAGACAAAATTATTTTTACCATAAAAGATCTGAGATACTTTATCAGAATATCCAAGTTTTGCAGGTGTATCTTCTGTAGTTTCTAAAGTTTGGTCAATTTAATTGACAATAATATCGTGGCATCTCTATCTAAGAACACTTGCGGATACATAAAGTACATTGCTGGAAGTTACTTTTTTAGGTTTTCTACTCAGTATCATAGTGTGCATATCTGGAGAAAAATTTACAATGAAGTTATTAAGTTATGGTATGAAAAATAATAGTTCTATAGAAAATAATTAGTAAGAGGAACTGTTTTTAGTGAATAAGAAAATTTCATCTTAGAAAAGACTAACACGCTTCCCAGTATTGCCTGGCCATAAAATATATTTAACTCTTTATGACCTGAATCATGCTGTAGATGATTAAAAAAAGTATTTATTAATTTTAGATGGCAGCATACGGAATGTAAGTAGTAATACACATGGACAAAAAAAACGCTTTGGATAATCACAGATTTCAAGGTAGTTCTACTAAAATAGCCATATTTTTCAAACCAAAGCACTTCAAGACTTCAAAATACTGTTTTGTTCGGAAATGAATATACTTTCAAATAAATATGAATGTACATTATATATTTTAAGAGTTTTAAGCAAATAAAGTGATAAAAATGTGAACGCCATAAAATGGCGTTTTCGGTTAAGATTTTGTAATGACCCTCCCTGTTTTCTAAAGGCCCGTACCATGATTGTATGAAGAATTTCGACATGAAATTTAGGAAACAATCAGAAGAGGTGTTAATCTTAATACTGTCAAGTGTCCGAAATATTTTTGACCATTTCTTTTGTCGTGTTAAAAATAAGACTTTAATATAACGAGTATCGAACATTTTGAAAAAAAAATTTCATCGGATACCCAACTAGTAAGGAAATCATTCTTTTTACTATTTTTATCAATTAAAAGTATTATTCTATGTTGAGTAGGACTGCGATAATTGATAATACTTTAAAAGGACCTACCCGAAAAAAAAATGTTTCTATTTCTCCAGTTTGGTCAAATTAATTTAGTATTAGTAGCAGCAGTTGTAGTATTAGTCATAGCACAGTATAAACAACACGCGTTCTTTAATTTTTATTCACAAACGAATTAAGAAAAACATGAAAATATGAATATAAATGTTCTGATATGTTTAATTAAAGCTATTTTGTTATCAGAATAACATTAGTTTAGAACTATTCGGTTTTCAGAATGTATAACAACAATCCCAACCAATTCGGCATTATGAATCCATTATAATTTCTCACATTTCTGGTCAAATTTAAAAACATGGTTAAAAAAACAAAGTAAACTTTTGTAGATATATAGCTTGCATGCACTTTTATTCATTGCATTAGTTTTGAACAGCGAATTAAAAAGAATGTTTTACTGCGAACAGCCACAAATGTTTTTTTCCAAATCAAAAGATGTATGAAAATCTCTTTTGTATTACTATACACAAAGATTTGAAAAAGTTGTCAAAAAACAAATATATAACAAATAAATGTTATCAAAGGCAAGATAAGTTACTTTTCTACCTAACTGGATATGTTTTTAGTGTTTATATTTAATGTAACATGTTTATTCAGCTTGAAAAACAGTGTTTACCGATGTATTCGAAAATTTAAAATGGCAGCCGACTCTCTTTGAGGCGATAAGTTTGGAAAAATGAGTTATAAATAAAAAACTAGACAAAATACTGTTAGAAACTCACTCAATATATGTTACCGTGACATAGGCGTATATATATTTGGCGGGTTTTTAACAGTATTTTGACTAGTTTTTTATTTTTTAACTCTTTTTCCCAAACTTACCGTGTGAAAGAGATAGTCGGCCGTCATTTTTAGCTTTCCAATACATCGGTAAGCACTGTATGTTTTTCGAGCTGAATAAACATGTTACATTAAATAAAAACACTAAAAACATATCCAGTTAGATAGAAAAGTAACTTATCTTGCCTTTCATAACATTTATTTGTTATGTATTTGCTTTTTGATAACTTTTTTGAATCTGTGTACAAACCCAGTTATTTTTTTTCTACTTATTAAACGAAAGGTAGTTTTACAACCTGCTCCAGCGTAGTATAAACGGTCTATGGAATAAACACCTTCAACTTCGAAAATAGAAATCAACAAATTTATGTAATTTTCTTTGAAATTTCGTAACGCAGTTTCTTATTAAATTAAAACTAAATAACATTTGCTACTTATTTACCTGTCGAATATACACACACATATATATAACTTTCTGTAAGATATTTATTTGAAATTAAATTTTTGTGAAACTAACCGCCCCCCCTCCCAATATTGTTTTTGTTAAGTCTTCAGTATGTTCACACATAATTTTCATTAGCCCTACAATTAATTCAAAGTCCGAATGGCAACCCTCCCCATATTCTCATTGCATAGAAACCCTCTTAAAACCACACAATCGTCTTAAAAAAAATAAAACAAAAAGCATACAGGATTTATCTCCCATAAAAAAAAAAAACAGTTAACTGCCCTAAAATGCTAGAATGACTTGTAATGGGGAATTATTTTACATTAAATTCTAAAATTTGTTTATCTTTCATTAAAGTTTTTCATGGCATTCCATACATAATTGCCTAAAAAGGTAGAATCACATTTGAGGGGTGGTCAGAAGGGGTTGGGTGGGGTTAAACAGAAGTGTTAATCTACAATAATACCAAAGAAATATTGCAATATATTCATTTTTAAATGGTCCTATGTTTAGATTCAAATTTTTTGTACATAAAGCACATTACAATTCAACTTTGAGTTTTCCAATTTTTCTGTTTATGGATACATGGCATTTTTAAGGAATTGCAGCATATTTATGCACTTTTACTGCAGATTTGGAAACCATGAAATTTTGGAGATTTTCAGTCGCATATTCTGATTCCTTGTACAAAAATACACTTATATGGTAAATTTCATTGCTTAGTCTTGTATTTTAACAAAGATGTGACATTTTTACTGAAAAAGTAGTCTAAAAAATGTCACGAAACGCATATGGTCTTAAAGAGGGGAAAATATCCAAACGTGTGAGGCACAAAAATAGTCGTAACTTTCTTAATTTTAATCAGATTTTAAAAATTTGAAAAGATTCTTTCTTAGCTCATCAAGCTCTTTCTATGTATATCAATATTGAAATATTTCAAGCTATTTCAATTTTTTCATGTGTATTGCTAATGTAAGCAATAAATACTTGCAATTTGGAGGTGTCTGGCATCTACCCAGATACTGAACTAAAATGTACAAGGCGTATTCGAATCAATCCCCACTTCATTTATGCCATTATATTCATTTATTTACAACTAGCATGGGTTCCCGGCATTGCCCGAGTGTTTGGAGGTGTGTGGAGAAAAAAAAAAAAAAAAGTGGTAGTAGGAAGGCAGGCTCGAACCCGTTCCGCGAAGGAGGAAAAGAACAGAGAAAAAACTAACATCTTTGCTGTTACGACCACTGCCAAATCGGAAATTACATAGGTTTAAATTAAGGCGAGACAATCGAAAAGAGAGAATGACGTTCGAAAATATCAGTGAAAAAAGCGACCCCTCACTGTAGAAAAGTTTCCAGTTGAGGATGAAGGAATTAATGTTTTTAACCAATATTTCGATATTTGGCATCCGAAAGGTCGAGCTTCAAAACGATACTGATCTCGTGAAAATCAGTCGCCTCTGTTGAAAGTTTTAGGCAGATATGCAAACATACATACATTTATATATTGGTAGCTCAAATTTTCGACCCAAACTGATTAAAAAGCTTGCCCTATCTCTAAATACTCTTTATGTCAAATTTCAAATCTTTAGACCAGAAATTGTCCGAGTAATTTTGTAGAAACCGCACAAGTCAATTTTTTTTTTTTTTTTTTTAACTTTGAACTTATGACCCCTTAACATTTATTGTTTTGGGCTCAAATCAAGTTAAGTCAGATCTATGTCCAAGAAACCTATATCTCAAATTTCAATTGTTTATACCCAAAATTGACGGAGGAGCTTGGTAGAGTTCTCAAAAGTCAAATCGTTGAACTTTGACCCCTTAACAGCCAAATTTCTGGTCGAAAACAGATTACAAAGATTTTCCCAAATCTCACTATCCTGTATATCAAATTTCAAGTCTATAGACTGAAAATTGACAGAGTTATTGTGTCCGGAAATGTACAGACAGACAGACACACACAGACAGACACTTTCAGATATATAGATTGAACGAATTAGTTCAACCAGATCATAAAGGGTTAAATATAGTTTATTTATGCAGATTTTGTATTTATTGTTACAGAGCCAATTCTCTATTAATTATGATTTCATACTCAATATATAGTAGTGATTTCAAAAGTTAAAGACTTGGTTGCCATCAACTAGAATCGAAACCAAAACATTTAGCTCTCCAGAGGTATTTGTCACTATGGATATCCAAGCTTAAATTAATCAACTTTGATATATAAATATATATTTGTGCATACATAGAGGAGCACATTAAATTAACTGTTGCCTGCCAAGTTCCAATTTTGACCCATTAGCAGCTATTTTTACTAGCTAAAAAGCAAATTGAATTTGTTCCACAGGACCAAACATTGACAGTAGTTTGGTAGAGACCATTCCACACACATGATCACAAGGCCACAGGGAAGACGACTGAAGAAGCAAAACCGAAACTGCCTGCCAGGACACTATATATACAAATGTAGGCAAATTTGGGCATATTTTATTGGTTTGAAAATATAGGTTCTTTTTTAGCAATTGTCATAAAATTTTAACCATAGAATAGTATTATACTCTTCAAAAAGCCTTCAAATTTTAACATAGTTACATCCCATAGAACCAAAAATATAAGCATTTCAATATTCAATTTGGCTGGTTGATTGGTTTGTTTTACGGTATATCAACCCTTTTCAGGTTATTTAATGCCGAATCCAAAGATTTAAGAAAATTTTTTTAATAGAATATATTTGTTGTTTCCAAGTCGGTTTCTATTTAACCCATAGTTGGGACCCTGACAGGTACTACGACTCCGGGTCAGAGTGGACCTGGGAACAATGGCAATTAAAGGGTGGTTCCACACTCCCCAAAGCCCGCAAGCTGGGGTCTCACCACTGGATATAGTTTAAGATCATATCCAGGACTGAGAAGTAGGGGAAGAAAAAAAAAAAAAAAAAAAAAAAAAAAGAGGAGGGCGGAGGAAAGGGGGCTGTTTTTGTTTTTGGAGAACATAATTAAGTTTTACAAAAGAGAATAGAAAAACAAAAAGGAACATCAATGAAGGTGCATTTCGTCTCAGGAAACCAATAGACAGCCTGATCTGGTAGCACCAGTTCAATTTGGCTACTAGTATAGATATATCCATATATAGATATACCACTTTTTTGGGCAATTTTCTAAGTTTGAAATCTCTGCGACTATTGCTCAGAATTTAACAAATGAAGGCTCATGGGAAAGCTAATTAACTGAATTGTGTAGTGAACTATGGTGACATTTGCCCTTAAGGTCGCACATTGTTTTGAAAAGTGGGGGATCACTTTTCAATATTGATTTAACGTAAAATGAGCATCCACTTTATGGCCACCTTTTTTTTTTTTTTTTTTTGAGGGGAAGGGGGTCATTTTTTAGGGGTGGTGTTTATTGTGGCCTGGTAGACGAACACAAAATCTACCCTAAAAAACTTGTTTTCTATAGGTTTTCGGGTGTGCTGAAAATGAATATTGCGTTTAAATTTTCCGCAAATAAGTATTTTTCTAGGTATTAAGCAAAAATATGCATGCTTGTGTGTACAACGATGATTATAACAAAGAATTAGATTGCTTAATACCGGGAAAAATGCTTATTTGTGGAAAATTTAAATGTAATATTTGTTTTAGCACACCCAAAAAAACCTTTAGAAAACAAGTTTTTTTAAAAAGGTAGGTTCTGTGTTGGTTTACCAGGCCACAATTACCAAATAAACACCACACCTGAAATTTTTTTTTTTTACATGGTAGTCACCACTTATCAAAGCCCGGAAGCCACTCGGGGATAAGGGTTATTGCGTGTACAGTAATCAATGGGATAATATCGTAGTAATCGTTAGTATTGGAGATTTGATAACGTGTCTTACCTTAAGGGGGCGGCTTATCAGGAATTTGTTTATATTGGACTTGAAGACATCCAAGTTGTAGTCAGGTGGGAAACAGGCAAACAGAAGAGAGTTCCACAGGCGTACACTTCTAAGAAAGAAGCTTTGTTCATGGAACGTACGTTTTGATTTAGGCACAGATAAAGAAGGGAAAATTATTGACAGTGGTTTCAGCTAGATGGGTGTTTTATGTGAAAGATTGGCGGGGGGGGGCAGAGATTGGAGCTCAGACGAGCACTTGCCAAGGAAATAACGATAAAACAACAACAGGCTCGCAACGTCTCTTCTGTGGGAGAGAGGTTGCAGGGAAGAGAAAAGGCCATCCCCCACTAGGCCGCAAAGTCAATTTTGTACTTTCAAAACAGGATAGGCTGTTTTTAGCAGCTCCTGCCCAGATGTGGCAGTGGTACTCCATCCTTGGACGTACTTGACTTATATAGATAGAGAATTGCATCAGCAGTGAGATATCTTCTGGAGCGGTAGAAGGATCCTACCATTTTTCCAGCGACTTTGGCAACACACTTGTTTTTATCTAAAACAAGGCAAATTGCCACTTGGACATAGGGGACTACTATTTAAGACAACATCTACAGAGACACTCTGTAGAAGTTCAGTAGTGAGAGGTTTGCTTGCTCCTAGACAGTGTTCAAAAAACAGAGTTGCCAACCTAATAGGTCCTGAACTATCAACTAAACTCCAACATCTCTCCCACCACTGAAATGTGCCATCCTTGTGCCTGTTTTACAAGTATTTCAATGGCAAGTGCTCTAACGAACTTAAAGCATTAGTACCCACCTTGACAACAATACCCTCGACAAACTCGACACGCAAAATCCCACCCCTACACTGTAGAGAGTCCTAGATACCATAAAGCCTTCTACTCAAATAGCCCCTCCCCCAGACTGTTGCACTTTGGAATTCCCTTCCAGTTTCTTGATTCCCCGACTGTACTGACATGCAGAAATTCAAGTGTAATGTAAACAGACATCTTTGTCCAACTCCCTAAATAGTATCCCTGATCCCAAATAGTAACCCTTCATGACTAAGTGGCTTTGTGTCTTGTTTAGGGTGAAATAACATAAATAAAAAAAAATATATTATTTAATTGGAATTCATTATTGAGATGAATATTATTTATTTTTATTTATTGCGGACAATTATCCTCATCTTTTTTTTATTAGTTGTTTCACAACGTTTCGGCCAACTATCCCTCTGGCCTTCGTCAGGTGGTAACCGCGATGGATAGGAACTCTGAATCTCAGGACTGCATTCACTGGAATTACTGCCTTCCGTAGTTGTTGTTGTCTCACCATGTCAATAAAACATCGTGAAACAACTATCAAAAAAAAAAAAAAAATAAAAAAAATAAAAGAGGATAATTGTCTGCATTAAATAAAAATTTAAAAAAATTATATTCAAATTTTTGCGCCCGGTTGTTTGGAGGTGTGTGTTTTTGGGTAAATTAAGACAAAAATCGTTGGCTGGGTGCCTTGACGCGCAGTTGGAAAATAATAAAGTGTAAAAAAAAAAAAAAAAAAAAAAAACGTGCGACGTTTAACGGCAGGTGGCAGTTTTTGAGGACTTAATGACGTCAACTTTGAGTGCAGGACAGTGTTTTATTTACCGAGAGTTTGTTCGCTTTTTTTTTAATACGAAAAAGCTTAATGCACATGCGACAATTGAAAAATCTTGAATATTTATCTTTTGAAAGTTGGGCAAATTAAATAGACAGGTGACTCCGGTTGTTAACTTGTAGATATTATCATTTAGACGTGATATAAAAAGTTTTAAGTGAGTCGACCGATCGCTTCTCGGAAAAAAGCCTTTCTTGGACATACACAAAAAGCGAACATACACACATTTTCGCTTTTATATTTATAGAAAACAACTGTCTGGATTAAAGTGTAGTTTGGAGGAACATTGTAAGTCCATACCTTTTCCATCAGTATTAGTACATAAATGACTGCAGCAGTATTAATGCTGGAGTCCCTTCCTGATCTACATCAATGATCTCCCAAATCACACCCTAAGATCATTTCTAGACATTTATGCTGATGACACTACAATTTATAGCAACACTTCAGAGGCTGTAAATGACCACGTTCTCTCTGATTCTCTCTCCTCTTATCTTGAGCACATGATGCAATGGGGGAAATAGATGGCTGATTAATTTTAATGCTTCTATAACTAAGCTATCTTTACATCAATGCTTTCATCCCTGTCTGGCATCAATTGAAAGGAGTTGCTCTCATCTTGGGGAGGCTCCATGTTTTGACAAGCTTCTGGGTCTGACCTTTACTCCTGATCTAAAATGGAACACATACATCAAATTCACTATCAAGGTTGCTGGGAAAATAGTAGGATCAATCATGCAATTCTCTACCTGTATAAGAGCCAAGTATGTTCCAGGATGGAGTACTGTTGCAACATCTGAGCCGGAGCTGCTAGAATCAGCTTATCCTGCCTTGACAGAGTTAGCCTGGTGGGAGGTGCCCTTTTCACTTCCCTGCAACCTCTTTTCCCACAGAAGAGACGTTGCAAGTCTGTATCTGCTTTATCATTATTTTCATAGCAAATGCTCATCTAAACTCCAATCTATGGTCCCCCCTTGCCAAACAATCACGAAAAACACTTATCTAGTTGAAACCACTATCAATTTCTCCCACTCTTTATCTGTACCTAAACCTAAACATAGATTCCATGAACAAAGCTTCTTTCTTAGAACTGCACACCTATAGAGCTCTTCCATTTCCCTGCTTTCCAGCTGACAATATGATCGTCTTCAAGTCCAATGTGAACAAGTTCTTAACTAATCCAATTTACCAAATTTCCACTACTAACGATTACGATATTGTCCCATTGACTACCGTACACTCATTAACCGTTATCCTTCAGTAGTCTCTGTGCCTTGATAAATCGTGACTCCTTGGTAAAAATTAAAAAAATCTGATAGAATTTGAACTTTGCATAGTGGATTTCATTTACCGCAAGTGTCATGAACAGGAAGCTGTGTATGTACATTCACTGCACAGGCCATGGTCGCTTGCACATAGTTTT
Organism: Euprymna scolopes; assembly: GCF_053919585.1. Lineage (NCBI taxonomy): Eukaryota > Metazoa > Mollusca > Cephalopoda > Sepiida > Sepiolidae > Euprymna > Euprymna scolopes. The sequence goes on from NC_136510.1 coordinate 74,678,346, forward strand.
TGTTTAAATTCAGTGCTTGATTTAAATACTGGCCTTAGTGTCAATCATGTGCTCTCTGTCACTGCTGTAATAAAAGAATTTTCTTTCCAAACAAGATCACAACTAACAAAACGAGCAACAACGTTTTATTTTGAGGTTATGACATTCAGCTTCGCCACCCAATGACAAACTTGCAAATCAAGAAAACAAAAAACAAAAAAAACAACAACAAACAAACAAAAAACTATCTTACACAAACAGTCCATTAGCTTAAGGCCCATCTGTCTGACTTGCAGAAATTCAATACTTCCTCTGCCAATTCTGCAGGAACATATAGTCAGCTCACTTAGAAAAAAATTAGCTTTTTAATCAAAGCTTAGATCTGATGACTTCAGAGGAATATTAAATCTTAGAGATGTGTGCAAAAAAAAAAAAAAAGTAGACTGCAATGGTATGACCACATTGAAAGAATACAGGTTTCTTTCACAATGGAAGGTCAAAAAGAAACAAATGTGATAGAAATGGACTCAAGAAAAAAGGATAAATAAAGACCTGGTCAGAGATAGGTTAGTCTGAAAGTAAACTGCTTAAAGTCATCTAATGCATACCAGCATGTAAGACAGACATTAAACAAAATCAAAATTGATTATAATCATGATTAGCAACTTTAATAGACTTTTTTAAACTGATTTTAGTTGGTTATTTTTCAGCTGACTAGTTTCATGTGCACCTCATTATTATGAACTTGTCCCAGGATAAGTATTTCTATGAGTATATACAAGTAAACAAAAAGATTGAGGTAGTCTGACCAACAATTATTTCGATACTTCTATTTCAACATTATATCAAGATGCAACATACAAAGTGTTTACATCCGATATGATTTTTCAAAAGAAACAAACTCATGTCGAATGAGGTCAAGAACATAAATTTACTGAAAAGGTTATGATTACAGAAAGCACTTGTTAACTAAAGATGCTGACTGACCGACAAAAACCAAAAAAAAGACTTAATGTATGAATCATATGAAGTGGTTTGATGTAGATGCTACAAGCACAGAGTATGAGGACACAGCATGCTGGGTCAAAGTTCTGTTGGGGACATTGTACAACTTTCACTAATAATCTTGGAAATCCATATATTCTCTCTCAAACTATGAATGAAATAGTAAGGGAGACTAGATTTAAACCTTGATTATAAAAAAAAAAAAAAAAAAAAAAAAAATTTTTTTTTTTTCTTCCACACTTTTCATTCACCATAAACAAGGCAATTGCCATCAAGGCATAGGGGGTTTCTGTGAATTAAAGGGCTATCCAAAGTGGAGAGTTGTGCAGCAGGCTGTTTGTTCACATCACATTTAAACTTCTACATGTTAATACAGTCAAGGAAACAATTCCAAAGGCTAATGGAAAGGCTTAAAGAAGCTATTTAATATTTAGTATCTGTGTACCTCTCCAGTGAAGGGCTCAAATTTTGCCAACTGATGGGTCAGAGGTATTTACATCGAGAGGACATCAGTGCAACAACTTCAGCCTATATTCTGCCCAAGTACTTTGAAAAAGATATTTCATCTTTTAAAGGGGTGGAGAGTTATAACATACAGACATGAAATTACGTTTCTGAATATTTAAGGTGAGGATTGGTTATTATTGGTTCGATAGTCAGAGGTTACATCAACCAAAACATTGTGAAAATGACACTCAAGATAAGAACAGTAGTCCAAAGAATCCAAATAATATGAGACATGAAATTGTCTCAATATTTTATATAGATAATGCTCATTCTATCAATAATACCAGATTCAAACTTGAACATAATATCTGCCTTTTAAAAAAAGAATAAATTTAACATTATATATATATATATATATATATATATATATACACACACATACACACATTAAAATAAAACATTGCCAATCTTAACTACTTTCCATCTGTTCGCTTATGATACTAATCAAAACTAATAGTAAAAAAAAAAAAAAAGGTATTTATTGTGACGATAATTATACTTATATGCTACTTATAAAAAGTAAATTTTAATAAAAATATCAAGATGGGGGTTCAGAGATGAGATAAAAAAAATAAATATTCTAGGTTTCCTCTATTTTCCTGAACCGCGTGCTAATTTTAAATAAGAGATTATCGGCCAACTGAATTCTAATTCATTTTCCCATGCAATGATGAATTATTATGAAGGTCAAAACTTGAGGTCAATTTTTAATAAGTAGACATTATATGTATTTTATATCCAGATTAAACATTGACCATTTTTTTCTTATAAATAAAAAAGAAAAATTTTTTTCATCTTTATTAAATACTAGCCTGAGTGCCCAGGTGTTTGGAGGTGCGTGTTGAGCTAAAAGTGGTAGTAGGCAGACAAGCTTAAACCGATACTGCGAAACGTCTTTGCCGTTGCGTCCATTGCCAAACCGAAAGTGGCGGAGGTTTAAATTAAGGCTGAACAATCGAAAAGCGGGGATGATTTTCGAAAATATCAGTGAAAAAAGCGACTCCTTCTTGTAGAAAAGTGCCCAGTTGAGGATGAAGGAATTGATGCTTTTAACCAATTTTTCGATATTTGTCATCTGAAAAGTCGAGCTTCAAAACGCTACTGATCTCATGAAAATCCGTTACCTCTATCAAAAATTTTAGGCAGATATACTGACATACATACATTTAAACAGATAGGCGAGATTTATATTATAGACGACCAGTGTCCCTCTGTTGTTCAGACTGGGAGTGATATGATGTGAGTATAGCAAGAACAAAGCAGTAACTTACGTCTCCTATCAATGTTCCAAATTTTGTGGGGGGGGAAAAAAAAAAATAAAAATAAAACTCTTGTAGATTGATCTTTTAAAACATCGCATTTCAGGTGAAAACATTATGTACATATGTGTCATATTGAAATTAGTATAAATTCCAAAACATGGTTCAGTAGAAAGTAAGTGAATGTGGAAGAGTCCTGAAATTTCCAGTAAATTTCCAGTAAAGTGATTTGCAATCAATCAATTTGACAATCCGTCATATCAAAATAGAAAATGTTTCAGTTATTGTGGATAATTTTTTCTAAAAACTAGATTACGAATATCTATTGGATCATTTCTCGTAATTTTTGGAATTTATACTAATTTCGACATGGCACTTTAATACATGTTTTCACTTGAAATGCATTGGTTTAAAAGATCACCAATCTATTTTCCCTTCTTAATAGATTGTGATATTCATATTATTTGGATCCAGCAGACTACTGTTCTCATTGTGAGTGTCATTTTCACAACGTTTTAACCGATGTAACCTCTGACCTTCTTCAGGTGTATCTTGTTGAACTTGGATGGAATTTCAAACAGAACCCTTTATTTACTTCACTGGGGGTGGGAGGTAACATACTCTCGTCCCGTCAACCATGATTAGATAGAAGTTCCAAGTAATTCACAAGTATATTTTTCGGTTGCCCACATTGAGAATTGAACCTTCAGGAGAAGGCAACTTTCACAACTGACTTTTCCAAGTACTCTAACCAATGCATTTGCATTACAGGTCCTCATCTAACAAATTCAGAACCGTGATAGATTGTGATATACCCCTTTTATTTTTATTGTTAAAAAAAAAAAAAAAAAAAAAAAAAAAAAAAAAATACTATTCCATGTCAGTTTCATAAATAGACAACTATCTTCTACACAATTTTATATATTACTAGAATACACCAGGACAAGTAAAATTAATTCCTCAAACAAAACAGTTTGGCAGTAATTATGCTTCCCAAGATAAATATCATATAGTACATCTAAACCTTATGCTTAGAATGCTTATTCCAATTTTGATAAAAATCCATGATTTTGATTCTTAATCTTGATGGGTCTATAAAAGAACTGAAATATCTTAATTTGTGTCTAATGACAATAGATTAAATCTGAAATATTTGAATTTTTAAATGGAAGTTTGCGCCCATATTATGCTCCTAAAACACTTAAAATAATTTAAAAGAAACTAAAATTTAGGGAATATTTATTAATTGATGTCTAATACCTATTAAAATTTAACAAAAATTGGAAATATCTGAATTTTCACCAGGGGCTTCCATCTCCACTCTGCATCAAACTAAATATAGTCTACATTTCCCACTCTTACACCTATCAGTTGTGTTCCAAAATTCATTATTGGATAATTAGTTTAGAACAGAATCCTGTACATAGAAATATACTAACGTGTACACATAAAGAGACTAGCTAAACTTGATAGGTATTGTCTGTGAGTAAAAGAAAAAAATTACTGACTTATTTATGAAAAAAATAAATTTACTGACTTGAATTTTGTAAATCAAACTATTTTGTAAATTAGAAATTAAAAAAAGTTTATTGTAATATTTAATAATTGATTAATAGTAAAAAATCCAGATATCTGAATGTTGCTCAGAGTGGTTACACTCAGGGGAAAATTCAGGAGTTACATGGCTCTGATTGCAAAAACTTGGTTTCATCAGATGCTAAAGAGATAAACCCTAGTCCATTTATGATGGTTGGAATGGAGGTCTGACATCAATTCAGGACCCTATTTGTTATTTGGCAAAACTCACGAGAACCAAACATTTACTTGACCACTCTAGATCTAACGGATTGGGCATAGGATTCTTCCAGGTTTTCTATAGCTCTCTTGATTGTGAACAGTTTTAAAGTCAGCTTTGATTTTAGAACATCTATTTCATTAAAAGCAATTGAAATAGCGATTTCTGTAGGCAATGGCATCAGTACATTTAGGCTGATTGTTTGGTTTCTGTTGGAATTTCTAGTAAAGTAGGAAGCTTTCAATCCCAATGATTAACCAATTAGTTAAATCAGATATGCATAACACTTTCTCTTTTGAAAAGGGAATGGAGACCAATTTCCAATATGAACGATTTGAGGCTGCCCCAGTAAGCCATAGAGTATCTATACACACTACAATGAAAAAGACCATTAGGCCTCACAGAGTTTTGTTTTAATCTTAGTTGAGACAACAGAGTGATCAGAAGATCCCAATGGATAGAGAATAATGAAGGAGTATTGTTCAGGACAAATTGTTAGGAAAAGATCGAGTAAATAGGTTTATATTTCTGAATTTTTGAGATGAGGATTGGTTATTCATATTATTTGGATTCTTCAGACTACTGTTCTCATCTTAAGTGTCATTTTCACAATGGTTTGATAAATATAACCTGCAACTGTCTTCAGGTCTATCTCATCGAACTTAGGAATCTGGTCGGAATTTTTAACAAAACCCTTTTACTTCACAAGGGTAGCATGCTCTCATTCCATCAGCCAGGACTGGTTAGAGGTTTTTAAGTAATTCGGAATTGTATCTTTTAGTCGTCCACACCGAGAATTGAACCTTCAGGAGAAGGTTACTTTACAATTACTTTTTTCCAAGTACTCTAACCACTGCACCACACAAGGACCAGTCAGTTTTAGAGTTCAAAAATGGATAAGTATAGTGAAATTCCCTTCAATTTCAACTTGTGATGACTCAGGTTTTGGGTTATTTTGATAAAACTTTTGTGTAAATAAACTTTAACCGGTTTGTGTTTTTCCACTACAAGTTGATTTATGATTTTGAGTGACAGGCGATTTATTTTTAATGTTCACGTTTTTCAACTTAATGTGCACAATATTGTGTTTTTTTATGCATATAAAAACAGTTCCACCTTAAAGAAAAAAAAAGTCTACTTGTCCAATTGATAGGCTTTATTATAGGGTTTTAATTAATATTTAACAAAAACGGTCAAAGTCGAAAATTTTAGCAAATTAAATGATTGCATCATCAAACATGGAAATCGAAAAAAAAAAAAAAAAAAAAAAATATCCACCCATCTTCACGCATTTCCCTACCTTCTCTATTTGATAAAATCAAAAGTAAAACCCTTAAACTTTTTGACCAGGTCAAACTATCAACCACTGGTCTGTCAAAGTTATGCTTTGAGGGTATGCTAGAAAACAAAAGAGGCAGAGAGAAGTCAAGAAGGTGGAGAGAAAATGTTTTTGATTGGACATCCATCAACCAACTTGCCTTGGATCAGAATGAATGGTGTAAAATAAGTCATGTGGGTTCGCAATCCACACCAAGCATAAGATGGGACTCTTGATGATCATCAAATTATATTCTCGTGTGTTCATATACGGTCCAAATCCGAGGGTGATTTTTTTAATGGATTTACTATTAAAACTAAAATTTAGTTTTATCTGTATTGTACTTTGAATCATTAAGATTCAGTATGTTGAAATGGATCATATGTGGACATAAAAAGTTGCACTTTTTTTGCCATTTTTTTTTTTTTTTTTTGTTTTTTTGTTATTTTTTTAGGTCATGAGATTTTGTGCTATATTTTGGCTGGATTGCTTTAATAATTATTTCCATTGTGATTAATTTTCATTTACCACACGATAACGTTATACATCTGTAAAGATTTTCCACTTATTTAAAGTTTTTTTTTTTTTTTTTTTTTTTTAAATATATTTGGATTACAAAGCAAATTTTTTTTGTTATACATTGTGAAATTTAGTTTCTGGACAAGATAAATTTTCGAATTTTCAACAAACTTTAAACGATCATAATTTTATGGTTAATTGTGTTATCAAAATAAATTTAGCGTCTTTTTTTATGCTTCACAATAATCTACCTGACTATATTAAGTTTTTCAATATAATAAAAGTAAGATTTTGGTTTGGCATACTATTGAAAACTATTGAAAAAGGATAGAGGAATGGACTACCTTACAAGATTAAAGATTTCTCTCACCAGGAACAATTTACAAAGAATCATTTTACTTTTTCATTTCCACATTTTGGTAATATGCAAAGCGATTATTTACACTGCAGTAAATCTTCCTCCAAACCACAGAAAACAATGCTAGAGCATCGATATTTTGATGACTGCTATTGCAATCTACTGTCAGCAGGTATGTGACAGGATCATAAGTAAAATAATACAGAGAAAGTGTTAGTGGAATCCTGGACCACAAGAAATAAAAATATTGAAAGCCAATCGTATAGAGACACTAAATTTATCTAACTAACAATATATATTACTTGCTTCAGATTTTATCATCTATAAATTAAAGCATGACAAACGGCTCCTCTATCTGTGCGATATTTAGGCACGTCATTCAAGCAACCTGGGATTCTTCTGTCAAGAACAACAAGAAACCGATTTAAATTTAGATGGGCATTTTTCTTTTTACTACTAAAACTCTTTGGAAAAAATAAGAGTTTTTTTTTTCAAACTTAGGGGAAATATTAAAATAAAAAATGAAAAAAAAAATGAATCAAACAAAAATAATGTAACTTAAAAAAAAAAAAATCGAAAATGTTTATTTTTAATAGTAAATGAAGGGAAAATATTTTTTTTTCCTTTTATGTTTGACTCATTTTATTTTTTAAATATTCCCCTGAAGACTGAGGGGAAAAAGGGAAAAGATTTTTTTTTTTTTTTTTTTAAAACAAAGATTTTAAAATGGAAAACAAAACAGCATGCCAGTCCATATAAATTAAAATCGGTTGCATCTTATTAGCATAAGAATCCGAGGTTGCTCAAATGTTAAATATCACACGAATAGAAAAATCAGCAGCAGCCATTAGTCTTGCCTCAATTTGTCATACATAAACAGTAAAACCCTCAGATTTTATTTTATGATCGATCGTTGTTTTCAGAACAATTTAGACCAGATGTTATTTGTCAATAAATCATCCGCTGTTACAAAAAAAAAACAAAAAACAAATAAAAACAAAAAAAAAATTGTAACATGTTCAAAGTGGATAATATAATTAAAATACAAAAAGGCTTCCATTCAGTCTTGAGAGATAATGGATACCCTCAGTAAACATGCTTGTGCAGGGAGTATATTTTGAAACAAGGGTTTCACAATCCTAACCTCTGCTGAACCGGCACCGTCTGAACCCAGTGGGAAGAATAAGTTCAGAACAGTGGAAACACTGTCAGAATAAGCAGAGGACTCTCACATGTACAACTCCTAGTATTCTCAAATCGTCACCCAATTTAGTACTGCCTAAGCTGCATGTTACTTCATTTCGGTAACCTAGCAAAGCATGTCAATATGATTATGTCATATAAAAGATATACATAGAAAATAAAGTTTTTTTTATGCGTTGCTATGATTTTGTGGTGACTCCATATAAAAAGAAAAAGATACTTTACTATTAAAAACAATCATAAAACGGCTTCTAAATTTAGATAAAACAAACTGAATCTATGTAGAAAGCTCTTGAGTGTAGTGAAGAAGAGCTACATCCTCCAATTGACCCATTTCACACAGAATATAAATCTAGAGAAATAAACCTTGATTAAAAAAAAAAAAAAAAAAATCCCGTCACATCTTGGCTGACAGTAGATTAGAATAGCAGTCATCGAAATATTGATGCTCTGGTATTGTTTTCCTGTAATTTGGCAGAAAACTTACTTTGGTGTAAACAATGGCTTAGCACATTAATAAAGTGTAGATTCTTCTATCCGTTATGAGTAGTTGTAGTTCCTGCAGCAATCATCGACAACCTGATATTTTGGTAAAGAGAACACTTCTGCTTCATGAAAGATACTCTGGTATAACAATGGGAAGGTGTGCTGATTCAGTAGTCGAGAACTGTAAAACTTGTACAAAAGTGGCCAGGCCATACACACATCCAGCCATTAGAAAAAAGCAAATTAATTTTTCAACGTTTCACCTACAAGTGTTGACAGACTATAAATGAAGAAAGTCTTCCTAAAGCACTTTTGAAAACAGCTGGTGCAGATCTATAAAAATTATCATGGTAGACAAGCAATTCAATAATACAGTTAAATGTTCAAACTTTTTGATTAGAATTAACAAGAGTGATTTTGAATTCATGAAAACCAAATTTCTAATGTCTAGTTTTACTTGCAGAGTGTATAATAAACAATTTAATAAATTTTTATTTTTTATTTATTGATTCTTTTTTTTTTACACATGTAGTTTTAATCCAGATTTTCCTTTCCTTATAGTAGTTCTGCAGATGCTATATTAATGATAATTGTACTTGAATTATGGATGGGCATTTACTTTTGAAATATATAAATAAACTCAGTCTAATTTGTGAAGTTTTTTTATTTTATTTACTATCAAGAGAAAAATTTAGCTTGATTTCTACTGTGCTATGAATTATATCATGAAGATTCAATGTGTTAACTGTTGAAATGATTCTTATAATGAACAGCCAAAGTTTTACTCTGTGTGTGTGTGTGTGTGTGTATATATATATATATATATATATATATATATAAACGTCTACATGCTTGTCTGTGTTCATATTTTTAAACTGTCTCCTCCGAAACGAAAAGTTGTAGAGCGACGCTGGGGGCCTCAAATAATTTGATTTTTACGGGCCGTTCTTTTACGGGTCTTTAGATGGTTAAACTGGTTAAGTTGTCAAAATTGGGTCAAAATTGAAAAAAAAAAAAAAAAATTATAAAACATTTTGTACATTCATCTTAGTTTATTTTTAATCAGTTTCTATGCCTGTCACGTTGGTACAATGGTAATGTCACCAGCTTTGAATGCTACAGTTTTGGTTTCAATTCTAGCTGATGGCACCTAAATACCTTTTTTTTTTTTTTTTTTTACTTTTGAAATCACGACTATAATAATATCAACGAAATCTGGACAAAGTAAAATATCATATTTAAGCGTATTTTATGCCCAGAGAATTCCAAAGGGAAACGGTTTAAGAATGTTACATAATGGATGGTTCCAAGTCTGATAGTGATTATATCAACTAGTTTTAAACTTGAAAAGGATTGGACTAAGTACAAGTCAAAGTAACACAAAGTTTGGAAAATAAACTAGTTTACTTTGAAAGATAACAAGAGATGGCTTACGGTTGGGAGAGGTTAAATGGGTCAAAGAGTAAAAACACAGGTCAGTGGACATGATGTATGACATCACGGATATTAAGGTTGACAAAGAAAAAGGTTTACAGATAATTTTGTCCACGAACATTGTGTGGGACAGATCACTGATAATGCTGTAATCACTGAAAGGAAAACTTTGATAATCGCTGAAAGTGAAATTCCCCCCAAAGATTTATGTTCCACATGTCCACTTATTTATTCTTAACACATTTAACTAATTAGTTAAGAGAATACCAGTCTCTTTCCTTCAAGTGCAAGCTATTTCTCTAGAAAATAAACTTAAAACTAAAACATTATAAAAGAAAAACTATTAGAGTAGAAAGTTTTCTAGTATCTGTGGACCTCTACGATGAAGTGGGATTTTATTGCTGGCCGGAGATATTTATGCTAGGCATGTATAAGTGCATGAAGTTTGTCAGCACATTCCGTGTAAGTACTTTTTTAACAAACACCTTCTTTGCAGCAGACTTAGCAATATCTTCAATGTATTCATTCCAATTCATGTTGGCAGTGAACGTTAGGCTGAAGAATTTAAACAGACTCTTGGGAAGGATGCTACCAGCCATGGCAATCTATGGTTGAAAAGATTTATAATTGTTAAGTACTAAACATAATTAAATCCTTCTTAGATAAGAGAAAAATCCAGGTTGTCCTCGACGGTCCTACATCTAAACAATGATATAAATGCGGGAGTGCCCCAAGGGTCTATCCTTGGACCTCTATTATTCCTAATATTCATAAATGACCTCCCTGACAAAATTGTCTGTGAGATGGGTATATATGCTGATGACACTACAGGAAAACAAATGAATACATATCTAAAGAAATGGCAGAAACACTAGAGGATGACCTCTAAGCTGTAGTGGAATGGGGACAAAAATGGATGGTCACGTTCAATGCCACCAAGACTAAACTAGTTTCCTTCAGTAATTACAAGAAATCTTCTCTACTACCAATAGCAATGGCCAACGACTCTTTATCCGAGAGTACATCTTTTCAACTCCTTGGCCTAACGTTCACAGGAAACAAGAGTTGGAACAATTACATTGAAAGCATTGCCAGGGCCGCTGCAAAGAAGGTAGGCTCTCTCTACCGTGCTAGAAAATTACTAACACCCGAAAGTATCCTGTACCTCTATAAAGCCACCATTCGCCCATGTATGGAGTATTGCTGTCATATTTGGGCTGGTGCATCTGCTACTAGTCTCTCGCTCCTAGACAAGGTTCAAAGGAGAGTCGCCAATCTGATATGTCCTGAACTGGCATCTAAGCTTCAGCCTTTGTCCCATCGACGAAATGTTGCATCCCTCTGCCTTTTCTACAAGTATTTTAATGGAGAATGCTCTGACGAACTGCAAGCACTTGTGCCCCCATGACGTAAACACCCTCGACAAACCCGACAGGCAGCTAAATCTCACCCCCACACAGTAGAGATCCCTAGATGTAAAAAATATTTCTACTCCAGTAGTTTCTTCCCCAGAACCGCTAGACTTTGGAATTCCATTCCAGGTCCCTGCTTCCCCAGCTGTACTGACGTGCAGAAGTTCAAGTGTAATGTGAACAGACATCTTGCTGCCAAAATCCCCACATAGTACTCCAGTAGATGTTACCCCTGATAGTAGCCTCCTACACCAAAGTGGCAATGTGCCTTGTTTGGGGTAAAAATGTAATATAAAAAAAAAAAAAAAAAGTAGGGTAGGAGATGGCTGGGATAAGGACGTCTAATTAACAGTTGTCCCACACAGAGATCGTACTAGATGAGAACGCCCTTTTTGCTACCTGAAAGATATGCTGAGTAAGCGCAAGTGATGGATGTAAACTACAACTACAAGAGTGAAGGAGTGTGGGTGCAATTTCATGAGTTGCGGCCTCTGATAAAATAATGAGCTTTGCCTTCTACACCCATAGCAAATTGTATAGCATCTGTATCAAGTGTCAGGTTGCATGGGAACGATTGCCGAATCCTCACCCAATCTTTTCTTACCCGATGGCAGTGTAATAACAGCTCCATGATCAGATGGATGTGCAATGTGAAATCTGGATTAGTTTGGAGAATATGCTGAAAATACATTTGCTAAGCATAAAACATATCTTCAGGATGAAATTGTCATATGAAGGGTTCATCATTCTGAATAAACTGTTGCAGAAGCATGTGTCTTGCATTGCAAGAAGATTGGCTAAGCAAGAAAAACATGGAAGCAAGGGATTAGACAAAACCGTACAGAATGAAACTTGGATTTGGAGACTAAGCTGGCAAACAAAAAGAGCATGCGGGGTCCCCTTCTATGAGTGAAAAAATTACTTTCACCATGACTAATGTTTGTGCAAAATTTTTAAAAATTCAAGGAGTGATTAAGAAAAGTACAGACAAATGATTTGGGGGCAATTTTATCTCTATAATGGCCTATAGAGGGGGAAACCAAAGTTATACCGGAAAATCCATTCTGGCAAAAAATTTATTTTCACCATGACTAATGTTTGTGCAAAATTTTTTTTTTAAAAATCCAAGGCGTGGTTATTGAGAAAAGTGCGACAAAAAAAAAAAACAAAAAAACAAAAAAAAAAAAACACATCTGAACCTCTGGACAAGAGGGAATTAAAAAACAAAACGAATAGGATTAGAAGCCGAATTAAAAAAGATTTAGTAATTTTTTAAAGCAAAGACATTGGTCAATTTAGAAATCGTCAGCTTTGTTAGATCATGAAAATTAAGACAAATTTTTCAAGTAAACAGAAAAGATAATTTTAAATCTTTGCCACCAGCTGCAAATTACTTTTTTACACAATGCTAATTTTCAACTATAAAAGATTATATATTTTCTCATTTTATTTCATTTTTGATTATTGACATGATTATTTGCCTTCGATATTGAATCAGACAACAAACATTGCATTTAATTTTTCTTATAAAGAAATTCCATGACCAAAGTTTCTTGCCTAGAACTGTCTGTCTGGAACAAAATACTTTTTTTACTTGTGTCTGCTTCCTAGCTGATTATAACATGGTCATTTTCAAGTCTAAAGTAAATAAGTTCTTGAGCCTTCCTCTTATATAATTAAACCCTATCAAAGTTCCACCATTACTGATTACTAGTGTTATCTCACTGTCTACCTAAATCTTATTGACCCTTATCCTAAAATGACCTCCTGGCCTTGATAAGTGACTCCCAAGTAAAAAAAAAAAAAATGTTCAGCATTTGCCCCACTCCCCTATTTAGCCCGAAAGTCCCCAGTGGACGTCAAATCCTGGTGAAAATGAACAAACGATGCAGTTTTAGGTCTTAACATAAGAAAATTTGAGTTCTGCACCATGCAAATAAAAAAGAAATGACTAAGTCCATCATTTGCCCACCCCCAAGGCCTTAACATATTTAACTTTGAGTTCAGCACCATGCAAAACTACTTAATAGACATACAGAAAATTTTGGACTACTTAATAGACATACAGAAAATTTTGGACAAATAGTCCCAAAAATGGAGTGTTTTTATTAGCCCTAAAAGAGCCCCTGGGGCACACCCAAGAGTTATCACAAAGTATAAAACAAAATTATATAGAAATCAGTTAGTTACAACTTTTTAGAAAGTTTTATAAAAATCCAAGGTATCAATTTTTTTTTTTAATAAGCACAAAAGTGTCAATTTTAGCCATGTTAACCTCAAAGGCACCACCAGGGAGGCAACCAGAGTTTTCCCCAGAAAATCTGTTCTGTTACTTTTTTACTCATATGTTTAATGTTTGTGTAAAATTTTTTAAAATTCCAACGCCGTAGTTATTGAGAAAAGTGCGGACAGACAAACGGACAAGGGTGAATTTACAGGTTCACCCTCCTTTTGTCGGGGGTGGGGGTGGGGGTGGGGACAAAAGTATTTTAGATTTATATAAGTGATTTTTTTACCTGTAATAATTTGATATCTATTTTAAGAAAATGTCCATGCTTTTGACCAGACTTTGTTAGACGTTCCTTTAAAAGCTTACTAGTCCAAGACTATTTTTGAAACTTTGCAAAGTTGGACTTTATATAAATATTATTGTGAACACTGGAGGATAATTACCCCCCCCCCACACACACACACCTGACATTTTTCTTCACTAAAAAGATCACCACTTATCAAAGTCAAAGACCGCTCAAGGACAAGGGTTAATGAGGAGAAACAAGAATGAAAAAAAAATTGTCACTTAAGAGTTGGACATTATGGGAGGATTGAGAAAGATTGATAGGATGGATCAAGCTTGAAATACTAGTTGAGACTGTTCATGAATGGAATCTTAACATTAGACTTGAATATGACTATACTGTGATCTGCAGGGGAGCAGTCTTGTGGTAATGTGCTCCATAGACGAGGAAGCCCATACAAATAACCTCTGTGGAAGTTTCATGTATACTTTTATAATTTTGTTTTCAAAAATTATTTTTCATCTTAAGGAAACATTTAGGGAGGCATTAGTTTGAAGGAGAGGTAAATTCCTGGTAAATTTCAAATATTCATGCGGGTTCTCTAGACAGCCGATTAAAAACAATTTACATAAAATAAAAAACTTTTTCTCAATGTGGATCAATTTTGATACACCTCCAGATGTTTTACATAAAATTGCCAACACTAGTGTAAAGTTTTTATTATTCTGTATAACACTTTATCTAATACGAGCAGGAAGAACCTATGCTGTCTGGGACTGAATAAGGATCAACAAATTTTCCACCCTTCCATTTTTTTTATTATCATCGAAATCAATGAAATCACTCAGTTTTTTTAACCAAATCGATTGATTGCCGGCTCTAGTTAGGAACCCACCATGGTTTACAGGGAGAAAGCTTCACATGTCTCTCCATAGTAACTTAGTTCATAATACATTGTAGTCTATATTGCACAGTAGAAAATCTACTGTTGATTTTATAAAATTATCTGTAAATAATGGCTTCACTTAAAGTTTAAAAAGCAAAAGTCAAGTATCATGGTTCAATTGTGCTCTAAAAAGAAACATTCATTTTGAACGTGCCCATCCTATAAAAGAACTTACAGTTGATTTTATAGGCTGGGCATTTCTGACTGTGTGGTGAGAAAACTTCTCAAATGCACTTGATGTTAGGCTGTATAAAAGTGTTAACTTGGGTAAAAATCAGGCTTCCTTCTTTAATCGGATTTCTTCTATTATTGATACTTATTGAACACATTCCAATACAAAACCCATGGAAGAAAACTGACACATGTGTAAAATTAAAAAATCAGCCCAGTCGTTTCTGAGTCTGGAATGAATGAACACAAAGTTCTTTTTATATAATAGAGATAAAAAAAGGAGTCCTTTTTCATTTTTTTTGTGCATTATTAATTATATTACTAACCAGCAATGGATTACCATTGTCAACCAAGGAAAGAGTTGATCAGACGTGCACTAAGTTTATGTACACAAGTTAAACAATCAGTGAAGGTCAAGGAAAACATGGGAAAAGTGATAAGGAAGGATTTGAGAGAAAAAAAACCTGGTCAGAGATAGGTTAAAGTGGAAGTTAAAATCTAAAAGCCATTAAATACATGCCACTATGTAAAACTGACATTAAACATGATGATAGCCTTGCACTTAAAAATTTGATATTTAATTCTATTTTGGCAGATATTTCGTTAAAAAAAAAAAAAAAAAAAAAAAAAAAAAAAAACACTTTATTCTTTTTTATTTCAAACTAGCCCGGGTGCTTGGCGTTGCCAAGATGTTTGGAGGTGTGTGTTAAGCAAATAAATAAAAAAAAAACGTCTGGCTTCAAAATGATACTGATCTTGTCAGGATCCGTCGCCTCTATCGAAAGTTCTTGCAAGACATAAAAACATACATATATACATAAATACATACATTTAAACAGACTCACAAGGTCAGAAAGTGGGGATGTCCAGTCAGCACCCCTAAAGGAGAGGCATTCTAGTCTAGCAAAAATTGCCTGGTGTCTCCATCTGCATTCCTCTGTTAGAGGTGTCCCAGGCACCAAACAATAAACTTGCTCCACTCAAAAGCCGGGTGGCAAGGCCTGGAAGGGTGGACCTCCTAGGTAATATTTAGGGAGGCAGCGTACCTCAGCCCAACAGGTACTGAGCCAGTTCCTGGTCCTGCACCTGTCGGGCTGATTGTCAAGAATGGATTCTTGACTGATACTTTCCACCAAGTTTCCAAACAGCCGAAGCAGCAAGAAGACTCCTCCTCATAATTTAAAATCACTAGATTAATTTGCATATTGGTTTTGAAAACATTTTATTAATTAACTATTTGTTTTTAAATTCAATGAGTGTTCCATTTTACAATGTTTTATTTTCTAAACCAATATTTAGCATTTGTGTTTAAATATTTTTCTTTAAACGGGACTAGATTTATAACTAATCGCAATCTATTTCCAAATCGCAAATGAAAAGGTAAAGTATATTTTTCTTTTCCTTTTACGTTCAAATTTGTATAAAAATTACCAAAATGTTACTGTTTATCTATAATAAACAAAATTTTGTTTTGGTTCGGTTTAACAAAGCTATAAAACGTTTATTTTAAATTAACATTTCAACACAAGCCGGCAAAACTAGCTAGTTAATAAATATAATTTTATTAATCTAGATGGAGGTAGAAAAAAAATGATGAAGCTTTAAAAATGTCATTTCTGGTGATGTCAACATTGTTTACATTATCATTGTCTTTATTGATTCGACACATTTAGTTTTTTGTTTGCAAACAAAGAATTCAAAAAGTTATAAATTACCTACATTTTTAAAACCCATCATATAGAAGAACTTGCTTTGTTATTTTATATCTTGTACGGTTATGTGCATCTTAACAAGCATCCCAGTCGACACAGCCCCCATACCCAGCGGAAGGTGCAACGTCTACACAGCCCTCACACCCAGCAGAAGATGCAACGTCCGCATGCGTAGATCTGTTAGTTTATATATTATAATCTGATGTTCCATGCAACTGGTGACCGCTTGTGAATTTAATATTTTCATGACACTCCCTCCTTTGGAGGAAGCCGGTTGACCCCCACCTAGGGTGAACGCCGCTAGCATAAATATATAGAATTATGATACAACATCAATGCAACAGTGGCTTTATTGCCATTAAGCTATGATTCTATTCAGTTCTAGGAGGTTCACCCTACCAAGCTTTACCACCTCTGAAAAGAGTTTATTGCTAATCGGAGATTAGGCAATTATTTAGCCTGAAAGCCCAGAGGGGTGGGGGCAATCATTTACTTCGGAAGATGATCTAGTTAATTATTTTTCTGCATCATTTTTTAAGGCAATTTTTGTTGAAAATATTGTGAGAAAAAAAAAACAAAAAAAAAACAGGAAGCTGATAAAAGCTGCCATAAAAATGACAAATGCACAAAAGGGAACCGATGACAAGATTAATTAAAACCAAGAAAAATGCCATTTTTTTCCCTTAAAGCTGTTTGTTTTCTTTGCAGCTTTTTAAAACTGCAATGCACAGAAATGTGCATTTGCCTGTTATTGAGTCAACCGCTTAAAGTAACACGAAAATGAAAAGAAGGAAAATAGTTTTAGAAATCAATTTGTGATGTTGGCTTCTCTGAACAGATTGACAAGTAATAATAAAACTAAAACTAATTTCAATGACGCAAGCGTTTTTTTTCTTCTTTTCTACCATGGGGGAGGGTGATTATGAAATACCTTAAAACCTTACAAATGCAAATGAAAGTCATTTGTTTAAAAAACTTAGAAAAATGAAACATCCCTTTATTTTTTCTAAAAGTAAATTTACTATAATTTTGGCCTCCGTTCTCTCTCGGGAGACAATACATACTCCTTGTAAGAGGGCCTGCATATGTAATCATGAAGCAAGGGGTGTTCAATCGCAAACCTCATCTCTCCTGAGTCAGCACTGCCTAATTGCAATGGCAAGGAGAAATCCAGGATGACTGAAAACAATGCCAAGATAAACGGAGAGCATATACAGCACCTGGTATTCCCAAATGGTCACCCATTTAGTACTGACTAGGCTCAACATTGCTTAACTTCAGTGATTTAACAGGGGAACTGATGTGTCAGCACTATTACACTGTATTTATTATAATATATATAATATTACTACTAGTGTTGAGACGATTAATCGGAAATCGGAAAAATTTGGGAGTATCGGAATCCGTATCTGTTGTGAAGACGCCCACTAATTAACATAGGCGGGTGAGTGAGATATATAAAGGTATCAATCACCAATACCGGGGGAGTCCGGCAACGACCGTCAAATAGGCAAAACGCTTATGCTGCCTCCAGTAAGACACGCCACCTGCCGGAATATCTCCAACTGAAGTATATCTGAAGACATGTAAATATGTATATAACTTTTCTTCCTAATATATTATTGTATACTTTTACTTTCGTGTTCTTGTTAATTATTTGTGCAAACACAACAGTATCAGAAAAATAGATGCCTATTTTCCGATGCCAAAAACGATTCTTTTAATTGTCTTCTTTTATTTGATTTTGTTTAAACAAAAATCTTCCATTGTTGGTAATAATGATAAAATAATAAATGTTTATCGATTTTAAATTACCAGTAAAGCTAAAATCGATAGATCATCCTCCACAGGTGTATTTTGAAGTTTAGGAAAATATCTGCTTATTTAACATTTACGAAAATCGGGAGAAATAATCTATAAAGAATCGGAATCGGTAATTGTATCGGAATCAGGATAATATTGGAATCGTCCCATCACTACTAAATAAAGCAAAAGTAAACTGCAAAATGATAAACGCTTTTACCATGGCCAACAGCAGATGAGCTCTGATGAATTGCAGTAAAGAGAGAATTTCTGTTATTACTAACCAGCAATGCATTACCATGTTGAACAAGAGAAGAGTCTATCAGACATGTATGGAAGTGAAATCTGGCCAGCGAATGTTGAGGTCATACGTTTCATGGTAAAAAATGATATAAGAATGAGACGATGGATGTGTAATGTGAATCTTAAAAACAGGCCTATGTCTGATGCCTTCAAAGACTATCTGAACAGTGTGCAGAAGAGTAAACTTTGATGGTATGGTCACATTGAAAGAATGGATGAGAATTTTTGGGTTAGTAGATGTAAAACGGTTGGGGTAGTAAGTTTAGTTAAAAGGGGAACCCAAGGAAAACATTGGAGAAAGCGATAAGGATGAACTTTGGAAAAGGTTAGTTTGGAAGTTAATTTCCAAAAGTCAGCATGTAGAACGTCCGTTAAACCAAATATGATTGAATTGATAAAACTGAATGAATAAATGAAATTAAAATACACACATCAAACCTTATTTTCAAAACGTAGTTTAAAACATTTACTATTCATATTTGAGAGAAAGAGGGATAAATAAAGATCTGGTCGGAAATACATTAGTTTGAAATAGTGTTGGGGCAATTAATCAAAATCAGGAAAATTGGAAGATTTGGCGGGTATCAGAAAAATTGGTGCCTATTTTCCGATGCCAAAACGATTCTTTTGATTATCTTTTTTTATTTGATTTTGTTTAAACAAAAATCTTCCATTCCTGGTAATAATGATAAAATAAATATTTATTGATTTTAAATTACCAGTAAAGCTAAAATCGCTAGACCATCCTTCACAAGTGTAATCTGATGTTTAAGAAAATATCTGCATATTTAACATGTGTTTTTACGAAAATCAGAGAAAATAATCTTTTAGTTAAATAATTAGAGATTTATAACAAATCGGCATCGGGAATTTAATACGGAATTGGTATTGGGAAAAAATATTGGAATCGTCCCATCACTAGTTTGGAAGTCAATTTCTTAAACAGGTCAGCTCATTAAACAGAATATGATGATTAGTTTTTATCATGTTGAAAAGTAGGTATTATGTTTTGTAATCTTTGAGATGAGGCTTGATAACTTGAATCATTTAGATTACTGCTCTCATCTTGGATCAATAACACTGGGCTGCATCAAAAATGCAACATCCATGACAATATCCTCTTCTAGACCAATTTTTCGTGCTGATCACGATGGCAGTAGTCATTTTGCTCGTAAAGTTCTAGTTTATGTGTTACAGCGTCATATACTGCGTCGTATATTAATATACCTTTTTTGTTGCAGATCAATTAAAGAATGGCACGGACTTGCAAAAACCACCCCAACTCATTTTGCTACATCTGCGGAAATTACACACTTTCAAGACAGAAGCGCAAAATCACTTCTACAGTGAAACAACTCTATTGTGCCTACTTTGGCATCGAACTTGGACATCAGGATAAACCATGGGCGCCACACATTGCTTGTGTGAAGTGTTTCGCTGGTTTATGCCACTGGAATAAAGGAAACCGAAAATCAATGCCATTTGGAATACCAGTGGTTTGGCGGGAACCTATGAATCACCATGATGACTGCTATTTTTGTATGGTGAAACCACTGGGAAGGAATGGTATAAGTTTGAAATACATTAAATACCCAAACATTCCGTCAGTTACGCAACCAGTACCACATAGTGATGTTGTTCCTGTGCCAAGACCTCCTGAGATTCTAGAACGTACCAGTGCAAGTGACTCTACATGTGATGACAGTGAAAATCAGGATGTTTATGAAGATATCAGTGGGACCTCTGAGAAAAGCCCTCAGTTATTTGAACAGAGTGAGCTAGATGACCTTGTACGAGATCTTGGTCTGTCAAAAGAATCTGCACAGTTGTTAGGTTCAAGGTTAAAAGAGAAAAATCTTTTGGCACGTAATACACACTTTGCACAGTATCGGCACCGAGAGCAGGAATTCGTGCAGTACTTTACCAAGTCCGATGACATGGTATATTGCCACGATGTTTCAGGTCTTGTAGAACACATGGGTAAAGAATACCATCGTGAAGAATGGAGGCTCTTTATAGATTCCTCCACCAGAAGTCTAAAAGCTGTGCTACTTTTTAATGGTAAAAACGTAGCATCATTGCCCATTGCTCATTCTGTTACCCTGAAAAAAACCTATGAGATACCATGTCACTTCTTCTTAACAACATACAATATCAAGATCACAACTGGCTTCTCTGTGGTGACCTAAAAGTTCTGACCATTTTGTTAGGAATGCAGGGGGGGGGGCTACACAAAATACCCATGCTTTTTGTGCTTGTGGGACAGCCGTGCAGATTCCGTACATTACCGACAAAGGGAATGGCCACAACGGACGGAATTTGTTCCTGGCCGCCATAACGTCAAAACACTACCACTTGTACCACCAGAGAAGGTGTTTCTGCCTCCCCTTCACATAAAGCTGGGGTTGATGAAAAATTTTGTGAAATCACTTGCGAAAGATGGAGAAGGGTTTAAATACCTTTCCAATAAATTCCCTCTTATCAGTGATGCTAAAGTACAAGCTGGCATATTTGTTGGACCACAGATTCGTGAACTTGTGTCTGATACCGGATTTAATGAAGAACTGACACCTCGTGAAAGAAGAGCTTGGGAATGTTTTAAGTTAGTTGTGACAGGGTTTTTAGGAAACAGAAAATCTGATGACTACAAGGAACGGGTTGAGAATATGCTTCAAGCATACGAGACTGCTGGCACACGCATGAGCATCAAAATACATTTCCTGCACAGTCACCTTGACTACTTTCCTGCTAATTTGGGTGAATACAGTGAGGAACAGGGAGAGAGGTTCCACCAGGATATATCCGATATGGAGCGCCGCTATCAAGGCAATTGGAGTGTGACCATGATGGATGATTTCTGCTGGTCTCTTCAAAGAAGCTGGACAACATCTCCTGCAAGGCCAGCACACAAGAGAATGTCGCGAAAGCGTGCATTTCAAGGGGAATAGCTGCTTTCTAACTTCAAATTGGATGCATTCTTTACAATGAATCTGATAAATATTGTGCTAACTGTTACAAAAAAATGAGAACCTCCTTAAAAAAATGGGTATGCTTTAAGCGTTTACTATGCGAAACTGCAATGAAAAATGTTAATAACATTTTTGTTGCAAATTTTTTTTTTTAAATGCAGCCCAGTGTAATCAGTTCTAAGTGACAATCTTTTAGACGCTGAAGATTCAATTCCTAATACAAATAATCCATTATAATAAAATTGTATTCCTGTGTTTGTTTACAATTTAATATATACAAAAGGTACATTATTTCACAAATTTTCATATTGAAAGCAAACCTTTACACACTTTCATTCAGCATGATTTCTATATATTTAAATGAAATCTACATTCAAGAAGTAACCTCATTTGCATATTGCATTAAATAAAATCTATTTTAATAATAATCTCCATATTAATTTTTTGTAGTCATAGAATTGTTTTAATTGTTCTATTTAGAAATATTTATTTACAGTTGATTTATTTAATCTATAATTCATTTTTAAGTATCATTATCTGACACCAGTTGCCTTTAAAAACAGTTTAAGCTGTGAAAGTTATTTCCCCTTAAAGCTATGAAGGTTATTTCCTGTTCAATTTTCATAGACGAAAATGGATGTGTTTTATGCTTCCATAAATCCAACATGTGGTCCACTTTCAGATAATCATAACCACTTAGGATATTTGGTGTATCTTAAATAGTATGTGACTAAACCTGGTGCCCACAAATATGTTTCAATCTGGCAACACCAGGTATATACAGCTAATATTAAGAATAAAATTACTCAAAGTGACAGAACAAAAGCAAATTACTCTAAATATGCGATTGTCACTAGTTCTTTCGATTCGGGCATAGAAAGTTTTTATCCAATTCTTTTTAAATTTTAAGACAAAAGAAATTAATATAGTCGCTATTAAATAACGTTCGAACACAGTTTCTATCTTTAATTATCTTTGTACTACAAAGCGTCAACTTTAAGATATTCTAACTTCTGATGGGAAAGACGTACGTATTCAAATTCCATAGCAAAGGCAATTCTTTTCCCTGATAAGCTAAAACAACTAGAAACGTTATCAACGGATACAACTTCCGCTTCGAGTATTTATATGAACCCACCCCGATCGCTTTTTTGCAAAAAGTCATCTACCGCCAGCGGGCATGCTATGCTGGCAGATTTCGTTGTTAATAGTCAGATTTAAATAGCAATTTCTTCGAATATACAAATCACAACAAAAATATTAAAATACCATTTTAAAGTAAGTTTTATTCTGAATCCAGTTATACAAAGTTTTATTTTGATGGAGGTAGGAGAAATGTATTTATTACTGATTTAAAGACTAGGAGTGTCAAATTAAGTAGCAGAATGTGCCTTGTCCAGCGCTGAACGTTATGGTGTGGTATTGCTAGTTCTAGCATACACAAATGTGTGTGTATAAAAGAGATTTTGTCTGTGTGTATGGAAGGTCTCTACCAAATTCCTTTGTCAGATTTTTGTCTACAGACTTGAAACTTGGTATATAGGGTATTTAGACCTGTAGAAAAATTTGATTCGGTTTGTAGCCAGTAAAAATTCTAAGGAGTCAAAATTGAAAAGAAAAACATTAACCTTTACAAGTCAATTAAACCTGTTATTTCTAATTATGCACAAATGCACATGTATACATTTTACGTTGTTTCGCAAAGATTCTTATGCGTTTAGACATAGTACAGATGATCAGGGCTAAGGCTAGGTTTTGGTTTCAATTCTAACTGATGGCACCCATGTTATGTTTTAAACTTTTAAAACCATTAATATATATTGGATACATTATAATAATAGAGAACTGGCTCTATAAAAATACATACAAAATCTGCATGAATTAAAATATATGTGGATTTTATGACCGGCCAATGCCAGACAGTCAGCTAGTATATAAATAAATGACAAAAGTCTATATTCCAAATTTCAAGATGACCATCTTACTGTTTATTTCTTTAAGTATGTTGAAAATGTCCAATTCTTGACAGCAACTGTTTTGTAGCACAGAATCATTCATGTAATTATGTCAATTCTTGCATTTATTTCCTTCTTAATTCATAAGAAAAGGAACTCCTCTCTATATATAAAAGCGAAAATGTGTGTATCTATGTATGTTTGTGTTCGCTAAAAACTTTTGACAGACAGGACAAAAATTCACAAACTCGGTATCATATTGAAACTCCATCCTTCGCCCGAAAAATATCGAAAAATTGGCCAAAAACGTTAATTTTTTCACCCCGAAAGCTACAATTTTCGAAGGGGGGGGTAAACAAAAACCGTCCCCTCATGACGACGACCGGTTCTACACATGCGTCAGATAATGTCATGACCTGATTTACTTTAAATAGTTGAAGAACTGACTAAATTTCATGTACGTCGCGTTAGCTCGTTATATAAACGTTTTTTGTTCGAATCGTGGTGTGAGGTGTCTTTCTGTCTTTTTTTTTTTGATTTTTTAAATTTAAATATTGAACCAGTGTTATTTAAGCCATTTTTCACGTAACATTGGTTTTTCTGTTTTTTGTTTTTACTTCACTTATTCTTAGCGACACCCAAAAACACCCGGGTACCCACCGATTTTTTAAATTTTAATATCGAAACAGGCTTATTTAAGCCATTTTTCACATTTTTTTGGTTTTAACGTTCGTTTTTCTGTTTTCTTTTTTTTTTTTTTTTTCGATTTTTACATCATTCGTTTGCCTTACGTTAGTTTTTTGCGTGGTTTTTTTTTTTGATGGTTTTGATTACCAACTTACTCTGCCAAGGTCAATTGTTTTGTTTACAATTTAGACTCCTTTGGAGCAATTTTTGCCAGTTAAAAATCAAATCAAACGTATGCTACAGGTCCAAATACACTATATATACAATTTCAACTCTGTAGAACAAATATTTAGGAGTTTGGTAGAGACTTTTCGCACACACAAACCAACATGGTTATTTTATATACATACAAATATTTCCAGGTGTTAGAACATTTTAATTCTAAATACTTTGTAATTATGCAAAGTTTCTGTATAAATAGAATTCAGCATAATGTAATAGTTATGATATCAATCATTTAATAAAAAAACATAAAATAATTAACACTCGTTTTTCAAAGGAATATGCAAATTAGTTAACCTTCATGTAGCCGTTCACATATCCATGACTGAAGTTTGTTTTAATAATTTTTAAATATAGTAGTCCTTTAATAAGGTCATAGCGATTAAAAAAAACAAAAACTTCATAGGTATATAAATTTTAAGTTTTTCAGAATGTAAACACGACTCATTTGAAAAGTCAAATATTTCAAATTGGCATTAAATTTTATCTATAGTCAGGAAACACCAAGTAAGACAGATTCCTTAAATTTTAGTTTCTTAAAATACATCAAGGAACACTCACTCACCTATGTACAACATAATACTCTAATCTTTGGATTATTTGGACTACTGTTCTTCTGGAGCGTTATTCTGACAATGTAACCTCTAACCTTCTTCACATTTATCTCGCCAAATTCGTGAATCTGCAAGAAATTTTGAACAGAACCTTTTATTTAATCATGGTTGAAAAACAAGAGCATGGTATCCCATGGATTAAATAAAAGGTCTTGTCCAAAATTCTGTGCAGATTCTCAGGTTTAACAAAATATGTATGAAGAAGGTCGAAGCTTAAATTGGCTGAAACACAGTGAGAGTAATATTCAAAATGAGAACAGTAGTCCAAATAATTCAAAGATTGA
Organism: Euprymna scolopes; assembly: GCF_053919585.1. Lineage (NCBI taxonomy): Eukaryota > Metazoa > Mollusca > Cephalopoda > Sepiida > Sepiolidae > Euprymna > Euprymna scolopes. The sequence goes on from NC_136510.1 coordinate 74,703,803, forward strand.
GGTATTCATGTTGTGCATTCCTTGAAGTATTTTCAGCATGGATGCCTGGCTTAGTTACTGCCATACTAATGTTTCAGCTTTAGGTTAGACTAGCCTGAGTGCCCGGCATCGATCGGGTGTTTGTAGGTGTGTGTTGAGCAAAAGAAAGGTGGTAGCAAGCAGGCTTGAACCCGCAACGTGAAGGCGGAAAAGAAAGTGAAAGAAAACCTGACGTCTTATCGTTACGCTATGACGCGACCAGAAGTGTTAAGCGTTCAAATTAAACAGTCAATCAAAAAGATGACTTGCAGAAATGGCATTTCTTTTAAACCTCCCATGAAGTTCATTTTAAATGGAGGGGGAAAGCAGTCCCCCCCCCCCTCTGCAGTATTCAAATGAATAGTAATTGTCTCAGTATGAAGGGTTTCCCCTACATTGACCAAGGACGAATTACAGAACAGATACTACCCGGCCAGGCGGTTGCGTTCAAATAGTTTCGCTTTATACGAAAAAGACAAAAAAAACAGCCGACACAATGGGAATTTTTTAAAACTCAAAAAGAAAAAAAAAATAAATAAAATAAAAATAAAGGAAAGAAACCGTATCCGTTTGTGAATCTGAGATATTACAATCTGGGAAGTATGCGAAACTTCGGGCAGAATCTAAGTGATGCGAGAAATCCGACACAAAAAGCCTTTCATGGACATGCGCACCCATTTTGCCTTTTATATATTAGACTAGCGGGGGTACCCAGCGTAGCCTGGGTGTGTGTATGTAGGAGAGGGGGACCCTGTTTTAATATTATAAAAAAAAAAAATGTGTAAAAGAGAAAAAAAAAGTGTAAAAGAGAAAAAAAAAGTGTAAAAGAGAAAAAAAAAGTGTAAAAGAGAAAAAAAAAGTGTAAAAGAGAAAAAAAAAGTGTAAAAGAGAAAAAAAAAGTGTAAAAGAGAAAAAAAAAGTTTAGGTAGAAAGACAGGCTCGACCCGAAATATCGAGGCTAAGGCGGAAAGAAAATGCCCGACATGTTACCCCTACGCCAAAGAGACATACAACTGAGAACGGATAAAATTAAACCTTTAAAAACATTTGCAGGTGGTTGAAACTAACGCGAACGTTTTCTAGGTCAAATATGATGTCATTGTCGTAGTAGCAGGAGCAGAGAAAATGAAGGGACGATTTTTTTCGGCACCCCTCCCTGTACAAACTGATGATTTTAGGGTGATGGAATTAATATTTTTGGCCAATTTTTCGATATTTGTCGGGCGAAGGTTGGAACTTTAAAATGATATCTATCTGGTGAAAATCCGTGACCCGTGTCGAAAGTTTTTGCGAGACATACAAACACACATTTTTGCTTTTATATATATATAGACTAGGGGGGGGGTACCCGGTGATACCTGGGTGTTTGGAGAGGTGTGTGTGGTGTTAAATAAAAAAGAAGCCGGGGGGGGGGGGGGGGGTCGAACCCGAAGCCCTGAGGCGAAGTTTGAAAATAAAATCGGCCAGCCAAAATGAGTTAGTGAAAGATGTTTGAATTTATTAAAGAACCAAATTGACAGGTACGACGGCTACGTAGGTTTGTTTGTTATAAGCGAAGTAAAAAAAAGAAAACATTAACACTAAGCGGGGAACAAAAAAAAAACGTTCACAAAATTTGTTCGGTTTTTCAACTATTCAAAGTAAATCAGATCATGACGTCATCTGATGCATGCGTAGAATCGGTCATTGTCACGAGAGGACCGTTTTTGTTGACCCCCCCCCCCCGGTCGAAAATTGTCGATTTTGGGGTGAAAAAGTTAATGTTTTTGATCAATTTTTCGATATTTTTCGAGCAAAGGATGGAGCTTCGATGTGATACCGAGTTTGTGAATTTTCGTCGCGTCTGTCGAAAGTTTTTAGCAGACATCCAAACATACATACATTTTCATCTTTTATATATATAGACTAGCGGGTGTACCCGGCATTGCCCGGGTGTTTTTAGATGTGTGTGGTGTTAAATAAAAAAGAAACCGGGGAGGGGGAGGGTTAGGATCAAACCCGAAGCCCGAGGCGAAGTTTGAAAATAAAATCGGCCAGCCAGAATGAGTTACTGAAAGATGTTTGAATTCATTAAAGAACCAAATTGACAGGTGCGCGGTCGGAAGTCGTCGAGCGTTACGACGGCTACGTAGGTTTGTTTGTTATAAGCGAAGTAAAAAAAGAAAACATTAACACTAAGCGTTAATGACCAGGTTTGTTTGTTATAAGTGAAGCAAAAAAAGAAAACGTTTTAATTAAGCGGGCGGAGGGGGGGGGGATCAAAACATCGAAAAAAAAAACCTAACGTAAGGCAAATGAACGATGAAAACAGAAAAACGAACACGTTAAAAATGGCTTAAATAAGCCTGCTTCGATATTAAAATAAAAAATAAAAAAATGACAGACATAGCAGGGGAGGGTACCCGGCGTTACCCGAGTGTTTGTAGGTGTGTGTGGTTGTTAATGAAAAGCTAAGAATAATCAAAGTAAAAAAAGAAAACAGAAAGCGAGGGGGTACCCGGGGGGGGTAATCAAAATATAAAAACTAACATAAGGCAATATCAATATGATACCGAGTTTAATTTTTGTTCTGTCTGTCGAAAGTTTTGAGCGGACACACAAACAAACATACATACATTATCGCTTTTATATATATATAGACTAACGGGGGGGGGGGGTACCCGGCGTTGCCCGAATGTTTGGAGGTGTGTATGCTCGGGCGGGGGTAGGGGGTGTTAATAAAAACATAAGAATTAGCAAAGTAAAAAAAACTAAAACAGAAAAACGAACGTTAAAACTTATCCGAAAAATAAAGCGGGGAGGGGGGGGGGTACCCGGGCGGTGGAGGGGGGCGGGGGTAACCAAAACATAAGAATAAGCAAACTTAAAAAAAAAACTAAAAAACTAAAAAAAAAAAAACTAACGTAAGGCAAACGAACGATGGTAAATGTAAAAATCGGAATAACAAAAAAGAAAACAGAAAAACGAACGTTTAAAACTTCTTTAAAAAATCTGAAAAAAAAAAAAAAAAAAAAAAAGTAAAAACACGTGAAAATGGCTTAAATAAGCCCGTTTCATATTAAAATTTAAAAAATCGGTAGGTATCCGGGTGTTTTTGGGTGTGTGTGGTCGATCGGAGGTGGGGAGGGGATTGTTAATGAAAACCTAAGAATAAGCGAAGTAAACAAAAAAACAGAAAAACGAATGTTACGTGAAAAATGGCTTAAATAACCCTGCTTCAATATTAAAATTTCAAAAATCGAAAAAAAAAAAAAAAGACATCTCACATCACGATTTGGACCCAAAACGTTTAGATAATGACCCAACGCTCTAACCAACTGAGCTAACACGACGTACATGAAATTGTCAGTTCTTCAAATCTTTGAACTAAATCAGGTTATGACGTCTGACACATGCGTAGAACCGATCTCGTCATGAGAGGACGGTTTTTACTGACCCCCCCCCCTAGAAAAGTGCTGATTTCAGGGTGAAAAAATTAACGTTTTTGGCCAATTTTTCAATATTTTTCGGGTGAAGGATGGGGCTTTCATATGAGACCAAATTTGTAAGTTTTTAGCAGACATACAAACACACATATTTTCGCTTTTATATATATATATATATATATATATATATATATATATATATATATATATAGACTAGCGAGGGGTACCCGGCATTGCCCAGGTGTTTGTAGGTGTGTGTGTGTGTGTGTGTGTGTGTGTGTGTGAAAAAAAAACAAAAAAACAGGTGCCCGTGAAAAAAAAGTGCTAACGACGCGCAGTTGGAAAATAAAGTGTGAAAAAAAATCAGGTGCGCGTTTTTGATTGACGTGACGGCGATGGGTATTCAGCAGTTAGCATTTTGTGCGGGACAGTTTTTAATGAGGTCAATAAATCGGTTTGTTTGTTTTTAAAAACCTGCTGCCTCATCTCGAAATGAAAGCTGACCAAACGTTACTTAGCTCTCTAGAGACCACTGGCTCTGGGCCTGTGATTAGAGTCGAGTTTCGCTTTTTTTTATACCGAAAACCGAATGTAACGCGTGCCGATGCGGGAAATGTCGAATAATTAACATTTGAAATGTCAATAAAATTAAATAGACAGGCGAGCTCCATGGTTAAGTATGAGATATTACAATTTATAGATGATATAAAAAGTTTTAAGTTGTGAACCGAGCGAGCGCTTCTCTGAAAGAAGCCTTTTGTGGACATCGAGGAAAAGCGTACATACATACATTTTCGCTTTTATATACATATATATATATATATATATATATATATATATAGATAAATTATTTTGCCTGTGAATTAAACATCAATTAATAGACTATTTTCAACCAGAAATTTGAGATAAGTCTGTTTCACACTCTTATTACTTGCTAAGAATGGTGACACCATGATTGAATATCAACAAATTCAAGAGTGCAGTACAGAGAGCCCCTGCTTCATGAGAAACCGAAACAGTAATGGATCTAGTATATGGACGCTAAGATTTGATGAGAAAAAAAAAAAAAAAAAGTTCCAGAGTCAATTTCTACTCCAGAACAGAATCGGCCATAACAATTTCAGGAAGAAAAGTGACACACCTACAATTGAGCGACACGAGCAGAGCCTTTACAGGATTAAACAAAAGCCATTTCATCCTCTAATCTACAACTGAACTCTAGTTGACTTCTAGATTAGCTGCATATTTCAAATGATCTGAAGGAGACCGGCAAGAAGCAACACCAGAATAGAGAGTGGTATCATCAACATAGATATTAATCTTGAATAATATTCTCTAGAACATTGCTCAAGGGTGTTTGTATAACATCATGATAGCATTAATGACTTCATTTGGAATGCCATATGCCTTTAAGATGCTGGCCATTTTTTCTTTATGTACAGAGTCAAAAGTTTTGGAGAAATCTACAAAGAGCACGACTGCCTCAAGGTTTGACTCCTTCGATTAGTCTCTTGACTGTAAGAATTTGACTGGTAGTAGAGAAACTCTTCCTAAATCCATTCTGGTTCTTCCCGAGTACTTTTTCAATCTTTGGTTGGATACGGTTGAGAAGCATGGCCTTCTAGATGTAGAAGTCACTGAGTTTATGTACCTGGGCAGTAACATAGGTTCTACGGAGAGAGAGATATCGAAATTTGCATCTGAAAAGCATAGGCTGCATTGGATAAACTGTGGTCAGTATGAATTTAAAGTCTAACTGACAAACTGTAAAGGCAGTTCTTCAGAGCAGTAGTGGAGTCTGTCTTTGTTTATGGTGCTACAACCTGGACACTCACGAAAAGATTGGAAAGAAATCTAGATGGCATGTACACCTATATGCTAAGAATAGTGTTAAATATATCTTGGTAAGATCATCCCATGAAGCAGCAATTTTATGGCAACCTACCTGCCATATCTACTACCATCAGAGAGTGATGTCTACGATTTGCAGGTCATTGCCAGAGGAGCAAGCAAGAGCTGGTGAGAAATGTGTAACTCCACAGCATGGGTGCACAAGCTTAGAACGTAGATCCATGTATACCTAGCAAATTGCACATGATGCCAAGTGTGATCCTGAAGATCTGAGGCAGCTAATGGAAGACAGGGAAATCAGGAGAAGAGAGAGAGACACACACACACACACACACACACACACACACACACACACACACATTGGTGTGGGCAAGGAGCTCGACCAGACAGTTTGATATAAAGAAACCGTGTTATGCAACAGAACACCCAGGGACGCCAGCATTAATAAGGAAAAAGAATAAAGAAACACCATCGAAAATTACTTACAAGTTTCAATCATAAAAAGACCTGATAATGACATTTTTACCAATATCATTTTCTAGGGATTGGGGGCGGGGAGAGAGGTCTGATCAATATTAGATTTTAAAGGAAACTAAAGGTACCAAAGGTGTTTCAGTATTTGAACCTGTCTTTGGGCAGGTATTCGTAATAGTACAACCTAACTAAATATACATTGTGTGTGTGTGTGAGAAAGAGGGATTAGACAGAGATAGAAACAGATAGGAGATAGATGGTTAGTAACGCCATTCTCAAAAAGTGAAACGTCGTTGTCCAAATTGCATATTGTTTTTGTAACTTAAAATGCAGATCTAAATTAATTAAAATTGAAACAATGCATGTGACAAATACAGCAGAAAAAAACTAATAAGCTTATCATTTTAGTAGTTTATTTTCAAGACTTACGTTTGTTTACTTGTTTTAGGGGAGGGGAGACACCAAAATAGAAAATACAATAAACCAAAACCGGTTCAATATTAAGACTACTTAGGTTTAAAAAAAAAAAAATAAATAAAAAAAACAAAAAAAAAAAAGCGGTAATGTCCAAGATCAGTACTGGGGGGGAAGGGTCAAGCTACCTGAAGTTGATACGGTTGATTATAGAACGGAAATTCAAGATGGCGCCTGACTCTCTTTAACACGGTAAGTTTGGGAAACGGTCTTATAAATAAAAAAAACTAGACAAAATACTGTTAAAAATCCACCGAATATATGTCAACCTATGTCACGGTAACATATTGAGCGAGTTTTTAACAGTATTTTGTCTAGTTTTTTCCAAACTTACCGTGTTAAAGAGAGAGTCAGGCGCCATTTTGAATTTTCCAATACATCGGTAAACGCTGTTTTTCGAGCTGAATAAACATGTTATATTGAATAAAAAAAAAATGTATCCAGTTTGGTAGAAAAATAACTTATCTTGCCTTTGATAACATTTATTTGTTATATATTTGCTTTTTGACAACTTTTTCGAATCTATGTGTACAGTAATACAAACCCTGTATTTTTTTTAACCTGGAAGGTTAAAGTACAGAATAGGTACAAAACCCCCTCCCCATGTAAAGAATAGCTGTCTAAATAAGGTTATTTCAGCCAGCACGGATCAATAGTACCCCAAAAAGCTTTAATTTTTCAAGTTTCCGATTATAATTGTTCCGTACTTTGTTGACCTTAATGCCCTGGAAAAGTCACTTCTAATTAATGTTTACCAGTTTTAAAATATGCAAACGAACCTGTTTTTTTTTTTTTTTTTTTTTTTTTTTTTTCAGAATATCGGAATATTTTAAAACTGGTGAACATAAACCAAAAGTGACCTTTTCAGGGCATTCATGTATATAGGATCAGCTGGCAAAGAATGTCAACAAAGTGCAGAACTTTATTTCAAATTAAGCTAAGAAAACTTTGCCAAAATTGACAAATGTTTAAAAGTTAAAACAAGAACAATCAACTTAAATCAAGCAAAGGGAGAACTCGGAAATTCTAGAAAGTCGTGAGGAAATTCAAAACAATATGGACATAAATTAGGTTGTTTTCCAGGTCAACTCCTTAAATAGATTCTTATCGTAAACGAGTGGAAGCCATTATATTTATACATAAAACAACAACAAAAGAAAGTACTCCAATATAGGTTTGTTTTTGTTTTGGATTTTTCCACATTTACTAAAAATGATATAACGCGAGGAAAAGGAGTCAGTGCTTGCTTCGCTTCTTATTTATGAAAGAAGAAAACAAAGGATTTTCTAGGAAACGATTTGCAGTACAAGTAAATACAATGTGGCCTTTTTTTTTTTTTTCTTTTAAGACAACGTTGAATACAGAGAGAGAGAGAGAGAGAGAGAGAGAGAGAGAGAGAGAGAGAGAGATTTAAAAGTACATTTGCAAGAATGGGAATTTCAGCTTCCTAGAAAGAGAAAAAGAAAAAATCTTTATTCTTTAACAATTAATAGTGAAACTTTTTTTTTTTCAAGGTTGCAAATACTCATAGAGAATCTCAGGCTAGACTTTGTCAACGCAGCGTCGCTGCGATGGCCCTGCTCAGCTATCCAGTCCACCAATACCTCTTTCGTATAGGAGGGAGGATTGATTTGTTGCCAATCGCCTGAAGCACCACTACAAGGAAATGCCAACTGATTCAATTACAACAAATCTTGCACCTATCTAGAAGAGAGTGCTAGATTTCTCAATCTAAATTGATCCCATGCCTAACTTTTCTACAGTGAAAAAAAAAGTCTATCGTTATAAGACAGCAACATCATGAACATGTAATCTAAAATATCAGTTCCGAGTTATGTCCCCTATGTGTGAACCTTTCAGTCTACTTAACGTCTAAGAATGCAATTTTACACAATTTTCCGTAAAAATTACTTTAAGCTATAACTTTCTAATCTATGAAAGTTTGTAATTTTTGGATATATTACTATTTTCGACGTGACAATCAAGTACGTAATATTGTTTTTTTGCTTTAAACGACATATTAAAAAATCGATCTGTCGATTATCTTAACAAGCACCAAATATTATTCCTGAACATTGTTATTGTAATAAAAGAAAAAGGCAAGTTCGTGGTTTGCTATACTTTAACGTTTTTTTCTCCCTCATAAAAGTACATTAGTCAAAATTACAACAATGCTGTCACAAAAGTTAACGTATTGAAAGAAACTTAAGAAAAATCTTTAAATTCTTACGACGTGCCCCAGCGTAAACACCCCAACCTTCCCATAATAATAAACATTTCCCAACCTCGAAAGCCGTTGTTCACTTAACATGGGGAGGTTGGAGGGTATTCATTCCGAAAGTCGTTCTTAACATCGGGGTGGTTGGGGGTTTATACTACGCTGCTGGGGCAGGTCGTAAAAAATAAATAAATAAAATAAATAAAAAAATACCTAAAATCTTTGGTAATCATTACGATTACAGAGATAAATTATTTTAAGAAAAATACAGCTGGAAAATTAGCAAAAAAAAAAAAATAAAAATAAAATAAAATAAAAATAGATACTTATGCACTTATGTTACCGTGGTGAAATAACGTTATTTAGAAAGCCATTCTTAATACGGGGAGGGGTGTACTGTATTACTGTACACAGATTCGAAAAAGTTGTCAAAAAACAAATATATAACAAATAAATATTATCAAAAGCAAGATAAGTTATTTTTCTACCAAACTGGATATATTTTTCGTGTTTTTATTCAATGTAACATGTTTATTCAGCTCGAAAAACATAGTGTTTACCGATGTATTGGAAAATTCAAAATGGCGCCCAACTCTCTTTAACACGGTAAGTTCGGGAAAAGGTGTTATAAATAATAAACTAGACAAAATACTATTAAAAAACCACTGAATATATGTCAACCTATGTCACGGTAATATATATTGAGCGAGTTTCTAACAGTATTTTGTCTAGTTTTTTATTTATAACTCTTTTTCCCCAAACTTACCGTGTTAAAGAGAGAGTCGGGCGCCGTTTTGAATTTTCCAATACATCGGTAAATAGTATGTTTTCCGGGTTGAATAAACATGTTACATTAAATAAAAACACTGAAAACATATCCAGTTAGGTAGAAAAGTAACTTATCTTGCCTTTGATAACATTTATTTGTTATACATTTGCTTTTTGACAACTTTTTCGAATCTATGTGTACAGTAATACAAACCCTAACTTAAAAATACTGTTAAAAACAGCACGGTAACATAAGTGCATAAGTACCATAAAATAGATTTATAAAATAATAGAAATAGATTTTGCTTTACCAACTTATTTGTGATCTATTTGCGTTAAAATGAAAATATTTAATAGAAGTTACAAGTCTTTAAAGCACGCGTCAATACCGATTCTAGGCGAATTAGTCATCTTTGTTTACGTTACTAACCAACTTAAAACATGACTGCTTTGCTCAAAATCGGTATTTTAAGAACTTCGAAGATTTAAACATCAATCTTTGACGCAAATAGGTCACAAATGAGTAAGTAAACAAAAAAAATAAAATAAATTGATTTGGGCAAATTTCCAATTGTATTTCCTGAGAAAATAATTTATGTCGGTAAATAGTAATGATCACCAAATGTTTATAGTTTAACATTTTTTCCAAATATTAATTAGAATATTAATTACAAAAAGTATCCTTGTTGATTTAAAAGAATTTTATGTAGAAATTAGTCGATTTTTATATCAGGTAAAACAAGGATTTTTTTTTTTAAGTACAAATTATAATTTCATTATTTTATAGCTTATATAGAATTTTAAAATTTGACAGCTGTTTAAGTTAAACAATGAAAAAATATAAGGGAAATAATTTACAAAAAAAAAAAAAAAAAAAAAAATGCATTCAATAAAATTTAAGAAAAAAATAATGTAAATTAAAGAATTAAAGTAAGAAAAAGATTAAATTTATGGAGTATACGAATTAGATATTCAAAAACAATTCTGTCCAGGAAGCAAATAATACTTTAAATATAAATAAAACATACACCTGTTTTCTTGCTTTAGTTCAAATAAATGTCTTAAAAGGATTTGATTTTGCGAGTTGAAAGATCACTGCTTTTTTTCGTTTTTGTTTTTTTTTTTTTTTTGAACGAAAAGAAAGAAAAAAAAAAAACGAATTAATTTATATTATTTTAAGAAAGTTGCTTGTGTGTATACATTGTAACTTATTTTTTTTATTTATTGTAAGCAAAGGAAACAGAATCTTATGACTATTTTGTTTTTAAATAAATTAAATTAAACCCAGCTAGAAAAGACTTTAAAACATTTGTCAAATTTACAAAATTTTATTTACCTGGAAGAAGGAAGTATTAGATATGATTAATTGAAACGTTTTGGGGGAAAATAACGGTTTTAAAGGAAATAAAAATACGTTTCAAATGACTTAAGAGAATAACACTAAACAGTGGCAACAATGTGCCCAAGGATAGGGGGAAAAAGACGACCACAGATGGTAATCATATTGAAGATGATTTATTATGAGTTACACATCAATTATGGGCTAAAATAAAGCTGAAAGCATTCTTATGATGCTAAAACAATCGGTGAGACTTACCTTCATCTATAAATCCCCCCAAAACCTCTGGTAACCAACTTACAGTTCAAAGCAGATGCTCCGTGAGAAAGAGCTTTATTGAAACAAATATGTCTGACAAGATATCTTACATTTAAAATGTAACACAGATTCTGATTGGTCAATATTCAACCTCTTCAATAAGGACCTTTTTATTTATTTTAAACCTTACATGAATTACGTTCTAAATTTATTTTTTAAAATTTATTTTTATACAATAAAATCACGAAAACATATGCTAAAAAAAAAAAAAAATTTTTTTAAAAGAATTAGTAACAAAAAAAAAGTAAATATTTTTTTCTTCCCTTTTAATTATTGAGCATTTTATTCACAACCAACTATCCGTAGTTTTCAATATGGTTGCTCTTACAATGTTCCGTTATTGTGGCAATGTTTTTAATCAAGCTCCAAGATATTGTAAGTGTGTGTTTTGTTTTAAAAGTAGAGCATAAATATTTTTTATGTCTATGTGAACGGTTAATAGACTTTAAAATTGGTTAAAACTTATTGATTTTATTTTCTAACGACTTCATTATGAATGTCCTTCCCACGTCTTTCCACTGTTCGAGACATGTTTTATACGAAACTCTGCACAAAAACAAACCGATGCACTTTTAATTTGTTGGATATTATTTAAATTTATATATATATAAATCTATCGTCTGCATTAAAAATAAATAAAATATTACGAAAACTCACTTGCACTATTTAGTGTAAATATTATAAGGAAATAAGCATGAGGGTTATGTAAACTATGTTGGATGATATATTCTCACTCGCAAATATTAAAAGGTCAAGTCAAAACTGAAACATGTGATAATTGATCCCTATATTATTGTTTTGACGTTCTTAAAGTTAAAAGAAAAAAATAAATTTAATGAAATACAAATTCACACGTTGGTTTTCAATACTAATATGAACATGATGTATGAATTAATCATTTATTTACATTAGGGACTGCCAAAATTCACCACAGAATTACCTCACCCTATATGTAACACGATGTAACTTTATTATAAATTAATATTATTAGTATAACTTTTGTACCATTTAAAAGAAGGGCAAAATAAACCAGTAATAATTAAAAAAAAATTTTTCATCGAACGAAAATAATGAAATTGCGAGACGAAAATTGTGTTTACATAATTGGCGCTTTAAAATAACGTTCCCATGTAGTAGACATTCCGAATGTGAAAACGTACCCGTATTTAATAAATCTAGCAAAAATCAACTAAAGTTCAGATATTCGTGAAATTTTCGATACTTGTGCATTTTAGAATGAAATTACATATAAAAGGCAGTTTTCATAAAATATACAACGAGAAAATATTTTTTTAGTGCGTGTTCCCCTCCCCCATTGATTTTTTCGAAATTCGAACAAAATATACTTAAATCTATCGACATTTCTATTTATTATGAAACATAAGAGTTCAAATAAGTAAAAAAATATTTATTTTTTAAACATTTAAATACACATATTGAACAAAAATTTACCTTGAAGTTGTAATTAAAAAATTGATATAAACTTATTATTATGTTTTTTTTTTAAATAGCGTTTTTTCGAATTAATATATACTATAATCAGTTGAATTGCCAAGAAAAAGAAACTTCGTAAACATTAATTAATTTTTAAAATATTAAAATTCCATTATTTAAAAATGTTCCGTTACAACAGATTTTTAATTAATTGTGTTTAAATTTTTTTTAAATATTAAGTTTTAATATAAACATGACTCTTGTCAGCTATTTTATCGCCAGATTAAAACCAATTTGAAAATATTAATGCACAAATATTATGCATTTTGTAGGCCTCCCTCATATTTTGTTTGTCTCTTTTTACCGAACAAAATATGGACTCCGTAGGTAACCAAATAAAAATTCAGTAAAACCGTATTTCATATTTAATATACAAATGTGTATTTGTATTTGCATGAGTATTATTAATCATTAAACTGTGTAAATCTTAAAACCTAACAAAATTATAACAAAGATTAATTATTAATTGCAGTTTGAAGAAGATAAACAAAGGTTTTAAAAAAATCATTAAGTCGCTTCTACTTTTCCATAGTTCGTATAGTTAACACAAATCTGACGTCATGGAAACATGTGGTCCATTCTTCACAGTCGTTTGGCAGTCCCTAATTTACATAAATAGTAAATATACGATAGTAAACTTTTACAATAACACCAGCAGGGTACTTCACGGGAAACATGGACTCTGCGTAAACGTGTTTTTATTTAATGATTGCTCTCTGAAAGCGCATACGCAAAAGGTTTTCTTTGGTTTATTTAATCACGAAAACTCTTTTGAAGGTACTATTTGAGGTCAAAAAGGGCGGGGGCCAAAAGCATTATTTGAATATGTATGAAAAAATAATTTAACAAAAAAATAAAAATATTTAGTGGAGAAAATAAATAAAATGAACTAAAAATAAAATAAAAACGCACGAAATAAAAGTATGAATCAAATTTACCCAAAGAAAAAAAATTAAATAAAATAAATACACGCACGATTAAAAACAAAAGTCTGAGACACAAAGGAAGTGAAAGAAAACGCTTTCAGGGAGCAATCATTAAATAAAAACACCGTTTACGCAGAGTCCACGTCCCCCATGACAGTACCCACCACCAGCAGCAGTACTTATTATGCCTGCTTCTACCCACCGCCAAATCACAATCAAGAATTTATCTCATGTGCTTCAAATGAACTAACCAATCGTAATTTTTTTTTAATTGATGGAAACTATTCTAATATGAAAAAGTATTTATAAAAGTCAATAAATAAAAACCGGTGCTTATTTTCCCGTCCCCTCTTAATATTTGCCAACTTTGCAGTATTTTTTTCTTTTCGGTTTATCTTTATTTATTTAATAGAACTAATGTTAAAGTGTGGTATCTGTTCTGATACCACACCTAGTTTTTTCTCTCCTCGGGCAGTGAAAGAGAAATCCTTCTAGACTGCGGCAATAAAAATGTTTTTTCAAAGAATGAATGAGAGTTCTTGGCTTAATAGATGTTTAATAGTTGTGATTGCAAGGTCAGTTGATAGGGGAAAGTCAAGGAAAACATGGAAGGAAGCGATAAGGATGGTCTTGACACAAGGAGGGATTGTTGTAGAGGGTTGAAATGTGAGCGTATTAATCGACCGTACAACTGAGAAAGTAACCACAAGGCAAAGAGGTAATAGCAAAGAGATGACAAACACAAATGATCAGTTAAAGATGATAGATATTGCATTTTATTTACCGGGAAATCGTATTGCAATGGGGATTGCAAATCAGGAAGCAAGAACGGGCATTTCGTGTGGGTGAAATTCGTGTGTCTCTGAGGTAGAATGATGTGCTTCAGATTGGTCTGTCATGTAGATAGGATCTAATGTTAGAAAAAGTAGCTGGGCGTCGACAGGATATTGGATATCAATGAGCACTGGAACTAATAGCTGGTTGTCAGTAGGTATTGGAACGGGTAGCTGGACATCAGTGGGCACTGGAACAGGTGGCTGATCGTCAGTAGGGTACAAGAATGGGAAACTAGTCATCAACAGGTGCTGGTAGCTGGATGGTGGCTGGAAGTGCTGGAACAAGCTGGAGGCTGCAGGAGTTGCTGGCTGTAGATGGGAGTCTGAGGGCTAGCAGTTGTAGAGAGTGAAGTATTTATCACAGGTAGTTTGTGAGTCATCCTTGAAAGGACGGTTTGAATTGCATTATTAGTTTGGTAGTTAGCTCTGAAAAGGGCTGTTTGAACTACTGTTGTTACTAATGCCGAGTCTCTTGGCTGCTGGGCTCATCAACTTGTGAAGACAGGATTTGGGAGGCTCCTTGCTCCCAACCTGTTCTGGATTTATTTATTGTTAAGGATTTCCCCCATTTTTTATACAACATTTTATTAAAAACTTTATACAAAGAATGAAGGGGGTCCTTATAACAATGCAGCATGAAGCCAAAAGGGAATGGAGGTAAAAGGGGCGTCAAGGGTCATCCACTCTGTCTGTTCGTAAACTAGTATCAATCACCATAATACTGCATTCACTATATGGATTCAAGTTATTTAAAATATCCCCACATAAATGAATTTTATTTACAAAGCAAAAACATTTTATTTACAAACAAAACACAATTTTTTTATTTATATATAAAACAATAAAAACAAAAGAATAAAATACAACAGGAAAATGTACATGTGAACAGGTACGTTATCAGATGATAGTTCATGGGAAATATCTAAGCCTGAAAAATACACCAAAATAAAGAAAAATAACAATAAGAAAAAGAAATGAACCAAATAAAATACTATGTTGTGATAGTGGGGGGGGGGGGCTCCCAACCTATCTAACTAAAGTGCTCGCTGTTTTCCAGTTGTTGCCGAAAGTAAAAGAGTCACTTCCTAAGAAGGAGTGGGCAGTCTAAAGGGCAAAAGAAAGGCAGGATGGGGTCGTAGAGTATGGGGTGGCAACCAGACCATTTAGGTGGACAGGGGAGAAATATAACTTTACTGGGAGAGAGCATTCTGAAGGTATTCTATTTAACATAAAATTGAAGACAGGACTCATTCTCACTACTACTAAAGGACTGTTCTTTTGGTTTTGACTTAGGACCTAAGGTTGGCATGTGCCATGCTTAGACAGGAAACATGTATTCAAACTTGTTTTGACTAAATCAATATAAACTAGTGGTATGGATTTACCTCCAGTTGAAAAGGAAGGCAACCTTCTATCACATCTGATTTTGATTTTAAGCTGATGTTTAAAATACAAAATCAGATTGTAGATAGAATGTGGCACCTCCCCACCCCCATGCATACACACCCTATCTAGGCATGAAACCTACACCACTATTCTAACTACAACTAAAATCACTAGGAACACCATTTGTTCTTACCTGGGCCACAAAAGATTTGTGTTGTGGGTGACTGATGCCAAATTCAGGCATGTTATCTGCTCTGAGATGATATAAGCCATTATTCCACTGACATATGTCTAGAAGTCATGCAGCTTGGGGCAGTTGAAGAAATTGTATTCAACTGTTTCTATTTGATCCTCCTCGCAAAGTGAACAAAAAGGGTTGTCATCCATACCAATCCTGATGTAGATCCCATTGAGGCATAGTGCATTGTGAACCAATCGGCAGATTATAGAATACTCAGAATTGTTGAGAGAGCTCTAGCTTGGCACTCAATTCCATCAGGAATGGGTCTCCTCCTCTGATAGTCCCAACCACTCTCCAATTGGGTTTGGAGCAATCCCCATCACTAAATCCCGATATAGTACGTTCCTAGACTGGGTGAAGTCACTAAACCCTGGTTGCACTCTAAGTGCATCTCAGCATTCATTGAAAAACTGCGGTTGATCTCTTGGCTTATATTGATATTCGGCCAAGTTATTGGGGGATAAATTTGGGAAAAGTGTTCTCAACTGCAGAACATCATTCAGGTATGCCAATCTTTATGACGTTGTAAATATCTCAAAGGCTTGAGATGCATATCATTACATCATTGACAGGAGAAAAAAGAAAAGAAAAGTGAAGAAAAGCGGAAATAGTAAATACAGCCCCAAGAGAAGGGGAGGAGCGTTAATTGCTGATTGACTTTGAACCCACCACAAGTGGCTGGATTACTGATCTTTGGAATCTTGTACTTGACTACAAAAATGGCCTGTGGCAGCAAGCAAGCCATTCTGGTGATTTGCTGTGAAAGTTGCTGGCTAAATGGAAAAGTGTTCTAGTTACAGAAATTAGCTCGATAAACAAACCTAGAGCACTGAAACAAGAACAAACAAAAAATTAGATGATATAGGCCTAAACTAGAGGTGTACCGATTAATCGGCAGATAAACGGTAATCGGTCTAAGTGCCACTTTGCAGATTAATCAGTAATCAGCTGATTTGCTGATTAATTGGCTGATTAATTACTTTTCTCTTTCCTATTAAATTTAAACCATTTCATTACTGTTAAGTGACTCATCAGATAGCTTTGACACATTTATATAATAGCTACTAATTTAACTTAACATTTGTTAAGTGTCTGGCCACTATTATTGCTTTTTGCCTTTATTAAATAAAATTACAAAATACTAAGTACAATTTTGAATTCTTAAATGAATATAATTAAACAATTAGATAAGAAAAAAAAGAAATTACAAACCAACTACAAAGTACAAATTGTAATTCTTTAAGTGAATAATTATAAGCTGAAGTTCTGCACCTGCTGCTGCTCTACTTCCTCCTCTAATCTTGTTACCTCATAGTTTCATCAGTATTTAAAGTTGAATACTTTTAAATTGTAATGTAGAAACAAGAGTTTCTCCATTTTCAGTACACAGTCTGTTCTTCATAAGTTCATACCACCTGTACTAAAGAGCCTCTCACTCTTCACAGATGACAGGAATGTGTTTAAATATTTTGAAGCCAATTTACTCAGCAGTAGTAAGGTCTCCTGTGTCTTCTTCCATCCACTAAAATGGATTATCACCTTTTGCGAGCTGTAGTAAAGCTACGTAATGATCAAGTTCTTTTGTGCACTTAACCATAAGAGATTTACTTCCTTTGAGTTTAGATTGTGATTCTTGTAATTCTGTTGTAGTTGCAGTCTACAGTTTTAATGCAGCTTCTACCTGCTCTAAATTTTGATTTATTACTGTAGACTTATTGTGATTGTATTTCTGTTGTAGTTGCCGTCTACAGGTTTAACTCAGCTTCTACCTGCTCTAAGTTTTTATTTATTACTGTACGTTTATTTGAAGCTAATTCATCAAAAAGGTATGCAAGCAATACAGTTTTACTTTCACTTTGATCTTCTTGTCCCTCAACAATACTTGAAGAAGTGTATCCTGCTGATTCTGCTTCATTTTCATCAGTAAAAAGTAGATGTAGAATCTAGTTATTAATAGTGTTTTCCATGTCATATTTTTTAAAATTTAACTTTGAATCTTGGATCTAGGAAAGTAGACATATACAAGTTTTTATGATTTAGATAGGATGAAAATCTTGTTTCTATTAATTCATTAAATTGTTCAATAGTGGTAAAGATTTCACTAAAGTCAGAAATATCAGAATTAGATTGGTCAGCTTTTGAAAGAAATAATCTCAAAGCCAAAATTGTAGGTATTATCATCGATATAGTTGAAGTTCTGTGACTTGCTTCTTTGGTGATTTCTTCAAATGGACTCAGTAACTAGACAATTTTTTGAGCAAGTCCCCATTGGTAAGTTGTTAAGGTAGAAATCTTATCAACAGCATACATTACAAGAGCTTTTTGTTCTAAATTTCTTTTTAGCATATAATATGTTGAATTCCATTGTGTGGTCACATCTTGAATGAGTTTGTTTGTTTTTTTTTTTCAAATTAAGCTGATCCTGTATTTCAGTTAATTTGCTAATTATTAATGGAGAGTGATAAAAGTGAGAGACTATATTTCTTTTAGTTGTAATGATTGTTTTAACAGCCTGTTGGGAAAATAATGAGTCATTTATTGAGAGTTGTAATGTATGTATGGAGTATGATAGTCATTCTAAAGCATATTCCCTGACACCAGCAACCATATTTGTTCCTGAATCCCACAAGACCAAGAAAACTTTGTTGAAGATTTTATACCTATTCAGAACATTGTGCAATTCTTCACTTATTCTTGCATCTGTGTGTGCACCACAGAATGGAACCACTCTAAGCACAGCTCTGCACTGTTCAAAGTCATTTGAAAGCCAGTGACTTGTCAAACTCAGAAAGGGAGCATTATTTGTAGCAGCTGTCCAAATATCTGTAGTATATGAAATGCTGCTAATTTCATCAAGGATTGAATTTTTGTTTTTACTTTTGTAAATATATTGGGAGTACTGTAATTTAGGCAAAATTTTGCAATAAGCCTTTTAAATCCAATGTCAGATGTTACAGAATATAGTTGAATATTAACAGCAATCATTTCGCTTATCAGGTAATGAATCTCTTGTGATTTCTGGTGATTAATATCCCAAAATTTCCATTTGGCTAATATTAATTCTATAGTAGTTTAGTGTTTCATTGGAAGCTTGTAGTTGCTGCTACTTGTTCCTGGAATATCTGTCCCTGAATATTCATTGTGCCTCCTTTTCTTATCTTACACTATTGCTTCTTTTGGATGAGCCTTTCTAAGATGGTTTACCATATTAGTTGTTGTAAAAGCTTTTGCTGATTTGCCACTCTTTGATGTGATGGTTTGGATAACTTGCAGGCAGCTGTATTCTAATTTTTGGAATTGATATCAAAATATTTTCAGTAGAAACTGGTTGCCATAATGGTTGAAGGTTGTTGTCAATATGTAGTTAACTTTTTACATATTTAAATAACTTATGCCTGATATCTAATAAATAATTTATCTCAATAAAATATACATTATCTTAACTAGAAAAATAAAAATATATATGTAATGATAGCAAGAACTAAAAAATGAGGAACAAGAGTATGACTGATGAAGAATGCTTCATTTTTTGTTTGCACATCGTTGCAATTTACTGTACAATTCCTCAATTTGAAAACTGAAAGATGAAGTAATAATTTTCTTTAACAGTGATTTAAAGTACAAAATAATAATGTTAATTCGATAGGAAAAGAAAGGAGGGAAATTTTCCATATGCTTACATATATTTGGCTCAAATTCTGTGCAGTTGTTAAAGTTTACATGTTGACAGTTTGTCATGCCTGTGATTTGATAATATGGTGTTGATGATGCTTATCTCTTCGATAAATTTTCACTGGCAGGTAAAAAAGGGAGTTAACGTGTCTTCGTTTACAATATAATTTAATTAATATTAGAATCATTTATGACAACAAAATTTGCTGATAAATTGACATTAGAAAACCTATTAATTGGCCGATTAATCTGTAATCGGCCAATTTTGTAATCGGTGCACCCCTGGCCTCAATAGGAGGCAAAAAGAAAAGAAAATAAAAGGGAAGAGAAAAGAAGAAGAAAAGAAAATGAAGAAAACAGGAAATAGTGAATATAGCTCCAAGAGAGAGCTGGGGCTAGTCGCAGATTGGTTTTGAATCTGGCACAAGTGACTAAGTAACCGGCCTTTGGAATTTTCTACTTCACTTCAAGGATTACCAAAATGACCCTCGGCAGCGAGCAAGCCATTCTGGAGATTTACTATAAAGTTGCTGGCTTCATGGATAAGCATTCCGATTACAGAAAATGGCTCGATAAACAAACAAATGACTATAATTTCAGGCCAGATTTCTTACAGTCAAAAATGTTTTGGATATTTCTTGATAGCGTATGTGTTAATTTTGATTCAAAATTAAAGTCAGTTGTTTTTGTTTAGCTATGAAAAATTAAGTTTTATGCATTTTTCTTTGTTGTGGAAAAAGTCGTTAATATTTTTAGCATGCATGGTGGTGATGTGTTGGTTATATATCTGTTTATACTGATTGGCATATACGAGTTTGTTTTATTCTAATGCAAAAAAAGGTGCAGTAACATGGCTTGGCCAAAAAAAGGTTAGTTTGAAAGTTAATTTCTAAAAGGTAGCATGTAAAACGGATATTAACCAAATATAACGATAGTTTAATTGATTAAAACTACTCAAACTGAATGAATAAATGAAATTAATTAAAATACGTCAAAGTTATTTTTGTAACATCTATATATAAAAGTGAAAATGTGTGTGTGTGTGTGCATTTTTGTGTATGTCTGCCAAAGGCTTTTTTCGCCAGGATTCTCGGGGGGGGGGGTTACTATTTCTTGTAACTTTTTATATGCTACGAGATCATAATATGTAACACTTATGAAACGACGTCGTAAAAATCTTTTATTTCAGCAAATTTTATCTTACAAAATTTGTGCTGTGAATTCGTTTTCTCTATAATGCTCCTATGGCATGAGATTTGACCTAGAAAAACCTCCTGGGTTTATAAACACTTATTTTTAACTCCTCTAAAGTTATTACTTTCGCGGTGTCATGTTATGTCATCAGACTATTAACCTCAAGGCTTTAGGTTCGAGCCTACCTTCGTCCTAAAACTTTTTTTTGTTTTTGTTCGTTTTTTTAATATTTAAACATGATTATTACTTTTAGTTTCCATCTAGCCTTGCCAACATACCCACCGATTTAGCCCCGCCAACACACACACACCTATTTTTTGCATTCGCTGTTTTTTTTTTTTTTTTTTTTTTTTTTTTTTCCAGATTTTTAAAGAAGTTTTAACACCGTTCGCTTTTTTTTTTCCCCATTATGTTCGCGTTTTCTTTTTTTAGTTTTTGTTTTAACAATGTTCGTTTGTTTATTTATAATATTTAAACAGGGTTGTTACTTCGCTTATTCTTTTGTTTTGATTTACCCCCCCCCAACACACACACCTCTAAACACCTGGGCACGCCGGGTACCCCCGCTAGTATATATATATATATATATATATATAAAAACCAAAATGTGTGTTAGTGTGTGTGTGTGCATTTTTCTGTATTTCTGCTAAAGGCTTTTTTCTCGCGGCTTCTCGGTCAGCTCACTCCTTCTTAAAACTTTTCATATGCTGTCTAGATGAGAATATGTACACCTTAGCAACTGAGGTCATGCGTGTATTTAATTTGCCTGGCTTTTAAACGCTATTTTGTTCCAGTTTTTTAGATCGCCAAGTGTTTTTTTCGCTATTCAGTATAAAAAAAGCAAAACTGAATTTGAATTAAGTGATGTAAACGTTTGGTCAATGTCGGCTTTTCATGGTCATATCAGACGATTGCTTTCATTTGAACAACACTCCCATAATAAACGGGGGAGCTGCTTTTCCTTTCCAAAGTTGGGTTTTCACCTCGTTAAAAACTGTCCTGCAGAAAATGTTAACTGCTGAATAGCTATTGCTTACGTCGTCGTAAATCTTAACTCCGTGACTTCTATTTGACCTCATTAAGCAGGCACCTGTCAATTCTACTTAAATAAATTCAAACGTCTTTCACTTACTCTTTCTTGCTGACCGAGCGGTTAACGTCTCACGTTTTTTTTCCAACTTCGCCTCAGGGGTTTGGGTTCGATCCTAACTACCTACCAAAACTTTTTCTTTTTGATTTAAGAGCACACACACCTCCAAACACTCGGGCAACGCCGGGTACCTCCGCTAGTCTATATATATATATATATATAAAAGCCAAAATGTGTGTTAGTGTATGTGTGTGTATTTTTGTGTATGTCCGCGAAAGGCTTTTTTCGGTGGGATTCTCAGGGGGGGAGGGTTTACTATTTCTTTTAACTTTTTATATGCTATCGAGATCATAATATGTAACACTTATGAAACTACGTCGTAAAAGTCGTCTTCTTTTTTTCTTTTTTTTTTTACAAAGGCATCACCACTTATCAAGGCCAAGAGGCCACTCGAGGATAAGGGTTAAAGAGTGTACAGTAGAAATTGGACACTATAGTAACTGTTAGTAATGGAGATTTGGTAAATTTGTTAACTTATATGAAATGGTTCATCAAAAACTTGTTTACGTTGGACTTGAAGACAGCCATGTTGTAGTCAGCTGGAAAGCAGAAAAACGGAAGACAATTCCACAGGCGTGCAGTTCTAAGAAAGAAGCTTTGTTCATGGAATCTACGCTTAGGTTTAGGCACAGATAAAGAGTGGGGGAAACTAGTGATAGTGTTTTCTGCTAGACTGGTGTTTCTTGTGAAAGTTTGGTGAGGGGGGAACCATAGAATGGAGCTCAGCCGAGCACCTGCCATGAAAATAACGATAAAGCAGAGACAAACTCCTAACATCTCTTCTGTAAAAAAGAGGTTGGAGGGAAGAGAAAAGGACATCCCCCACAAGGCTACGAAGTCTATTTTGAACTCTATCAAGCCAGGATAAGTCCTTTCTAGCAGCTCCTGCCCAGATGTGGCAACAGCACTCCATCCTTGGACATACTTGGCTCTTAAATAGATAGAGAATTGCATCAGCAGTGAGATATCTACTGGATCGATAGAAGGATCCCACCATTTTTCCAGCGGCCTTGGCAACGGATTTAATGTATGTGTTCCATTTCAGATCAGGAGTAAAAGTCAAGCCCAGAAGCTTGTCAAAACATGAAGCCTCCCCAAGACGAGAGCCATTCATTTCAATTGATGCCAGATGGGGATCAGAGCGTTGATGATGTAAAGATAAAAGCTTGGTTTTAGATGCATTAAAAGTAACAAGCCACCTCTTCCCCCATTGTACGACTTGCTCAAGATCAGAGGAGAGAGATTCAGAGAAAACTTGGTCGTTTATTGTCTTAGATGTGCTACCATAGATAGTAGTGTCATCAGCATAGATGTCTACGAATGATGTAAGGATGTGATTTGGAAGATCATTAATATAGATCAGAAAGAGAGTTGGGCCCAGGATGGACTCCTGAGGGACTCCAGCATTAATACTAAGAGCTTCTGATTTTTGCCCATTAACCACTACTCTTATGAACCTATCAGAGAGAAATGATTTAATAATTGAGAAGACATTTCCAGCTATACCATAGCTGGATCTCTTGTGAAATAAACCTTTATGCCATACTCTATCAAAGGCCTTTGATATGTCAAGAGCAATTTCCCTAGAAAGGTAGCTTCTGTCGAGAGATTCGCTAATCCTATGAGATATAACTGTAAGCACATCTGCTGTAGATCTAGCAGAAGGAAAACCATATTGCATGTCACTAAGAAGGTTATTTTTGCTAAGATGGTTGATTACTTCTCTATTTAACACGGATTCCAGCAACTTACTCAGGACGCACAGGAGACTTATTTGGCCTGTACTGTGAGGGAGTGAACGATCACCTGAATTCTTAAATACGGGGCATACTGATTTTCCAGATGACGGGAAGCAATTCGCCTTAAGACAACGTTTTGTAAGGATGGACGCAAGTTCTGGTTGAAGTCTTTTGAGTACTATAATTGGAATACCGTCAGTTGCGTTACTGGAATCAAGGTTTTTATTTCAGCAACTTTTATCTTACAAAATTCACGATGTGAATTCGTTTTCTCTCTACTGCTCCTCCTGCTGCTATGGCATGAGATTTGACCTAGAAATACTTATTTTCGACTCCTCTAAAGTTACTGCCTTCGCGGTGTCGTATTATGTCATCAGACTAACAACCTCAAGGCTTTGGGTTCGAGCCTACCTTCGTCCTAAAACGTTTTTTTTTTGTTTTTGTTCGTTTTTTTTAATATTTAAACAGGGTTATTATTTTAGTTTCCATCTACCCTTGCCAACATACCCACCGATTTTTCGCATTCGCTGTTTTTTTTTTTGTTTTTATTTTTCAGATTTTTTAAAGAAGTTTTAACATCCGTTCGTCTTTTTTTTTTTTTTTTTTTTTTTCATCACGTTCACGTTTTCCTTTTTTAGTTTTTGTTTTAACATTAGGCACCGCCAAAACTGGGGGGGGGGGGGGGGCAGGTCAGTACTTTTTGACGGACCGTCTTTTTAAAAATCTACCAAAAATCAGGTAATTATCCGATCAATACGAAATTTTCAGCGATTATTAGGAGAAGAATGAACTTTATAACAGTGTACTTATTTTTCATAAACGATATTTATATATATATATTTTTTTGCTTACAAAACCCCCCCTTGTTTTGAAGTGGGAACAAATATGCTTAAAATAATCATCTGAAACTGAAATCAACATATTGTGTTGTTGTAAGGGACAGAATTATAGATTCAAAAAAAAAAAAAAAAAAAAATTGTTTGCATACCTTATTTTGACGTCTGAATATCAGAACTTCGATTGTGTTTAATTATCCTGCTTTTGAGTTTTGAAGTGTGAAATTCGGTGAATATGTTAAGTAAAATAATTAATTTAAGTTAAGTAAAACAAAAAAAAAAATTTTTTAATATTTATACGAAAAAAGCTATTTTAAAATTTTTGATAAATAAATTAACAATTTTTTTTTAGCGAGCCGAATAATGCATGACCATTATTAAACAGGGCATGCTTTGAATAATCGATACCAAAAAAAAAAATTCGATAAATATTGTGCCCTTTGTGTTAAAAATAGCATCATTTTTTTTGATCCCGTTTGAAAACGTTTGCCGCCTTTCGACTACGATGGACCAAACGCGCTGAAATAATTTTTTTTTATTCTGCTTTAAATTGCCCCCCCCCCCCATTTTGGGGAGCCTGGCCCTCACACACATACACATTAAAAACCAAACGCATACAAATGGTCACCCATCTGGTACTGGCCAGCCTCAGCTTAATAATACATTGAAATTTTCGTCACTGAAAAATAAGTTTTTTTTGGCCTGTTTGGTCTTCCATAGTTTGCTTTTTATCAAACGAAAACGTAAACAGAGTCGATCTGAACTCTACGTCAACGCGAAATATCTGGTTACCTATATGAATAAGTGGAATTATTTGAAATTCAGGTACTTATATTATAATACTTTTGCATATTCTCTTAGAAAATCATCCTAAATCTTAGACAATAAATAAATTAATTAATTATTTCAAAAACCCTTTTTTTTAAATATTTATGTACGTTTTTTATGCAAGACAAAAAATGTCAATTGTTAACTTTTTGGGAAAATTTAACATTTAAAATTGAATTAAAAATAGTAGAAAAAGTTTTACATTATTCTGTTTTCTATATGATAAAATTCAGGGTTTTATCTTTCTGGAAAAAAAAAAAGTTACTCAGAAATAATGGATTTTAATAAATGTAATTTCGTTTTAAAAAACAACAACTTGATTTTGCGGCCATTTTTGGCGGTGCCTATTTAACATTGTTCGTTTGCATCACGTTAAACAGGGTTATTACTTCGCTTATTCTTTTGTGTTGATTTACCCCCCCCCCCCAACACGCACCTCTAAACACCCGGGCAACGCTGGGTACCCCCGCTAGTAGTTAAATAAAACTGTTTTTATTTCTTTTCATTGTCATTATCATGGTTTTTGATCACTACTAGAGGAGGAATGCCTTCCTGGTTTCCCACCACCTGGTTTTGTTTCTGGCTAAGCATGATCACGTAAGACTCAGTTGGCTTCAAGGTCGTTTCTCCACTGAGCTTTTGTCTTTTCTCTTAGTCCTTTCCATTGTCTTGGGCTCAATCTGTTGCTCTAGATGTTTACCTGTTGTTTGCCCATCCATGCTTGTTTTTCTTGTCAGAGTTTTTTCGTTTATCTGAACTCCTTTTATCATGGCTATCATGGCTCCATTCACCCCATGTATTAACTTTTATTAACTTTATTATATATCACAGAGGAGACAACAGAAACAGCAAAACTGAAGCTGGCCTGACAGGGCAGTGTATATACAAATGTAGGCAAATTTGGGCATATTTTATTGGTTTGAGAATATAGGTTCTTTTTTACTAATTGCCATAAAATTGTAACCATAGAATAGTTTTATAATCTTCAAAAAGCCTACAAATTTTCATGTAGTTTCGTCCCATAGAACCAAAGATATGAGCATTTCAATATTCAATTTGACTATGAGTATATATATATATATATATATATATATATATATATATATATATATATATAGAACACACCAGTTTTTTTTTGGCAATTTTATAAGTTCGAAATATCGGTGACTATTCACCAGAATTCAACAAATGAAGATTCACTGGAAAGGTAATGACCTGAATTGTGTAGTGGGCTATGTGACATTTGCCCTTAAGGTTGTACATTATTTTTTTTTTTTAAGTAAGGGATCACTTATCTATATAATTGAATGTAAAATGAGCACCCACTTTGTGGCCACCTGGGTTATAAAGTGGGTGTTTATTTTATGTTAAATTAATATAGAAAAGTGACCCCCCCCCACTTTTTAAAACTATAATCTGTTCATATCTTTGAAACTACTAATTTCATGGGATTTTAATTGTTGTTTTAGTTTTCAGCACCTTCAAAAACCTTCAATCGTGGTAATTTTAATGGATTTTTTGTGGGTGGAAAGATACTGCACTTTCACCAATATTTAAATTATAGTCATTTGTTTTCCTAGTTTTGCATATGAATTACAAAATATCTGATATGCCTTCAAAACCTCTGGCCTTGATGGAGGGGAAACTAAAACTTGCTGCTATGGTTTCAAATGAGCTAAAATAACAGCAAGAGGAGACTTGATTTCAAATGTTTCTCAAATGTTATACTTCCTCTGTTTGGTTTTTATACATAAAGTAAATCTCACAGTGTATAAGGATTATTTGATACTGGAGATATTCATAATCGTACCCTATTTACAAAACAAAGGAGTTGGGGTGTCTTAGGCAGCAGCAGCAACAACAACCATGTTTCAATTTTTTTTTTTTTTTTCGAGAGTGGGGTAAGTTTTCACTGGGAAATGCTGGTTAGTGGGTACTGCTAGTATTATAAATGTTTCGTCTGAAATATAAAGTGAAAATAATCTCATTTTCAGGGGCGTAATTGCAATTATCACTAGTGCTTCAAAGTTGTGTTTTGTGAAAATGTATTAATTTATTTTTGTTTCGGACTATTATTCTCATCTTTATTAGTTGTTGTTTTTGATCTTTTATTGGTTTTGTTTATTCACAACGTTTCGGCCAACTATTCCTCTGGCCTTCGTCAGGTGGTAACCGCGACGGATAGGAACTTCGAATCTCCTAACTGCATTCTCAGTCACTGTCATCCGTAGTTGTTGTTGTCTCACCACATTTTGGCCAATTAACCTCTGGCATGCTTTGGGTAGGATTGAAACCGCTATCCTCAGACAATGTTCATCTGGAACTGTAGAGATTCAACGTCTCTATCAACTGCACCACGGGCCCCGAAGGGCGATCAAGGTTGGATTCTTTGATCTTATAAATCCACGTTTATTTATTATCTGATCTTCCATAGTCGCATCCGTACCGATTAGTATATATATATATATATATATATATATATATATATATATATTCCTTAATTAGCCAGAGGAATAGTTGGCCGAAACGTTGTGAATAAACAAAACCAATAAAAGATCAAAAACAACAACTAATAAAGATGAGAATAATAGTCCGAAACAAAGTAAATTAATATATAATGCTCATCTCAAAAATGAATTCCAATTAAGGAATAATATATATATGTGAAAATGTACTTTCATCTTTAACATTTTCATCTTCATTCGATAATTTATATGATTTTTTTCTGTTTCTGTTGAGTATGAAGAACCATTCATTTTTATTTATTGTGGACTATTATCCTCATCTTTTCTTAGTTGTTTCACAATGTTTCGGCCAACTATTCCTCTGGCCTTCGTCAAAATAGTTGGCCGAAACGTTATGAAACAACTAAGAAAAGATGAGGATAATAGTCCGCAATAAATAAAAATTAATAAATAATACTCATCTCAATGATGAATCCAATTTAATAATATATGAAGAACCATTTCCTCAATTCTTTTCGTTCCAGTTTTTTCTGTTTTCATTTTCTTTCGGTATTCCATTTGTATGTTCCTTTTGCAATTACAGTTGTTGAGGTTGTTGGTGCCTAAAAATTTCTATAATGATATTTTTAGATTCGTCCATTTTTTTTTCCATCAGTTAAAATTTTTGCTGACTTTTTCACGTCTGTGTGTGTATATATATATATATATATATATATATATATATATATATATATATATTCATCCATTTTTTTTCATCACTTTAAATTTGCTGACTTTTTCACATGTGTGTGTATATATATATATATATATTTTTTTTCATTGCCAGTGGTATGTGCAACATAAGTCCAGGTTATTTTTGTGCTTGAATAAGTTGGAATTCCTTGTCATCACTGCTGTGTGGCATATGTTCGAGTTATATTCGTCCAAATAAGTCTGAGTAATTTGTTGCCAGTATTGTGCGATATAATTTCAAATCCTCATCGTCAGTGTTATGATAATAATTATAACAGAACAGTGTTATATTTTCAAAAATGTTACTGAAAGTCTACATCTGATACTGTGGTTATGACTGCTACAACATTTTATTGGAACTCTATATATAGTGTTTGGAAGAGTTCACCTATTTCCAAAACAGAGTAGATCAACATCACATAATGGCAGTTATACAAGTTCAGATCACCATGGCACCTTGGGTTTCAAGCTGGAGAAGCAATAAAAAATACTGGATTTTTTTTGAGTTTTAATTATAAGCCACTCACCAGCTTTCATTGTAGGAAAGTGAGTTACCTTCTCTTTTTTCCTAACTTAAAACCTAAGGCACTATGTTGATGTAAACTTTTGTAACATTATAAATAAGTATTACACAATATATTATACAAAGAAAATAACTTGTTTGCAAATGAAAATAAGATAAAAACAAAGTTTCTCTTTGTTCATATTATTTCAATAGAAAATCTTTTTGTTCAGAAGCTTAAGATAAAAACCAGCATATTGGGTTACAAAAGGATTAGTTGTATACGTGACTCATTGCTCTAAAGAATTTTGGAAGCAGTATTAGCAGTGATTACTTTGATTATTAATATAAGCATTATTTATAAAATAATTATCTAAATAAATGCAAACTTTTTTTTTTTTTTTTCTTTTTTACATTTATCCAGACTATATTTATAAGGAGAATAGAAAGTAGATCTTGGGGTTACTTTTGGCAGTCGCCTAACTCTTCCTTACCTTATTGTGGGTCACAATCTATCCCATCTAACCCTTATCGTTGGCAAGTTTTTAACCTTGAGGTACTATATATTTTTTTAGCTATTTACATCAAGTGCCTTTATGCTTTGTCTCGAACAATTTCTATTAAAAACATATCAAAACATATTAGGCTTATTTAATTCAATGATACAGCAGGTATCTACCTTATCTCCCTCCAACCTTGCAAAGATGTGACAATAGGTTAGAACGTGGGGATGGTAGGTCAGCATAAAATAGGTAGTGCGCTCTGACCCCACAAAAAATTCCTGACCAGCTCCATCAGTATTCCCCAGTAGAGGTGATTCTTTGTCACCAGTGTTGTGTGATATAGTTTTAAATCCTCGTCGCCAGTGTTGTGATTTTGACAGGCTAATAATAATAGAGATAACACAGTAGTATATTTACAGAAGTACACAAATTGTATGTTACAGAAAGTCTGTGTTTGATACTGTGGCTATGACTACCATGGCACATTGTTGTAAGTGTATATAACGTGCTTGGAAGGGTCCATCTATTCTCGAAATAGGGTAGATCAGCATTGTATCAAAACAATTACAGAAGTTTGGATCAACATAAGTACCTTAGGTTTCAGCCTGGGGGAACAGGTGGAGGTGAAAAATACTTTCTTGAGTTTTTATAATAACCCACTCGTTGGCCTTCATCATCCATATTTTAATTTGTGGGACATGATTAAATGAATAAATACTAAAGTTTTTGTTTTATATTCATCCGGTTTATATTTATATCAAAACATATTCATCTTATTTAATTCAATGATGCAGTTATCTACCTCCCTCCCATCCTGTAAAGATATGGCACAAGGTCAGAAGGTGGGAATGGTTGGGTAGCGTGCAAGCAGTAGCATACTCTAACCTCACAAAGAATATCTCAGCAGCCCTGTTTGCTTTCCCCGGTAGAAGTGTTTGGCCATAAACCGACCCCTTCTCAAAGAAAGAAGGTAAAGCCTGGGAGAGTTAACCTATGAGGACTATCCTGAACAAATACTTCAGCCTGACAGAGAAGGGCCATAAGAAACCACAATGACCTACTTTCTGCCACACTGATCTTTGAGGATGTCTCCTTGACTGATATGAGTACCAAAAAGAATTCAAAGAATACAATGATACAAGAAATTGTTTTCAAATATGCATTATATACTCATGGGAAAATTTCCAAAACATAGACTATACTTCATTTGCATATTTTTTTTTAAAAAGAGTTTGTAATAAAATTAATATTCTGTACGATTCATTGTTTAATTTGATTCTTCCATTTTTTTTAAATATATGCATTAGTTTTCTTGATATTATTATTTTTTATATTCACTATATTATACATATAGGGCATGATTCATATTGACACACTGGTTCCCATTAGATCACTGAAGTCAAGCAATGTTGAGCCTGGTCAGTACAAAATGGGTGACCATTTGGGAATTTCAGGTGCTGTATGTGCTCTCTGCTTATCTCGGCATTGTTTCCAGTCATTTAGCACTTCTTCTTGTCACTAAATTCAACCAGTGCTGATTCAAGGAGAGGTGTGGTTGGGGATTGCACAACCCTTGCCTAACAATTACCTGTGTCGGGTTATCTATTGTCTCTTGAGATTGAACAGAGCCATCGACATATTCACTAAGAGTTCTCACACAAACCATCATCAGAGATTACTCACTGACAACAACCAGTGGTGTTCCTTGAATCTGGGTGACAACAAGTCTCCACAGATTTCCAGTATTCTCCATCTTTCAATAACCTTTGCGAATGATTTTTTATTATCGCAACAGCTACTTGCCATTAACTTCTGATTGGCAATGATTTTTACTGAAATATAGGTGGCAACAAGCCTCCCCAAGGTCCCAGTCCTTTTTTCATTCATCCAGTGGAGGTCCGGTTAGTGCTTTCCTTTCTTAGTTCTTCCATCTTTTTTAACCCTTCACAACTATTTTGTGTAGTATCAGCCAGGGCTGATGCCTATTTTAGAGGGATGGAGGGTGGGCGACAGTTTATAAAATTTTTTGCAGTTTCAATTTCCATTATTATTATTATTATTATATGATATTCTGTTTGTTCCTTTCTTAGTTAGTCTGTACGTTAAGCTTTGAAAAAGACCAAATACAATTTTTGAAAGCCAAATTGCCTCAAAAAAGGCTAAATTTGTGAAATTTGGTTTTAAAAAGGCCAATCTGTCGACTCTGGACTAGAATATGAGAGTGACCTCCCTTTGATGTAGACTCGTTTTCGAATATCATTATAATAATGATATATGATCATTGTTGTAATGGTGTGAGAAAGGCACTTGTGGTAATTTCGACATGCAGCAGTCTTCACCAAAGAAAGCAGCCAGTGAAATATCACATAAAAATAGGGAACATTCGAAAGAAACAGGACAAAAATAGGGAGAACATTGTCAAGAGGTGCTGAACTGAAGAAGTCAATTAAAGATTGTCTCTTACAATGTGATTTTATTATTTGTATTGAACTCTGTACCACAATATTACTTTCTGAGTATTTATTAGTATTTATTATCTAATTTAGGTCAGTTCTATATTTAAAATACAATGGGAACTATTTTCATAGAAATGTTAAACTTGTATTTGCTGTGTGTTATTGGTGTTTCTGTCCCAAAAACTAATTTTTTGCACTATCCAGGAAAATATCAGCTTTATAAAAACATATTTATTGATTCAATATATTTCTCATTCCGCGGAATTTCCATGGGTCTTGCTAGTTATTATTATTATTATTATTATTATTATTTACCTACTAGGAGTAGTCACACAGGCCATCATCAAAGATTTCTCTTTGAGAACAACTTGTGATGTTTTTTGGAGTCTGAGTGATAACAAGTCTCCCCTTGGATTTCCAGTACTCTCCACCTCTTTTGATAACCTTTGCAGATGAATTTGCATTATCGCAACAGCTGCTTACGATTGATTTCTCGTTCGCAGCGACTGTTGATCTCCACTGAAATTTGGATGGCAATAAGCCTCTCCAAGGTTCCCGTCCTCTTTGCACTTATCCAGCAGAGGTCTGGCTAGTGTTTTCTCTCCTCTGTCTTTCCATCCTTCCTGACCCTCACTTATTTGGTGTGGTGCCAGTTTATGGTGACATACACACACACAAAATACGGGGAGGCAGGGGTTAGGGAGATTAACTTATAGTTATACAATTTTAGTTTTTATGATTCTATATGATGTCATCCCTCTGATTCCAATCTCTCCCATTCTCTTAAGTTTTTCAGTATTGTTCCTAGTGCTCTTAGTGTTATCTTGACTTTTTTCATCTTTCAGATTCCTTCGAGCTTTCCGGCCAGGTCCGTGAATTGGCTTTGCTTTTCTGTCTCTTTGATCTTCACTCTGTGGTCTGCTGAAATGGCAAAGTCTTTTTCCTTGTTGTTGATAAATAGTAATATTAATTAGAGATATTTAATGAAAAAGTAAAAGAGTTCCAAATCTGTGTTATTATTTTGAAATTCAAATGACAACTACTCCAAGTACATTTGCACGTACACATACCAGATATTTAGATTACTTTAGAATAGTTTTGTGTTTTAAGAAATAAATTCTGCATTGAGCGCAATGACTAACAAAGCTTCTCCTTTAAAAATTAAATAGAGATGTTTATTTTTAAAACTAAATTTGTTGTTGATGGTGGGCTATGCAAGTGAAGTATAGCCTTGACTGTGTTTTATAAGTTATTTAGATCATGATGCATTGAAAATATATTTTATTGTATCATTAAATTAAATAAGCCCAAGATTTTTTATTTAAATATAGTTTGAATGAATAGAGTTCTTTCTTCACATTTATTCATTTCATAATACTATGACATTCATCTTTTTATGTTTCTGAATTTTTGAGATGAGGTTTGATAATTTGTATTATTTAGATTATTTGGACTACTGTTCTCATATTGTAGCCTCCGACCTTCTTCAGGTGTATCTTGTCAAACTCAGGAATCTTTCAGTCGACCTTGGGAATTAGCACCAAACTTTGAGCAGAACCCTGAACGGGGGTAAAATGTCTTCTTTCCATTCTCATCTCTAAGAAAAAAAACCTTCCGTTGCATCTTGCATAGCCGGCAGGTTGACTGTTCTAAAGTTTGTCATCTATCCTATTGTAATGATATATTTAATGGTTTGGGTATACAGCTTGTTGTCCAGAAGAAGAGCTAATTTGCAATATAATCTTCTCTGCCTGAGTGTCACAAGTGTGTTGGTAGAGAGCTGAGTATCTGACCAGAAGAACTTAGCCGAGTTCTCAGGCTCCTGTGATTATCTTTTGATAGTGGAATTGCGTTTGGTTAGCCATCTTATGCAACCTTGCTCGGGACCACCATGCATGGGGTCCCATGGTTTGGGATGTGGTATGGGCTAGGTCAGAAGCTGATTTAACTCGACCAGAGCGAACGCCATTGCAACAACAACAACAACAACAGGTAAGTGATGATGGCTAAGTAGTATCGATACGAACTGACAACGTGGATGTGACAAGTTTGAATCCAGCTTGTTCCACGAAAAAACTTTCTCTTTAAGAATGTTGTCAGCCTTCAAGTGATCCCTCCCGTAAGTACTTGATGTCTTTCTAGAAAGAATTCTAACTAGAAAGATATCAGGAGAAGCGAATGCTAACAATAATCTCTTGATTCAAACAAAATGAATGATGCTCAATAAGGAAAAAGCCCAGGTCACAACACAAAGTATATCAACTATTTTAAATTACCTTTCTTTTTTTTTAATCACTATCAATTTGATGGTACATTTTTTATCCATTGTGTTTTCTTTGTACTAATGAGTCACCACTTATCAAGGCCAATAGCCACTTGAAGATAATTTCTTTCTTTGTTTCGTTGGATTTCATTTTCCTCCTCACTTCCTAAAGCAAGGAAGTTTTCACAGAAGCGTGTGAACGCAAAATATTTTCCAGACTTGAAAATGGCCATGTTATAGTCAGCTGAGAAGCAGTTCCACAGTATCGTGATCAACAGACTGACAACTCTGGGAAAGAAACTTTGCTCATGAAATTTCTGTTTAGTTTTAGTCACTTATGGGAGAAATTATTGACAGTTGTTGTAGCTAGACAAGTATTTTTTTGTGAATATACCTTTTGCTTGTGTTGGTTGAAAATTATTCGTTTTATAACTTATATACACTAGCAGGACTACCCAACATTACCTAGGACAAAAAACAAACTTTTATTTCTTTACCCATCTCTATCTATTTCCAGTGCCCTTCCATTTTCCCTGTCCCTATATCCATTCCCTCTTGCTTACCCTGCTCATTCCTCTCTTTAGATATGCACACAAATTTTTCTTATATAAATTCCTTGATGAATAGGTCGTCATAAGTGAATTAACTCCTTGATAAAGAATCAGAGTTACTTCCCTTTAGTTAGCACATCATATGACGTCCCTCATCCTAATGAAATTTGTGTCAATTTAGAGTAAAAGAATAAATATATTTTTTCTAAATTTTATTCATTCTGAACAATGCTGATTAAGAATATACTATTTTTTGACTTTGGTGACATTCACCCAGAATGGGTTGAGCCAGCTCCTCCCATAGAACACATAGCATCCCAGATGAATATAGACCACTGATGATGTTCCACAATGGTCAAGATAGTAATAGTTAGCCAGTCCCAGGACCAGTGGTGGACATCATAGATCTGTGAACCAAAGGTAGGTTCAATGTCAGCTTGATAGTATGTAACCATGTCTTCAGCTGGCCTCCCAGGCATCTTTACCAATCTTAGAATGGTTCTAGAGCTATTGCTTTGTGGATGAACTCTCCTGTGTTGCCGCACACAGTATGGCCGAACTAACAAAGTCTCTTTTTTAAAAGTACTTGGTTAAAGGGGATGATCCTTCATCATGTCCAAATTTGTGTATTGGAGACAAAATGGTGTCAGCTCACCTGCAGAATTCATAAGAGGCAGTATAGGTAAAACACTATCAACCTTTGGGGATCTGCAGTCCTTGTCAACCAGGTCTCGCAGCCATAGAGAATGCAGGCAGGGATATATCTACTTTGTGAGTCTTTGGTTTGTAGTTTCCAGCTTTTAGTCAAAATCACACATGCAGACGGTTGCCCTTTATATAAAAGATACACGCGTGCATATTTGCATGGATTGCTTCAGTCTTAGCTTCTATCTAATAAAATTGCCTGATAGTTATTGTCTGGCAATTCATATTCAAACATAACTATTTAAATGAACCATCTTTCTTCTAATGTCATGATTTAAAATAATTTTATTCAATTAATGTAATGACCAAACATTTCCATAAGGGATTCAATTAATCTTCATTAACTTCGATTCTAGAAAAGAAAGAGGAAAAAGGACTGGCAGGTAACAGCTGTTAAAACGATACATGTGTGTGTGTGTGTGTGTGTGTGTATAAAGAATTACAAAGATAAATATAATTTTAAAATTGGAACCTATCAAGATAACAAAAAGCTCAATATACTAGATAGAGCAAAAATAGAAAAAATTGATGATGAATAGCAAGTTTGAATGAATTACAATATTTATTGATCTGTCAAAAATTAATTTTTTTTTTCAATGAGATTCCTACATTGAATTATCTTATGAAAGATGTAAGTATTTCCTTGCAAGAAATGCATAGAAAATGCAAAACTAAATGTGTCGGGGACTTCAATGAGTTACACCAAAATTAATGTAAAATGACTCCTGGCCAACTCCGGATAGATACAACTAGTGTCAATCAAATCTCAGTGAAATAAAAATTTCCAATCCTGTTTGAGATTTTGTTTTTGATTAGTCATAAATAAAGGAATTGGGAGGAGTTTTTACTTGTTTTCTAGAATACAAAACCATGTAATGAATTTTAATCAAAATTGGAATAAGAATTCTAGACATAAGATTTTACATCATATCTTGATTTTTATTTTTTTGTAAAGGGACATAAAAGTAGTGCAAAACTGTCCTGTTTAGGGAAATTAATTGGTTCTCATGTAGTTGTTGTCTCCCTGTTTCTACTGTTGGTATTTTTCTCGCTCACATCACCACCCTATTCTGAATTCATAGCAGTGGGTCGATATCAATGGACTTCTGAAAGTAGAAACAGGATGACAAAAAGTACATGAAAACTGTTTGTTTGTTTTTTTTCATAGTATTTTCAAGTTAAATTCAATTTTTATGCTATTTTTGTTTATTAAATTGTTAGGTAATTTGCTAGAATACTTTTTAAATTTAGTATCCAGTAAAAGATGGAATTTTGACGATTATATGAATCGAAATAAGAAAAATGATTTTTGTTTGATTTAGTTATTTTTTATTGTGCAATACTTTTATATTAGTTTTAAATAGGTTAAACTTAAAAACATTGTTAATGACCGTTTTGACACAAATAAAAACAAATAAAAAATCCACAGATGTTGACCTACTGCTACAAATTTGGAATAGGGGCATGTGAGTGAGAAAAAACGTAAAGTAGAAGGAGAGAGACAACAACTACATGAGAAACAATTAATTTTACCCTGCTCTAGGATGGGTATTACATATATATATATATATACACTCATATAATTAATACGGGAAGTTTACTAGGTAAATGCAAATGTAAGTTTCAGTTCAATAAATGTATTAATGTTTATATTATCTCAACCAAGTAAAAAAACAGCTGGATACAACAGTGAAAAGTAAAGCTTAAGTATAAATAAAAACTGTAAATCAGAAATTTACATGCACAAATTTATTTTTTTACAGAACACCTCCAATAAAAAAAAAGGGACAGTGAAATATCCTTATTCCGCAGAGTTTCAAAGAATATAATGTTCTTTTCATCAGAGGATAGAAACTGGTTAGCAGATTATATATAGTGCAGAGCTAGAATCTGCTGGTTTTAGCACTTTCTAAAACTGCATTTTATGATGGTGGTCATAAAATGTAGAATTATGCTTGAAAAATAATGTTTGCATATAGTGTTTGTGTAGTATAATTTTTTTTAGAAATGTTTGTATAAAATTTGTCGAAATAAGAAAGAGAGGAAAAAAAAAAAAGAAAACTTCGAAACTGGACTGGTTGAATCCAAGATGTGATATTGTCCTTTGCAAATATGAATCGAAAGATGTATATATCCATCTTGGAGTTTTAAAACAGTTGGAAAAGATCCTAATGAAGATTTGAAAGGAATTAATCCTAAGTGGTCGCCATTTTTTTAAACCCAAAATCTGTTAAACTTTTAAATTAGATCCATTATCAGGGAAAACAGGAATAAACACAAAGTCAGTACCAAGTTTTCTTCAATGCTAGTCTCCTCGCTTCCATTAGCGATTTGAGTAAAAAGTGCTTGTCATTTTTCAGTAAGTCAACTGCAGCGGTCAAGTTTTGTGGGAAGGCTATAGCTACAGGGGATGGGTTAGGTTACAGGGGAAGAGAGGGAATGGGGGGGAAGAGAAGGAGAGGAACTTGAACATTTTTTTGTGTGTGAGGGGGGGTGTTGCTTATAGGGCAAAGGGGCGAGGATAGAGATAAATAATTAGGGCTTAGATGTATGGATATAAGGAAATTTAGAATACCATGTTGATAAAACTAACTTAGTCGGATGAATTCTAAAAGATGGTATTAATTAAATTAAATATAGGTTGACATTACAAAGAGTAAAATTTTTTAGAGCAAAAATGTAAAAGTGAGGATGATCTTTCAGAGCATATCATTCTCTTTCTTACGACTAGACAGGATATAGATTTATAAAATCAGATAATTCCAAAGATTTGAAGATAATTTTAAGATAGTAGTATTTGCTGTGTAGTAGAATCAATATTTTATAGCAAAGTGAATGTTTTTTGTTTTTTTTAATGAAAGCAAATTTTCTACCAATTGTAATATATTAACTACCGACTAATAAAATGTTAAATTTGATGATTTCAATTATCATAATATATACGAATAATCATCATAATGATACTACAGTGAGCAACTAATATTATAGTTGTTATTGTGATAAATCTATATGACTGTTTTAATACAGAAGCTAATCTAGATATGAATCATACTAAACAATCTTGATAATGATGGATGTGAGTAAATAAGGGTACTATTTGTGTTAGTGCTTTTTTTTTTTTTTTTTTTACACAGTGATCACCACTTATCAAGGCCCGGAAGCCACTCAGGGATAAGGGTTATTGCAAGTACATTATGTTAGTGAGATTTGCTGAAATGTTTACTTAAGGGGGCGGTTTATTAGGAATTTGTTAACATTGGACTTGAAGGCAACCAAGTTGTAGTCCAGAGGGAAGCAGGCAGACGGAACAGAGTTCCACAGGCGTGCAGTTCTAAGAAAGAAGCTTTGTTCATGGAATCCGCGTTTTGATTTAGGCACAGATATAGAGTGGGGGAAATTTTTCACAGTGGATTCAGTTAGACGGGTGTTTTTCGTGAAAGATTGGCGAGGGGGGACCAGAGATTGGAGTTCAGACGAGCATCTGCCATGGAAATAACGATAAAACAAGGACAGGCTCGCAACGTCTCTTCTATTCATTCTAGCAAATTTAGTGACTCTAGCTAGATGATAATGACAATAATATTAATAATATTAGAAATAAATTCAGTTATGCTAATTATGATAACTTGCAATATGGCAGCAGTAAAAATATAGGGACGATTTTGAAAAGGTTATACAGTTAAAGCATATCAGGGTTGCGCATTGAAGAATTAGAATATTTGGGGAGGTCGTGAGTAGATCGTTGTGGTTATAGTAATATATCTATTCATTTTAAAGTATAATTGTAGAGGGTACCGGATTTTAACTTGGTATATAGTCTCATTAATAGCTACGGAAACCCGAACCATGAAAGCGCCAACTCTCTTCTCATAACCTACCCCAAACATGATAATGGTAGAATCCACAACCCCAACAAAAATAATTAAAATGCGCTAAAAACATATACCTGTATGAGATCCACCTCCATGTTAATTAAGGTGAGAATCTCAAACCATCATTTAACAATACAGATGCAGAAGTGAAACAGAGAACATCTCTAGCAATATTAATAAAAAAGCTTATATCTAAAAACACCCCTCTCTCTATTAAATGGGCAATTATTGGTAATTCCAAATACTATACACCAGGTTCCAGAACCTGTCGCCTGTGCTTATCCAAGTCAGTCAGAATAATTTGATAATATCTTTCTTTCCTCCGAGAAGAATAGCATTATTTAAAATAAAAACTTTTCATATATATATATATATATATATATATATATATATATATATATCTTCTAGGTACTTGTGCATTTAACGAACCAGACGTAACTCAGCATTTACTCTTCTACACCTCCAAACATAACCGTCGGAAAGGCTTGTTCTCTTTGCAAGTACACAATCCTGGCCAAAATGTAAATAAACACCTTTTCTCTTTTGCCAACAATTTCCGTTGCTGGCAAAAGTTTAGTGCAGCCTCTGGGGTCTGGAGCTGGTCCGCAAGGTTTGTAATATTCATTATTTCGTCAGTTATCTTTTTAAAACAATTTTTTTTAAACTCTCTTCGAATAAGCGTTTCTTGAGTTGTGACACTCTTCCAATTGATAGCGAAATTCTCGTCTGCTTAATCGGCAACGCTCGGTTATATCCGGCTGTTGACGTCATGCATCGGACAAAGCCGAGCAAATGCTGAGTTACGTCTGGTTCGTTAAATGCACAAGTACCATCTTCTATAATATAAAGCTGAATGTCTGTGTGTGTGTGTCTGGTCACGAATAGGCTCCTATATGGTTGACTATTTAAAAAAAACTGATTACATATAATGATAGAAGATGTATCGAGACACAGGAATGGGTATGTTTGATCTGGCAGAACGATGGTTCATTAAAATTGTGGGGTTTGTGTTCGCGCCTAGTCCACAAAGTATGGAAATAAAAAATTAAAAAAAAAAAAAGAAAAACGTTTATAGGTGTTTTTGATATAGATGTACATAAGAATACTTTGATAAGTATGTTTTAACTTAAATAGGGATGGTATAATAAAATTGTGGGGTCTGCGTTCGTGCCTGGCCTCCATGGAATGGAAATAGGCACAAACTTTAATAAAGACTTTTCATATCTATCTGCGTAAGTATACTTTAATAATTATGTTTCATTTGGAAGAAATATGGTATAATAAAATTATGGGGTGTTCATTCGCGCCTAACCTCCAGAGAA
This sequence comes from Euprymna scolopes, assembly GCF_053919585.1. Taxonomy (NCBI): domain Eukaryota; kingdom Metazoa; phylum Mollusca; class Cephalopoda; order Sepiida; family Sepiolidae; genus Euprymna; species Euprymna scolopes. Next base: position 74,744,361 of record NC_136510.1, read on the forward strand.
TGGGAATATGTCACAAAGTTTAACAAGGTTTTTTAATATCGATCCACAGAATATTGTGATAAGTGTTTCAGTGTGAATACGTATGGTATAATAAATTATTGGGTTTATCTATTTTATTTTTACTTTCATAATATTTTGCTTTGGTTTTGATATCCCCAAATTCGAAGCTATCTCTTTACAACCCTTCGTTTTCATAACCTATCATACTTTCATAAATCAGAATCCATTTTCTGTAGGCTGTTTTTGAATCCAGTCAACGACAGGTACTTTTGCTAGTATATATATATATATATATATATATATATATATATATATATATATATATATATACACACACACAATTATTATCAATGGTTAGGTTAATTTTTAAAAAAATTATTATTAGTTTGTATTATAACAGAAAAATATAGAATTACGAGAGGGAAAACAACGAAGAATAACTTTGAATCGGTGACAATTTATTACAGTGCTAAATTGGCAATGGAGGGTACTCACATACTTGTTTAAAGAACATCTCAAAATTCTTGAAGCAGTTGCTATCAATTTATGACAATTGTCTCTGTTCAAATAAAAAAGTGTACTCACAATTTAGAACTTATGTGTATATGTTAAAACTCTCACATCCTTCTTTTTTTTCTGTTTTTTACCTTTGATAATCATTTGCAATCTTTTTACAATATTCTCCTTGTTTGCAACAGTTACTTTGAAAAAAAGTGACTGAAAGATATCTTGGTAGCTTTTTTTAAGCCTGCTTTTTATGTTATTATTATTTTTTATTATTACCATCTGTCTCCTTTTACTAATTGTTTTTAAAGATTTTATATGGGAGAAAATGACAATTCAAAGTGATTCTTCTTTGTTCTTTTATAATATAAATTAAAAAAACAGTAATCACTTTGTTCTTTTATAATATAAATTAATTAAAAAACAGTAACCACTTCGAGCGCCCCCCCCCCCTCCAAAAACCTTCGCTGGACATACACAAAAAATGCACACACACAAACACACACACACATTTTCGCTTTTCTATTATAGACTAGCGGGGGTGCCTGTCATTGCCTAGATGTTTGGAGGTGTGTGTGTTTGGGGGGGGGGGGTAAAGCAGAACAAAATGGAGACGTAACCCTGTTTAAATATAAAAAAAAACGATGTTAAACTTCTTAAAAAAATAAAACAAAAAACTGATTTTAAAAATGTAAAAAAAAATTTTTTGTAGGTGTTAAAGAAAAAAAAGGGGGGGGGGTAGCTGGTAGGCTTGAACCCGGAGCCTTGAGGCAAATAAGCTGACAACATACACCTGCGCTACAGTGACAGAAGCAATGCCAGGCGTTAAATTTAGCGATTAAAAAGTGTGAGAGTTCAAATTGAGGTCAAACATCACGCTATTTCTTGGTTAACTATTTCTGCGAGACAATTTTTTTGGTTTTATTTTTTCTCTCCCCAACTTGTTGTTTGTTGCTGGATAGGTTCAATAAGAGAAGGGAGGAAGGTGTATTCAGGGGTGGTCTGAATGTTTTGGTGATATTTCTATTCTGTCGTTAAAAAATTAATGTGTTGATGGAGAGAGTGAATAGGAGAGAGTCCCTATAGCTGATGTCTAGAGGGATAAAAGGCAAAGTGGAGGTTGGATAGATGGGCAGCACTACACTGGTTGAATTACCTACAAAAAGGTGGGGAGCATTATAGTCAATGACATTTCTTCATTGACTTATCTTCAGAAAGATATAAATGTGAGATTTTCATGACTTTCTCTAAACACTTGATGTAGTCTAAACTCACTATGTCAAATTTTCTCTCTGAGGCAGGAGAAAAATTCTTCCTCTTTTCATAACACTAAAAATTGGTATTGGGATCAGACAAATTTATAATGCAAAGGGGAGTAACTCTTTGCTTCTTTGGGCAAAGTCGCCTCCCTTTGTCTGTTAGTCCTAAACTTTAATTTCTTGTAATTTCTCACAAGATGTACAACCGGAAATGGACAGTGGAGGGAAAACACAGTGATTTGAAAATGGCGAGATAAACATCATGCCGTTCATCGATTATATTTGGACTTCTAACTTTCATCTATTATGTTTGAATTGTAATTACGGGTGTGTGCGTGTCTCTTAATAAACGTATATTGTTATGTAACTGTGAAATGTTTCCTTATTTGTTCGTGAGTGTCATGTTTTTTCCTTATGAGCTGCTACATACCAAACGTGAAGGTTGGACTCCCTGTGGTAAGATATTTTATGTTATATTGATCTAACGCATCCCACGATATAACAATTGGCTTATGCAAAACAGTGATAATTTGCATAAACGAACACTTGCCATTGCACAAAAAAAGATTTTTTTTGTGTAAGCGTTACACTTTGGGTACAATCCCAAAGTCTCGTCAGATGAATATGTAATACTATGCTTTTTTGGCCTTTGAGTTGAGATATCAATGTAGACTCTGTTCTGTCTTCAATCTGTGAAAGGAAAATCTTTCTTGACTGGAGAGGGGGGCTGGATAGGAAAGAGGGGAGGGTGAGTAGGATAGAGATAGATAAATTTGGTTTTATTGTACAGCATATCAACCCTTTCTGAGTCTGAGTCCAGTAATTTTGGAAAAGCTTTTATGATTTAAGTTTTTATATCTTCAAATATTTATTCATGGTGTTTGGTTTGGTTGTTTTGTAGGGGAAAAATTGTTTTTGCTTTTGATATTCCAGAACATGATTAAGTCTTTCATAAGGGAAAGGGGGGAAAAAAACAATAACATCAATGTTTGGTACATTTTAGGTCAGGAAGCCAGTATCTTCAGATTTAGTAGCACCAGAGAGATAGATTGAGAGGGAGGATAGAGAAAAAGAAGTTTTAGAAGAAAGAGATCACACCCACTCTATTTTATTCTTCTATTTTGCTGTGCATGCACCAAGGTAATGCCGGGTAACCATGCTAGTCATAAAGTCAGGAGGGGGAGGAATTGTTACTCCTAAACTCAGACCTACTGCTACTGTCACTCACAAAGACTAGGAGAACAAATGAAATAGCAAAGAGAAAAGCTGAACCATACTTATACAAATACTTTGATTAAATAATCGTTATGTTTACAAAGTGACTAAACCAATCCACACGAGACAGCTCGTGTTTTAATAAAAAGGAAATCATTCTAATCTATAATTACGTACTATTGATTGACATAAAGACTTGTCTTCGCTTTTATCATCGTTAACTATGATAAATCATCACAATGAAAATTAATTAATGATGCAAGATTCACTAAAAGTAATTAATATATCTGATGTATATATAAAGTTAAGCACATATATAGTAATAAAATTAAGCTGAAAAATAAATCTTCAATGATAAGGCAAACCTATCTGGATAAAAAAACTCTACCTGATTAAGAGGGACAAACAATGGAATGAGATAAAGAGTTACGTTACATAGGAACTTTATTTCATTCTCAAATTAATAATGGTCACAGAAAGGGAAATAAGAAAGAAACCTCTTTCGGCCATGGCATTTCCAAGCTAAATGCTTTTTGTCAGAAGAGGGAAAAAAAGCCAGCATTATACAAATGTAAAGGTACAAAAACAACACCAACTTTAAAAGCATTCAGATTAGAAATGAAAAAAATTTTTTTCAGATTAGAATTGGAAAAAATTATTTTAGGGGTGGGGCTTATATGATGAGGATAAAAGAGAGAAGAGTCGAAAAAAATAATAAAAGCTAAAAAAATATATTAAAAAATAATAAAGTCACAAGAAATGTTTTTTAATTTAAACATTTAAAAAAATTTTTTTTAAATCTTTAAATATTTTTTAAAATTAAAAAAATTTTTTTAAATTAAAAAACATTTTTAAAAATTGTAAAAACTTACAATAAAGTTCTGATAAACAATTTAAATCATAAAATATAAATAAAGTGGGGCAAATTAAGTACAGAGGTATCTAGTATACTCACATGCAGAATAATGCATGCGAATGTACTGGATATTAAATTTCATTTCATTTTTTTCTGGAGTACACCTAATTCCAGATGTATTATCTTGCAAGAATTTTGAGTTGCTTTACAATTTAACTTTCTGATTGTTACCTTTCCCTTTTCTTATCGTCTTTTATTTGTTTTGTACTTAATTTGTCATACTTTATTTATATTTTATAATTTAAATGTTGTCATAAAATGTTTTTTTTTTAAGTTTTGAAAACTTCAAAAATTGTTTTAATTAAAACAATTTTTGAAAGATTTTTAAAAGTTTAAAGATTTTTAAAAGTTTAAAAAAATTTTTGTAAATCCCCCCTCCATTTTTTTTTTTATTCCTTTATAATTTTTTGTGTGTATATATATATATATATATATATATATATATATATATTAACTTTTATTGTTTTTTCTGGCCCTTCTCACTTTTTTCCCATCATATAGTTGGTGTTGTCTTTTTACTTTTACATTTGTATAATACCGGCTTTCCCCTCTTTTGATGAGAAGCATTTAGCTTTGAAATGCCATGGCCTAAAGAGGTTTCTCCCCTATTCCTCTTTCTGTAGCCCTTATTGATTTCCTACATGACTTTACTCTTTATCTTTATCTTTTTAACTTATTCTCTCTCTCTCTCTCTCTCTCTCTCTCTATATATATATATATATATATATATATATATATATATATATATATTATTATTATTATTATTATTATTGCTATAATGATTTTTAAATACCTACAGACACTGTTTCATCCTTTTGGAAATCATCAGTGCAGGGTGACACAATTACTGCTGGTCGGGAGATTCGAACCTGGCCACAAAGCCATCTCTGACTCCATTAGCAAGGAACAAACCTCGCGGCTAACCTCAACTGCGAGAAATATTGTTGAAATTTAAACATTTATTTTTAAATGTCGTAACATTCGTCCAGAGTGATCTAATGATTATAATCTCATGATCTTTGCGTGTGAGCTTTGATCAGTGACTGACTTTCATTTCAACTTAATGTGGTCAACAATAAGAACCGAGTTCTTAAAGGGACTGACATTATTATTATTATTATAATTTTTAAATACCTACAGACACTAGTGTTTCATCCTTTCGGGAATCATCAGTGCAGGGTGATATGATTTCTGCCAGTCAGGAGATTCGAACCCGGCCAGGAAGTCATCTCTGAATCCATTAGCAAGGAACAAACCTCATATATATATACATATATGTTTATCAACGTTTTGTCTTTAGTTTAAGACTTCCTTGGGATGATTACATTTCGTCTTTATTTTAAGACTTCCTCGGGATGATTAAATTGAAGAAAATAAAATACCAGTAAAATATTGTACTGGGATTTTATTTTCTTTAATTTAATCATCCTGAGGAAGTTTTGAAATAAAGAAAATAAAATCCCAGTACAATATTATACACTCACAATCTAGAACTCATGTGTATATGTTAAGAATGCCATACCCCTCCTTTTATCCTATGATTTTTTTTTTCTTCTATGATTTTTTCTCCTTGATAATTATTTGCGGTCTTTTAACAACGTTTTTAATCGATATTCTCCTTGTTTGCAACAGTTACTTTGAAAAAGAGTGACTGAAAGATATCTTGGTAGCTTTTTTTTAAGCTTACTTTTTATATTATTATTATTATTTTATTATTACGATCTGTCTCCTTGTTGTTTTACTAATTGTTTTTAAAGATTTTATATGGTAGAAAACAACAATTCAAAGTGATTCTTCTTTGTTCTTTTATAATATAAATTGATAAAAAATTAACCTCTACCCCCCTCCCCAATAATAATGGCAATGTGTGTTTGCGAGTGTGTAATTTGTGAAAAGAGTTGTGTTTGAAGGCTATGACAATGTAGTCTTGTAGAAAAATACTATTGAAACGAGATAAGGTGAAATGGATAGTTACATTTCTTCCTCATAAATAGGTAGATCTCGAAAATTTGAGATCTTAACACCGGAATACTATATTGGTTCGACACATTATGTTGGTAAATAATTATTTAATAATTGAAAATTTTTGAGAAATTTTTAATATTATCATTATTCTTTTTACCATTTTCTCATCTCAAACAGTGTTTTTCTTCAAAACTGCATTGTCATAGCCTTCAAACACAACACCTTTTGCACTATGTACAATCCTTAAAGTAATCTCCTAAACTAATCAACAGATAATTAGAAATTTTGAATTATATATTTTAGACAACATAGGCACATTATATGTTTTTTGTAAATATTAACATTTAGACTGTGCATATGTATAAACCGACTGACTGACTATCCAGTTGTAGACAGGTTTCCCTTTTGACGGTTACTTGTGTAACCCAATGTGTGCCCCCTAGACAGATCGGCGACTCTTAACGTCGTGTATCATGGATTTTTCGTTCATGGCCGGATCGTCATTTTCCCGTTGGCGACTGTCGATGAGAATATACGCGGTTCACAAAATAGAAATATGAACAAAGAAAGGAAAAACACAAACGCCAATGTTCACATATAAATTGACTGTTGGACTTGTGAGTGTGTGTGTGTCTTCTCTCCATTCTATTGATGTTACATTCGTCTATCTTTGTTTCACAGTCAACTCTAAAATTGTCCATGTCTCCATTTCACAGTCAACTCTATAACTGTTCAACTGTAGTCTTTATCAACTCCCATCTGCCATCAAGGGTATCTAGTTGTCAACTCTAACTGTCCAACTTCCATCCTCCATCTAGCAAATCTAGATGTCAACTGACTGTCTCCTCTGTCTTGGTATCTCAGGTCGCCCACCCCACCCAGGGGCGGGCTACCGGAAGCTGCTCTTCCCTGTTTTATCAGTAGGTTTCTATTGTTATTGTTTGCTACTTCCTATCTATTGTTGATTGTATGATATTTCTAATTTCTTTGCTTATCTAAGCTATTTCCTCTTCCTTTGTCTATCCCCTCCCTCTCAGCACTTAGTGGCTCAAATCCACCTCAGGGCCACTTTATAGTATCACACTTGAACCTCTGTTTGACATTGTAAACTTAGAACAGCCATTGTTTAAGGCATAAGTTTTCCGGCTGACTGCCCTTCCTAACACCAATTATTATTCATTTTAGCATATATATGTTAGGCAACCCATCAACATTGGGATACCATTTTTCTTTAATAAACTTTATCTCCCCAAACTCCCACTCATCTTAAAAAAACTTTTAAAATAAATTAGATACAAAAAATTTAATACAAAAAAAGAATTGCTCTATATCAAACTTTTAGTTTAGTATTAAACTTACCATTATTAATTATGGAATATATACTCTAGACAATGGTCAGTAATGTGAGCACATTTTTTATTTTTATTTTATAAACTTTACCATTTAGGAAGTGTACCAAAGAAACTGTGCCATACCTTCACCCAAGAAAGAAAACATATTAAAATTTAAAACTAATGCTATTTGTAATCCTCATACCAATCCTGGAAATGGTATTAAATATGAAATAAAGTCAGTTTATCTCTCCCATATCTTTTACTTGGATAGATTCTTTTAATAGAAGGTACATCCATAAATCTGTTTGATATTGCTGCAACTGTCACCTGCTATCACTGTGAACAAATTTAATAACTGACAACTTTTTGAGAATCATCGTATTCATCTTAATGTTTTTTTTACATACTGGCATGTGTTGGATGGCTTTAAGAAATTTACTCACAAACTAACCTATTTATGATCAGGTCATTATTGATTCTTCTTTCTCTCGAATAACAGTAGCATATCATATTTCAAGCGTTTTCATTAACTTTAATTATTGATGATACAACTGAGTAAAATGTCTTATTTTGTTTTCATAAAATAGAAAAAAAATATTTGAATGGAACGTTTTATTTAATCCACGGAGGAAGCATGCTCATGTTCTATAAGCCATGACCAGGTAGAAGTCCTAAGTAATTTCTATTTTAATCATCTAAATTGATTTTTTTTTTTTTTCAGAATTGATATTGACTGATTTCTTTTTTCAGAACTGATATTAATGTTTACTTAAAAAAAAAAAAATTAAATCAATATTTTATATTTTTCCTGGGTAGCATTTGAAGATGGCTTTGCTAGTTAATAAATATTCCCCAAATTTGAAGCATTTCGAAAGGTTTTTTAGAGTACATACAGTAGAGTGGAACGATACAATTGTCGCCCCAGAAAAAACGACACGATTCCATTTCGGTTTCATGAAACCCGGTTTTCTTTTTTTGTTGCAGACCATCTACTAGTTAGCCAGTTGTGTACAAATCCCAAGAGTGATAAGAGCTTTCTATCATGTCTGAAAGTGACACAATGTTAAACGAGCGAGATCGGAGATGCGCCGCTGTACAACTTATGTTCTCTACTCATCAAGTTATAACAACAGAACCATTGCCAGCACCCTCAAAATGCAAATCCGGATGGCACAGCTCATGGTTATGGTCTTTAGTATGGTTTCAAGTAAGGGCCATATTATGTCACCTCACATCTTCGAAGTCAGCTTGAAAGTAATACCAAAGTGCAATCAGGTGGCTGCTGGCAGACTCTGGGTGTGGCAGCAGGACTTGGCACCCACCCATGAGCCCAGGCTTGGCTTCAGAAGGAGTGCTACAACTTCATACTCTTCTCTCACTGCTCCCCCCTCCTCCTCAGACCTGAACCCACTGGACATTTTTTGTTTAGTCATACATCGAGAACATCACCAACATTTTTATTTCTTTAAAACCTCTAAACTTTAAACTTCAAGTTTTCGATATTTTCTAGAATCGAAAATAGATAATCGATTTTGATTAAAATTAGAATTAGCTTGGTTTAGTATCATTGTGTATTGATTTTAATTTCCATAATAGGACATGAAAATAGTTAAAAACTGTTAATTTTCCTCATCTTGGGATGAATATTCTAGCATTTCTGTAAAGTTAGCTTTCTAAAGTAGGACCCAAATAACCTTTAAGCTAACAAATCAAACTTTGCTTGTGTTATGTTGATTAATCAGACTATTATTATCATTTTGGGCGTTATTAGCACAATGTTTTGGTTGCCGCAACCTGCGACCTTCTTCAGGAGTTTGGAACATGCTTCTTTTTCTACTAAGGAAAAAGAGGGTTGGCTTTGCATTACAAGAATTTGAACCATTTGTTTGAGGATGGGTTTGTCAATCATAAAGAAGGTTCAATCATCAGGGGTCACTAAGATATCTGTTAAAAGTTTTTCTATGACTCAATTTTTCAGGATATCTATACTAATTGTTAATATTATTATTTTACGAAACAGAGGATCGCTACCCATGGATTTTTTTTACTGTTTTTTTTTTTTTTTTTTTTTTTTTAAACACGATGTAAGGGGAGGGGGGGCAACTCTAAGAAAAAAAGCAATTTTTGTTATTGTGAAGTTACCTCCTTTGGGATGGGTATATTTATAATCTATGGCACCATCCTCAAACAAATGGTTCGAATTCTTGTAATGCAGAGCCAACTCTCTTTTTCCTTAGTAGGAAAAGAAGCATGTTCTTAACACCTGAAGAAGGTTGCAGGCTGCAGTGACCGAAACATTGTGCTAATAACAACAAGATGAGAATAATAGACCGATTAATCAACATAACATAAGCATTCACACCTCATCTCAAAAATTCAGAATTGCAAATCAAACTTTGTTACTGACTAATTTCATTGGTAAATTGCTGTAAGATGTTACTGCTGTCAACTGAGATTTTCAGAACCCACTAGACTGGAGAAAAAATCTCTAGAAAACTGTTAGATTTTAACTTATTTGTACCCTATATAAAAATATTATCTTTATACAGAATGTTTCTATACATATTTATTATTTTAAGGTTATTTGTCACTTCAATGTTATTTGTATTTAATTCAAATGTTCTAAAAAAAAATCAAAGGGGGATAATTCATGTCTGAGTTGGGTTTATAGGGTCAGGGGATCGCAAAGATGCTTTTAAATATTGATATTTTTATTGAGATGCACCATGGCCCACTCATGAATATGGCTCCATATGTCACAGTTACAGGCTGATTGAAATTGAAACTAAAAATGATCAACAGATTGACTGCTGAGGTAATTGAAACAAATTTGAAGGAGTGTAACTTTAAAAATTACGTTTTTTAATGTAAATAAATCATTTTTTTAATGTAAATAAACCATTTTTTTAATGTAAATAAATAATTTTTTAATGTAAATAAATAATTTTAAAATTTCAAGAGAATTTAACGATCAAGAAGGTAAATGTAAATGTTACATATGTGGCCATATTTGGGTTGTAGATGCACGTGTTATTTATCACTTCAATGTCATTTGTATTTAATTCAAGTGTTATAAAAACAAAGGGGCAAAATTCGTGTCTGAGTTGTGTGTCTAGGGTTTGTCGGGTCAGGGCATCACAAAGATGTTTTCAAATATTGACATTTTTATTGAGATGTACAATTATTAATGTTTTGCATATGAAAGATTGCTTAGGAAATGAATGTGGAAAGTAATTTAATTGAAATCTGAAATTTTGGTCATGTGGGTAGCAAACAAAATCTCCAAATTTTACAGAAAAATCTACTAAAGCCACATTTTACTTGCTATATTTTGAACAAAATTTCCAGATCTAGCAGGAAAAAAGCTAAATTGGCAATGCTTGGCAATATAATAATACTACATTTTTTTTATTTTATAACTTCATTACTTCACATAATCTAGTGTATGCAACATTTTTTAACTTAACACTAAAAAAAAATTAAAGTAACAAAGGGGAATAACTTATGTTTTTAATTACAGAATATAAAAGCAGTTGTCTTCCTTAAAACTAAATTAAAAAACAAATTTTTCACACCAAACAAGGCATATTTTCACTGGAGAATAAGATAATGATAGGGGCCAGATTTATAGAGAAGCAAACCTGGGTGAGAGACTTTAGCAACAAGATGTATACATTTAAATTTTTTCATGTTGGTATGGTTAGAGAAACGAGGAGCAGGGAGGTAATTCTAAAGATAAGCGATCCGAGAAAAGAAACTATTAGAGTAGAAAATCTTCTGGTATTTAGGAACATGTGCAGTGAAGTCAATGTTCTTTATTGGACCAATGATTACAGCACCTGGAAATACATGAAATAAAAGAACAGTATCATGTATGCCCCCTCCCCCGACATAAAGACGAGTATGAGTGTTGTAAGATTTCCAGGTAATCAGTTAAGCTCAATGCGAATGGTCCATCTGGGCATGAGAACTTAATAAAATGTCTTGGTGCATAAAGTAGATTTAATGATTTAAAGTCTGTTTTCAGATTACTCTCAGTCGGGCAGGTGGGTGGGAGAGGCGGGTTGACTGACGTAGCGGCAACACGTCCACTGGCTGCTGTGTGGTGTCTGGGAGAGACACCGGGTGCTCCTGTAGGCCGTTGGTGTTGTGTGGCATCAGATCTTGAAGGGCCATAAGGATCTTCTGTTTGTGATTGACTGTTGGTTTCTCCGTAGTCACGGGAGCTGACTGAACAAATGCTGGGTCAGGGTTGGGAGGCATGACAGTGGTATCTGCTCGATGTTCCTTTTGCATAGAAGGTTCGGAAAGTGTGTTAGTGGGTGGTGTTGGTTGGTTTGGCTGTAGCTGTTCGGCTGCACTGCTGGGGCTGTGGAACGCAGGCGTTGGTCTGGGTAGCCTCAGGAGTGGGGAGCGTTCAATCACTGGTATGTATTTCCGCAGGAATTTCCGATTTCGCAGCGTAACGTGGCCAAAGCTGTCGATGCGAACAACGTATTGGTTGAATTGTTTGACCTCCACGACAATGCCAGTTTTGTCCCATTTCTTGGGGTTAGGTCCCGTTTGGTTCTGGATCCTCACACAGTCACCAACGACTAGCGATGGCAGGGGGACGAGTGTGTTCTGTGAGCCACTCGGAGATATGCATATGGCGATTGCGGAGGGCTTCCTCTCTTGATGCCAGAGTTTCACACCAGGTGTTGTGTGGTTGGTACTTTTCGGGGTGTATGGGTATGAAATCCCGGATTGGCCTTCCAAATACACACTTAGCCGGAGAGAGCAAGGTATCACAGTCTGGAGTGTTGCAGTATTGGAGCATAGCTCGCTGAAATGCGTCTGTGTTGAGGGAGCCGTCAATGTCAGTGCTGTCTGTGAGAAGTCGTTTGACACTCTTCACTCCTATTTCTGCGCGGTAGTTGCTGTGCAGAAATGTGACAGATCAAATCTGGTGGCGAACGCCCCAATTGTAAAGGAAATCATGTGTGTCGTGAGCAGTGAACTCAGGTCCTCTGTCTGTCTGTTTGTCTCGTCTTCTCTGTAAGTCATTTGGATACGTTACCACCAAGATGACCAACCAGACGCCTGTAAAGAAAGTACTCATCCACTTGCAGGTTGTGTAATCATAGATGAGCTTCAACTCTTTAGTCAATGTTCTTTATTGGACCAATGATTACAGCACCTGGAAATACATAAAATAGAAGAACAACATCATGTATGAAGGGATGGGATTTTGCTGCTAGTTTGGTGGGTTATGAAGTAGTTATGTTGAGGGGAATGCAAGTTCAGTAAGTTCATTGGAGCACATTCTGTGGAAGTACTTGTAAAACAAGCACAACGATTTTTCCAAGTTTAAAAAAAATGTGCAAACTAATATGACTTTGTTACATCCCAGGCAACACCGTATAGGTACAGCTGTTTATTTATCAAATTAATGGAATATTAATATCTATGTATGTTATATATTAACTAGTGTACCTTTTGGCCAGGAGAAAAGTGTTGTATCTGTTCTGATACTACACTTTAAGTTTTCTGTTTTAGGTCAGCAAAGGAGAAATCCTTCTAGCATTGCGTTGCCCCCTTTTTTTTTATTTCTTCCTCTGTTCCATGTTGTCTCAAATACGTTTTGTATATTTTTTGTCACATCCTCATGTCTTCTTGTTGTCAGCTTCTTCCCACCATAATTTTCCCTCACATTCTGCGTTGTCTATGGCTATGATCTGTTGTTTGTCATTGTGTGTGTAACTTTATTGAGTTATTTTATTTATACGGCACAATCACATTGACCCACCTGTTCTTGCCAGATCACCGAAGTTAAGCAACATTGATCTTGGCCAGTACCATATGAGTGACCATTTGGGAAGGTGAGGCACTGTATGTACCGCGAGGTAAAATACCAGGTTGGGAAACTGGCACGGTCTATCCTTCTCTCGAGGGTAGATGGGCCTCTTTTAAGCTGTGGTAAGCAACCCATCTAGTGATAGTGTCACAATAAAAAATACCCTTAATTGCCCTAGTGAAGCATCAAGTACTTAGCTATGGACAAGATTTGAATTACATTACAAACTTGTGTAGTGAGTTTAATCTCGGCTGCGGCTGCATGTTACGTTTTTATTTTATTTACCTGCTCCCTGGGGGTTAGGCACAAAATCAGGTGTGAGTTTAGTGGAAATGTGTCCGTGGAATGAATTGGATTTGAACTTGGAATACCGAAGTTTCCAGACTGTGCTGTTAACAACTTAGCCACCATCACCGTCAATAATTTCTTTTTACTATAATTTTATTTGGTTATTGTAAAAAGAATTAAGAGAAGACAGTTTCGCAATGGAGATTTATTGAGAGAAAAAGATTAAGTAATCATAAATACAATGGACACTTCTTAATGTAGGAGAGAGACACTTATATTAACATTAGTAACTAACAGCTTGATAACCAGATCAGCACATGCGATTCTCAACAGTTTATTGTGTTTAATACATTTTTTTTCATCAACTGTTCATTCAAAATCTAACCATTTCTTCTCTCTTTCATCACACGTGACATTACATTTATGGACTCTTGTCTACATATCCTTCTGTTTCATGCCCTTTCTTGACCCAATCCATCAAATCTCACCCTGATGTCAGATCATTCCAAAATACACAGAACTTAATTGCTTCATGCATGGGCAAGGTCATCTACATATGTAAAAGCGAAAATGTATGTTCGCTTTTTGTGTATGTCCAAAAAAGGCTTTTTTCAGAGAAGCGGTCGGTCGGCTCGCAATTTCTTAAAACTTTTTATATCACATATAAATTGTAATATCTCCGAGTTAACAACGGAGATCGCCTGTCTATTTAATTTGCTCGACTTCGGGAAGATAAATATTCAACAGTTTTCGCTCGCCGCGTGTGGATTAGTCTTTTTCCTATAATAAAAGCGACACCTATTCTGGCGGTATTTTTCCGATGGCGATCGCCAGAAATGTCCAAAAGCAATCAGCTTTGATCAATGTGGTAATATATCAAACAATTGCTATTCAAATTGGACAAGGGGAGCTGGTCCCTCCCCCCAACACACATCTTGGGGAAAATAAAAATAAAAACCCTGCAGTCAAAGTTGACCTCATTAAAACGTGCACCTAAAAAAAAGCGTTCTCGCAGTAAATGAAAAACCCCCGCAGTCAAAGTTGACCTCATTAAGTCATTAAAACGTGCACTTGCCAAATCTAAGTAATTAAATAAATTCAAATGTGTTTCCGTTTGTATTTCGCGGTGGCCCAATGGTTAACGTGGCATGTTTTTTTTCACACTTTGCCTCAAAGGTTTGGGTTCGATCCTCATACTCACCTACCAAAACTTTTTTTTTATTTTACCCCCTCCGCTCCCCATGAGTTTTGATTTACCTCCAAACACCCGGACAACGCCGGGTACCCCCTGCTAGTCTATAAATATAAAAGCGAAAATGTATGTATGTGTGTTCGCTTTTTCTGTATGTCTACAAAAGGCTTTTTTCAGAGAAGCGGTCAGTCGGTTCACAACTTCTTAAAACTTTTTATATCACATATAAATCGTAATATCTCCGAGTTAACAACGGAGCTCGCCTGTCTATTTAATTTGCTCGACTTCGGAAAGATAAATATTCAACATTTGTCGCTCGCCGCGTGTGGATTAGGGTTTTTTCTATAAGAAAAGTGACACTAATTCTGGTGGTATTTTTCCGGTCTCGATTGCCGGAAATGTCCGAAAGCAATCAGCTTTACTCAATGTGGAAATATTATTTCTTTAGAAGACAATTGCTATTTAATTTGGACGAGTGGAGCTGTTTTCCCCTACCCCCAACATCTTAGGGAAAAAAAAAAAAAAAAGCGTTCCGCACTAAATGATACCCCGCAGTCAAAAGTTGATCTCATTAAGTCATTAAAACGTGCACCTGCCAAATCCAAGTAATTAAATAAATTCAAATGTCTTTCCGTTAGCATCTCGCGGTGGCCCAATGGTTAACGTCGCACTCTTTTCTTTTCACACTTTAATTTACAACTTTGCCTCAAGGGTTCGGGTTCGGTCCTCATACTTACCTACCAAAACATTTTTTTTTATTTTACCCCCCCCCTCTTCCCCCAGAGTTTTGATTTACCCAAAACCACACACACCTCCAAACACCCGGGCAACGCTGGGTACCCCTCGCTAGTCTATATATATAAAAGGCAAATGCAGTGCGCGCATTTTTGTATGTCCAAAAAAGGCTTTTTTCGCCGATGGTCCCGGGGTCGTTACTATCAGTTAGAAGTGTTTATATACTCTCTAAATAATAATATCTAGGATTTGGGAATGTGCGTTGTGTCTAGATTTATTTACATTGACTTTTATAAGATTCGCGCTATTTCGCTGTGTCGCCTGTTTGTTCGGTTTTTTAGTATAAATAAAATGAAACTAAATTGAAACAGTGTGTGTTCTCGGCTTTCGCGCTGGAACGTCCAGAAAGTAATCAGCTTTTGATCAATTCGATGGAAACCTTATATCAGACAATTGCTTTCATATGGACACCCCTATATTTTATGGGGAGCTGGTTTTCAACCCAACATCTTGGGGGAAACTAAACCAAAACAAACTTCACTGCGGAATTGTGGTTTGTCCTAATTCATTTTTTAGTTATTATTATTATTATTATTATTATCATTATTATTATCTTCTATATATATAAAAGGCAAAATGTGTGTGCACATCTTATGTACGTCTCGCAAAGGCTTTTTTTGCCGCAATTCTTGAGGGGGGTTATTATGAATTAAAACTTTTTATATGCCGTCTAAATCATAATATCAAGGATTTGTGAATGTACGTCGCGTCTAGATTTATTTACATCGATTTTTATAAAAATCGCGCTATTTCGCCGTGTCGCCTGTTTGTTCGACTTTTAAGTATAAATAAAGTGAAACTAAATTGAAACAGTGCGTGTTCTCGGTTTTCGCGTCAGAACGTCCAGAAAGCAATTAGCTTTTGATCAATGTGGAGTTTCTCCTTATATTAGACAATTGCTATTCAATTTGGACAATGGGGCACTTGTTCCCCCCCCCCCCCCCCACACCATCATCTTGGGGAAGTGAAACCTGCCCCGCATTGACACAAAGTAAACAAACCCCAAAAAGCTGCCCCGCAGTAAATAAAATACTGCCACATCATTGTAACGCTCCTGCAATGACCTCATTAAGCGGCTACCTGTCAATCAAACCTCTTTGATTCACTTTATAAGCCTTAACTTAACATGCTTCAGGGTTAAATCCTACCTTCCTACTAAAACTTTTTTTTGTAACACAAACACACACACACCTCCAAACACCTGGGCAACGCCGGGTACCCCCCGCTAGTTGTGATTATACTTGAATGAATTATGCTAAAATCTATACTAGCAGATCGACACACCCATTATTCAACCGTTTAGACTGAACATTTTTTTTTTCATCCTAATCAAAGTGCCCTTTTTTAGGGAGCTGATGATTCTCCACATTAAAAACTTGTGCCCAACATCTATGCTGATCTTTTCTAGTGTTGCTTCTCCTTCATCTCCCCTGAATCAGTTGAAATAGACAACTAATCTAAACGTTTTCTTGGGTTCAGTTGTGGATTGGGGTATGAAATGGTTTAATTTGTTTAATCCTGTTAAGGCTCAACATGCGTTTTCCAATTGTAAGCGTGTCTCTTTTTTGTCTTGATAGGAAATCGACTTTGAAACTCCTTTTCTTTCTTTTGACTCTGAAACTTCTTTTCTTTCTTTCCTTGCGGGCTGGAGTAAGAACTAGTGTACCTGCGACAAAACATGTTTAGTATCTTTATTTTTTTTTAGTTAAGTAAGACTCATACAGTTTCAATAATACTTAGGATGCTTTCTATGCCATGTTGCTCAGAATGGCATTGTTAAACCTGGTTTTAGGACAGCAATATTTATTTTACAACTGAAACTAAGATTTGATCGACAATCAATGTCCTAATAGTCTTATAAGATTGGCATATCTTTTGATATTTTCTATATTTTACGTATAATATTATTCAGAAAATTAACAAGAAAAAAAACATCTATGCTGATCTATTCTGACGTTGCGTCTCCTTCATCTTCCTCTGATCAGTTGAAATAGACAGCTAATCTAGACATTTTCTTGGGTTCATTTATAGATTGGCGTAAAAAATGGCTTGTTTTGTTTAATCCTGTTAAGACTCAGCCTGTATCTTTCAATCGTAGGCTTGTCCCTTTTCTTCTTGGGATTCTCATCATGAGGAGAAATCGACTCTGAAAATTTTTCTTTCTCTCTCATCAAATCTTCCTTGGCGTTTATATATTAAATCCATTGCTTTTTCTGCTTCTCGTAATGTCGGTTCTCTCTATTGCCCTAACTGCTTTCTCACATTTTAGACTATTCTTTAAATAAATGAAAACTCCATCAAGATATGGTATGCTACAATGCCTAATTTAGCCCAGACAACTATAATATCTAATAACAAGAAAATTAAAGATGCCCAGGCAATCCCTTTTCCTTTAGCCAATACAAACCAAATTGCCCCAAGAAGAATAAATGCCCTCTTGACAATAACTGTATGCATAAGGATGTTATTTATTCCTGTACTGTAACTGAGATACCATCTAAATCCCTTTAAATTAACGCTACTAATTTTTCTCAATTGCCAATCCCCCAGCAATCAAATAGTAATGAACTTGAACATCTCTCTCTACTAATAACCTTGCCAAATAACAACATTAACAAGGTGAATAGTGATAGTTCTTTGCCAAACAACTCCCATGATAGTAAGAAAAACCCGATCCACAACAATATCCTTATTAATTGATCCAATTCTTACCTTGAGCATAACAACTATAGAAACCACAACACGAGCAACAGTAGCCAGATTGCACCCAAAACATACACATACACTGGATCCATAATAAAGTGGAGAAAACATACACATATACTTCAACTTTAATAAAGCTGAGAATTTCTAACCCCATATCATCATTTAATAATATAAACTCAAATAATAACCAGGGAACTTCTTTAACTATTCTTATAAAAAAATTTAGATCTAAGAATATCCTTTTCTCAATTAATTGGTATATTATCAGTAAATCCAAATCATATACCCCTGGCTCCAAATTTTGTAACCTCTGCTTATCTGAGGCAGTTAGGATAATAACTTCTCAATGCAAGAATGTAATCAATGCTAAAAGTGAGCTGATTTCCCAATGCAAACATAAGGCAAAACACAAGTATAGCAATTTTGAAATCACTTAGCCTTCAGTGAAACATTAACTGCCTAATAAATTGCTTTTTTGTCTCTCTCATATTTTTAAATAGGTCATATATAATTGTTACCTTCATACATCTTTCCTGACTTTACCAAATGCCTTTAAGATTTTAATCTTCTTAATCCCTATAACTCCTAATCACATAGCATTCATATTATTATAATCATACATTATATAATCTTGTCATAAACATTTCCATTATTTTTACTAGGGTTAGTAGTGGAAATGCTACTCTTACGTTTATCTCACTATTAGTATTTTTTATTATTAATTTTATTTTATCTGTTTTCATTCAATTATCAGTATTTTAATTATTCTCATTATTAAAATCATTATCAAAATGATATAGTTTTTTTTATTACTTTTAATACATTATTAATTACATTAATTATATTATAATACAGTAGAACCCCGGGATATGGTGGCCCTAGGATAAGGTCTTTTCAAGTTATGATTGTGGAATACACTGTTTTTCCGGACCCTGGTTATGGTATTTGCCCTGCCTTACTGTGTTATTTATAATGTTATTTGATTATATACATGTCTATTATAATATACTGTACTGTATTTTGTTACTAATTTTTAATGCCATATCTCGAGGTTCTACTGTATTTATTAGTACTATATATATATCTTTTAAAATATTTTTTATCTTTATTATTATTTTATTAGTTTTATCTTATTATTAGTATTATGATAATAATTATAATTAGTACTAAATTAGTAATATGATAATAATTATAATTAGTACTAAATTTATTATATTTTAATTTTAATTACTGTTCGATATTATCTTTACTACTTCTCATTAATGATGGTAGCAATCAATGTTTCGATTGGCAGTCATGGTACTGTTTCTTATTTAATAGTATTATTGTTCTTTTTTTCTTTTCTTTTTTTTTTTTGTAATTTTATTAATGACAATGGTACTCCAAATTTTTAATTGTAATTTATGGCATAAATACCAATATTATCTCCATATTTCATTTTCATTAATCATTTCCTTTCAATTTTTACTACAATATTTACCTTAGTTTTATTATTATTATTATTATTATGATTGTCGTTATTGTTGATATTCTTATCATTATTAATATAGCTATGTTTTTATCACTTTTAAATTAAATCTAGCCTTCTTTCTTTATTAATGTTGTATGAGCTTACAACGCTTTTTAACACGCATCGCATCACGCCTCTCTTGTTGTCTAGATGACTTCTGCTGTCTGGGTTTATGTCTACATATTAAATTGACTTGACCTAAATTTCAAATATAAAGTTTACTCTTACTATTTGACGCTGGACCACGATGGGATCTGTTCTGTTTTTTTTTGTTTTTTTATATCAATCAATGAATCTGACTGAATCCTTGCGATTTTGGGGCATTTTCGGTAACTGCAAGAGGAATTTTTTTTTTATTACATTTTCACACCAAACAAAACACAGTGCCATTTTGATGCAGGAGACTACTATCAGGGACATAAGTTGCAGGGATACTATGTAGGGAGTTGAGCAGCAAGATATCTGTTCACATTACACTTGAACTTTTGCATGTCAGTACAGTTGGGGAAGCAGAAACCCGGAAGAGAATTCCAGAGTCTAGTAGTCTTGGGGAAGAAACTACTAGAGTAGAAGGCTTTCTGACATCTGGGGATCTCTACTGTGTAGGGATGAGACTTTGCTGCTTGTTGGATTTGATGGGGATATTTATGTTGAAGGGGTATAAGGCATCTGCCATTAAAATACTTGTAAAACAGGCAGAGGGATGCAACATTTCATCAATGGGACAGAGGTTTAAGCCTAGATGACAGTTCATGACCTATTAGGTGGCAACTCTCTTTTGAACCCTAGCCAAGAGTGAGAGACTAGTAGCAGATGCACTAGCCCAAATGTGACAACAATACTCCATCCATGGGCGAATGGTGGCCTTATAGAGGTTTTATATTCCTTTAAGCTACATTGAACTTCTTTTCCAATTGGATTATTTCTTACTCTGAAATTACTTTCCCAATCGGATTATTTTTCACTATGCAACGCACGTGTGCGTTCCACTGACTTTGAATTTCTAACTATTTGTTTTTCCAAAATTACCTCTGCTTTTTGGATTTACCATCGAGTGAGTCTTCATACACTCTGGACCTTCCACTCCTGGTTTGTTTTTTCTCCATTTCTCCCTGTTTTCACATGTTTTTAACTGACATTAACACATCGTTTTTGCAATTTATGACTAACCATCACAAAGTACTGTTTCATTTGATGCCATAACTAGAAAATTTTAGCTCGGCTATAATAATAATTTGCTAATTTCTTTCTTTCCTCTGAAGAGAAGAATAACATTCTATGAAACTCTGCAGAACAAGGATTTTTTGAAAATTGTTTTTGGAGTATTCTGTCAAACAATAAATTTACTTGTAAATTTTAATTTACAGTTTTGATTTACTTTCCTCATGATAATCTCTACTTCCTATTATGTTTGTATTGAGCTTTTTTATTTGGTTGGGATTAATATATTAATATATAAATATTAATATTTGTTAGGTTGAAGTTTACACTTGTTTGTATCAGGTAAACATTTCATTCCTATTGCCTTGATATATATATATATATGTATATATATATATAAAACAAATAAATGAAAAAAGTCTATATTCCAAGTTTCATGATGTTGACCATCTTACAATTTATTCCTTTAAGTATGTTGCCATTCACAATTCTTGACAGCACCTATTTCGTAGCACAAAATAATTAGTGTTTATCAATCAATGAATCTATTTTGCCCTAACTCTTCAGAAGAAATAGCACCTATCAACCTATCAAGAAAATAAAATGCATATGGGCATGACTGGAAAATCTGAAAATTGGAAGAGAAGTTGCTATGACCTTTCAAGAAAATTCAAAATGGCGTAATAAAATAAAAAAATAAAAGGCAATTGGAGCTAATTTATATTTCTGGCAGTGTTCTTAGATATGTTTTGTACAGAAATTAATCTGATAAATATGGAAAATCGAAAAAATCTTATTCTAAAAATAGTCTTTCTTTTTTATAAATAAAAAAGAATTTTTACAGGGGAATATTTTACGTTACACCGGCTAAAGGAAATAATAAAATCTAAACAAATCATTTCTTCTTGCAAAAAGAAACAAAAAAAAACAAACAGAATTATTGTCATCTGGATATATAGCTCAGTAGTAGAGCATTTGACTACAGATGGAATGATCCTCTGTTTAAGCCCGGGTGTACCTAATCATTTTATTTAAAATTTTTCTTATCAATGAGTTCAATTTACCGTAAAAGAAGAGGTATACTTTAAAACAATAGCTATTGATATTCGTATTGTTATTCATCGGACTACTGTTCTCATGTTGAATGTGATTTTCACAGCATTTTGGTCGATGTAACCTCCAACCTTCTTCAGGTGCATCTTGTCGAACTTGGGAATGTTTCTGTCGAACTTGGGAATTTGGATGAGTTTGACAAGATACACCTGAAGAAAGTCGGAGGTTACATCGACCGAAACGTTGTTAAAATCACACTCAAGATGAGAACAGTAGTCCGATGAATAATAATACAAATAACTAATCCTCATCTCAAAAATTCAGAAACGTCATAGCTATTGAATTTGTACTATCAACTCACATGGATTCTTGTATTTGAAAGCACATTCACTTGGGGATAGGTTGAGCCAACCCATCCACCACCATCATCATCATCAGTTTAACGTCTGTTTAACATGCTGGCATGCATTGGACAACTTTAAGAAATTAACTTCCAAACGAACCTATCTCTAGCCAGGTATTTACTTATCCCTTTTTTCCCCTCAAGTTTATTTTAATCACTTGTCTTGATAACGTTCTCTCACAGACCTTTAATTTCCATTGCATTGCTCCACGTCTTCAACTTAACAAGTAGGTCTTCCATTGTTTCACAGGCAAACACTAAATCATCAGTACACAGCATCCCTTATGAAACTCTCTGAACATTGATTTTATAAGACATAAATGAAAAGCGACAGACTTTTTACGGAACCCTGACATACTCCTACTTTAAAGCTGTCACAAAATGTGTTGTAACTCTCATGCTTATGAAGGCAAGCATATATGCACACAAAGTCCTACCTAACTAATATTCCTGGTACAATTGCACTTAAGGGAACAGCGAGGATACTAAAAAGAGCTCTTGGTTGGTTTCAATAAAAAAGCGGGGCAATGTTGGCAGCTGGTTTGGCTTCCCCATACCCAGCATTACAATCTTCAAAGAAAGAAAAATTAAAAAATCTGAATAGGCTACTGAACTTACACTTTTACACTGACAGAAGACAAACACACACGTGTGTGTGTGTGTGTGTGTGTGTGTGTGTGTGTGTGTGTGTGTGTGCATATATACACTCTTTTTAAACAGATCAATACTGTCATCTCACTTTGAACCTTCTGCAAACAAACTGACGATTAAGCTTTCAAACCCACACTCGAACAATTCACTAAATACTTTCCCTTCCTTTGTAAATTTGTATACATATTAGAAGAATATCAGTCCTAAGACGGTTAAAATTAATTCCACATAGAAAAAAAGTTTTTTTGACACTTTTATGTCCCTTTAGGAAGATTAAAATCAAAATATAATGATTTTAAACCTTATGTCCGGAACCCTTCTTCCAATTTTGATCAAAATTCATTACATGATTTTGATTCTAGAAAATGTTTTCAATTGAAGTTTTAAGCTTAAGAAGTCTTAAGAAGAAACTGAAATTCAAGGACTTTTGATTAAATGGTGTCTAATAACTAAGGATCAAATTCAGTGAACATCTAATATATTTGAATTTCTAATGGGATATTGTCCCCATATTTGATGTATCCATTCAGTTTCAAAAGACAATGGATACCCCTTGTAAGGGTAGCTGCACATCTAATTATTAGGCAAGGGTTGTGAAATCACTAGCCACACTTCTCCTGGATCAGCACTGGTTGGATCCAGTAGGAAGGAGAGGCCCAAGATTGACTGAAAACAGTGCTAAAAAAAAAAGCAGAAAGCACACACAGCACCTGGAATTCCCAAATGGTCACCCATTTTAGTACTGACCAGGTTTAACGTTGCTTAACTTTGGTGATCTGACGAGAACTGGTGTGTCAATGTGATTATGCCCATATTATGCTCCCTAGAAACCCTTTAATATCCTTTTTTTTTTATTTTTTGTTTCTACATTTTCCAAAGACGTTTATCTATATTTCATTCACACCAGAAGAGGTAGTCGGGTTCATTCTAATATTAGTATCTTGTCACATCAGGGGAGGTGTCACTCATAGTACCCTTTCTTGCCTTCACAGAGTACAAAATCAACTTTGCAATCTAGTGGGAGATAATCTCTTCTCACTAATCTTTCTCTACTCTTATCAATGTTTCCATAGTATGATAGGTGCTCAAGTGAGCTTCAAGCTGGGGATTCCCTACGAACAAATTTCTTAACAAGAACACATCTTTCTATTAACAGTGTAAAGCACTCTCCTTTCTTTCTATGTATACTTTCATAGAACTTCTCACTTGTAGAAAATGTTACCATAGTAATGTTTCTTTACATACTACAACATAGTCGTTTTCAAGTCCAATGTAAACAAATATCAATATTTATATTAGGTTGAAGTTTACACTTGCTTGTATCAGGTAAACATTTCATTCCTATTGCCTTGATTAATATGTATATATATATATATATATATATATATATATAAATATATATATATATATATATATATATAAAACAAATAAATGACAAAAGTCTATATTCCAAGTTTCATGATATTAACCATCTTACAATTTATTCCTTTCAGTATGTTGAGATTCACAATTGTTGGCAGCATCTGTTTCGTAGCACAAAATCATTCATTTAATTTTTATATCAATCAATGAATCTGTTTTGCCTCTAATTCTCAGAAGAAATAGCGCCTATCAACCCATCAAGAAAATAAAATGCATAAGGGCATGACTAGAAAACCCGAAAATTGGAAGAGAAGTTGCAATTACCTTTCAAGAAAATTCAAAATGGCATAATAAAATAAAAAAATAAAAGGTAGTTGGAACTAATTTATATGTCTGGCAGTGTTCTTAGATATGTTTTGTATAGAAATTCATCTGATAAGTATCGAAAATCGAAGAATCCGATCCTAAAAATAGTCTTTCTTTTTTATAAATGAAAAACATTTTTACAGGGGGAATATTTTATGTTACACCGGCCAAGGGAGATAATCAAATCTAAGCAACTTAGTTCTATGAATTAATCGTAGTTCTGAATCCTTTCATAGTACTGTTTCATAATCTAATTGAAAATCTCACTAATCCTTATCCTCGAGTTGCTTTTGGATTTGGTAAGTGGTGATCCATCAGTATAACAAGTAAAAAAAATGAATCCACACTACAATATTACCAAGATAGAAAAACCCTTGTCTGAGATGCTGCATACTCTGATACATTCGCCTTTATTAGTATTGTGTCTTCATCAGTTATTATGTCATACAAAAATCTCTTGTGTTACCAGGTCAGGCTTTCTGAAGATATCAGTTTCCTGACTTAAATGCACTAAATATTGATGTTATTTATATTATTTGGATTCATCTTGAGTATCATTTTCATGTTTCGGTCGATGTAACCTTCGGCCTTCTTCAGGTGTATCTTGTCGAACATGGGAATGTTTCTGTCAAACTCGTGAATTTGGGCAGAATTTCCAATGGAATCCTTTATTTACTTCACGGGAGTAGCATGCTCTTGTTCTGGCAACTATGACGGGTTAGAAGATCCGAGTAGTTCACAATTCCATTTTTCGGTCGCCTACACTGGGAATGGAATCTTCAATCTTCAGGAGAATATCACTTTTTACAATTAATTTTTGCAAGTACTTCTAACCGTTGCACCGTGGGTTCTTGCACAACATTGCGAAAATGACACTCAAGTCCGAAGAATACAAATAATACTAATAAACAATCCTCATCTGAAAAATTCAGAAACTTAATATTGATGTTTTTGCTTTTTCCTTTTCTTTTGCAAAACTCAAGCATGTTCTGCAAAGTCAAAAACAAAAACGACAATTTTCCTGTACAAAACAAACAAACCAAACACCATGAATAAGTATTTGAAGATATAAAGAACTTGAACCATAAAACATTCTACAAAAATTATTGGATTTGGCATCAAATATCTCGAAAAGGGTTGATATGCCTTAAAACAATATAACTAAACCAAACTCCACAAATAAATATTTGAAGATATAAAATACTTGAAGCATAAAAACTTTTTCAAAAATGACTGAATTCGGCATTAAATAAACTGAAAAGGGTTGATATGCCATAAAACGAAACGAAAACAAATGACCAAGAATCGTTAAAGGCTGAAGAGCATAAATTGGCAAAATATGCTAATCTAGAAAATGGATTTTGTAACCAATATTTGTCTACCCTATCAATTATGCATTATTTTTTGTGAGCATAAAATTCGTCTTTTTTAATGCATCCAAATAACATTTCTTATTCAGTAACATGTTACGAATTTTATGCTCACAAAAAATAATGCATGATGATGAAATTCTAATTCATATTTAAATAATCTTAAAATTTAATTAATTCAGTTATTATGTATTTGTTTGCTATTATAAAACTGGTCGATTAACTGAGTCCATACAATTTATTATCTGTTATGTGTCTTAGAAATCCTGTCCTTTTGTTAGATTAATATTAAGACAGGCTTAGTTCTGATGGCCTTAGAGGAACATTAAATAGTAGGGAACAGAATGTTTGTAGAACAGGAGACTTTGGTGGTATGGCCACCTTGAAAAAAATGGATGGGAGTTCTTAGTTTAGTAGACATAGAACAGTTAAGGTAGCAGGTTCAGTTCTAGGAAAATATGAGAGGAAGTGATAAAAATTGACTTGAAAAAAAGAGAGATAACTAAGAACCTAGTCAGAGATAGGTTAGTTTGGAAGTCAATTTTTTAAGCCGTCCATGGTTTATGTTCGCTTCTGTTTCAAAATTCAAAAATTTCAGAAGTTAAAAAAAATATGACTTGGGTGTTATCAGCCAGAATCAAAATCAATACATTAACAATCCAGCCCTAGCTGGACTATCGACAGATGGATAAGAAAACATTAAAATTTAACCAAGTTTAAATGTATAAATGTATATTTGTACATGCATGCAAGAGCACTTTAAGTCGACTTACGCCTGCCGAGTTTCAATTTTTTTCCCTTAGCAGCTATTTTACCAGCTAAAGCCCAAATCGAATTTGTTCCACAGGTTCAAATGCCCTATAAAGCAAGTTTCAAGTCTGTAGGTCACTTTTGTATAGGTATAAATTGATTGAAAACATGTTAAACTATGCCAGCATCTCAAATGAGCACTTCACCTCAAACGCATGTGCCATCGTTTTTCTTCTTCATCTTCACATTCTGGGACTGTCAAATCTAATATTGGTGCTACATTAGTTTATAATTTGCATACAAAAGTACAAACAACAAGCACATTTTTATACAAGCAACTTGGTGAGTATTATGGGATGAAGGATAAAAGCCAGTATAAAGAGTGTGAGTTTTTTTTTTTACATAGGCATCACCATTTATCAAGGCCCAGAGGCCACTCGAGGATAAGGGTTAAAGGGTGTACAGTAGTAAAATTAGACAATGTAGTAATTGTTAGTAATGGAAATTCGGTAAATTTGTTAAATTAAGTGGAACGGCTCATCAAGAACTTGTTTACGTTGGACTTGAAGACAACCATATTGTAGTCAGTTGAAAAGCAGGAAAATGGAAGACAGTACCACAGGTGTGCAGTTCTAAGAAGCTTTGTTCATGAAATCTACGTTTAGGTTTAGGCACAGATAAAGAGTGGGGGAATTATTGATAGTGTTTTCAGCTAGATGAGTGTTTCTTGTGAAAGTTTGGCGAGGGGGGGACCATAGATTGGAGCTCAGTCGAGCACTTGCCATGAAAATAACGATAAAGCAGAGACAAACTCGCAACATCTCTTCTGTGAGAAAGAGGTTGCAGGGAAGAGAAAAGGACATCCCCTACGAGGCTACGAAGTCTATTTTGAACTCTATCAAGGTAGGATAATTTCAGCAGCCTTGTCACTCACTTTCCTTATTTTATCCATTAGTCCTCACGTTCCATGGGCGATGTTTCTGACAAAGGATAAAGAATTGCTGTTTTCTGTGTTAGAATCTATTTATTTATCTAACATTTATCACTGGCTGGGTTTTGACTTTCAAGTGGTATATCTTTTAGCTCCTTAGTCAAGTGGTTGCATATCTTGGCTGGAGTGATTTCTATAAAACAAAAAAAAGTCTGCTATTAATAGCTGTTTCTCTTTAGAGGATTGGTAGATGCGTGAGTATCAATAATGTGCATGTGCTTGGTAAAATCCTAAGCTATTGAACTTATTATTATCAATTTTTGGAATATGTATTCTAGACAACAAGGTGAGTAACGCGGACACATTATTATCTTTTTATTTATTTATTTATTTATTGTAACTTTTACCATTTAGAGAGAGAGGGCATCGAAAATGTACCACAACCCCCCAAAATAGCAAAAACATTAAAATTTCAAATTGATGATTTATGGGATATGCATTGTAGGCAACAGGGTGAGTAATAAGAGCACATTGTTTTTTTTTGTTTTTTTTGTACATTTTATCGTTTGAGTGGTGTGCGTGTGCCACCGAAACTATAGCATAATTACAAAGACAGAAAAAAAAAAAAAAAATTAAAAACTAATGCTACATTTTTATTACTCGTACCCATCCTGAGATGGGTATTCAACTAATAAGACGGTAAAAATGATGCCTTACTTTTGGCTTCAATTTTACAAATGAATAAATAAAAAATCGGCCAACTTTGATATTTTCAAGCAAATACCTGCCAATATGACAGCTGTTGGAATTTAATCATCTTTGATTGAATTGTGACCATTCTTGCTCTTTTTTTTTTAAATTTTTTTTTAAGATAGATCCCAATGTCAATTGTTAACAAAGGGCATCTCTGTAGAAAGCCCCAATTGATTGACTGGCGTCTTTTTTCTACTAAGGGCAATGTGAATTTTGTCAGACGATTTTTGTTCAAATTTCCAAACTTAATAAATTTTTATATTTACGTTTTTATTTTTAAAATGAACATTTATTTTATAATATTTTATATTTAAGCGGATCTTACGATCGGACAACACCGGGCGACCTGCTAATATAAGATACACCCCTAAACTATTTGTGTTTGTCCTGAAAGAAAAAAATGTGTTTGTTGAAACGTGACCTGTTCCTTTTTATTTTATTTTTTTTATTTCGTCTGTTAGTGTTTAGGTTACAACCTGAAGTCTGAAAAATTGTGAAAACATGACAACATCAGCTAAGCATTTTTATTCGTATATCAATTTACGACGTGACGTATATAGGTATGTAAGTAGTGACAGCCACACGAACATAGATAAGCATTCTTAATGGTTAAGCGTGTGTATGAAGCATTGAAGCAACCGTTTTCGTTACTGCGATTATTATCAGCTGTTAAGAAATGGGGATCACGACGAGTTTTATTAATAAAGCTGCAAAAAACACCCAAGATTTTCTAGTGCTTTTTTGCCGGTTGTTTGTACGTGCAAGGTTATCCTCATTTATGGTAGAAAATTTGGCTTTTATCCAATCGTATCAAGGTTTTCTTTCTTTTTTTTTATCGAGTAGCTTTCTTTTTTTTTTCCTTTTCCTTTATTGTTTGCTTTCTTTTTGTTTCTTTTACTTTAGTCTTTTTTCCTCTTGTCTTTGCTTTTTTCTTTCCTTTCTTTTCTTTTATTTATTTGCCTTTTTTCTTTCCTTTCTTTTTCCGTTGTCTTTCCTTTCTTTTCCTGTTATCTTTCCTTCCTTTCTTTTTTATTTTCTTTTCCCTTTCTTTCTTTTTTCCTTTTTTCCCTATATTTTCCTTTTTCCTTTATTTTCCCCTTTCTTCCCTTTTCCCTGTCTTTTTTCCGTTTTCTTTCCTTTTTCCTTTCCTTTTTTCCGTTTTCTTTCATTTATTTTCGTTTTTATTTTCTTACTTTTTCGTTTCCTTTGTTGTTTATTTCTTTTTCCATTTTCTTTCCTTTTTCTGTTTCTTTTTTTTTCCTATATTTTCCTTTGTTCTTCTCTGTTTCCTTTTTCTTATTTTTCTTTCTTTATCATTATTCTTTTAGTTCTTTTTCTTTTTTCATCCTTTTACTTTCCGTCTTTCTTTTCCCTTTATTTGTAAGTTATTTTATGTGCAAGGTTATCCCCTCGTATAGTATGAAATTTGACTTTTGTCCAAATCATCAATTTTTGTTTCATTCTTTTTTTCCTTTTTTCTTTTCTCGTTTCTATTTTTCTCTTTTCTTCATTTTTATTCTTTTCTGGAAGAAAAAATTGTGAGAAAAAAAAGGGAGAAGAATAAACTTCTCCCTTTTTTTTTCTCACAATTTTTTCCTTCTTTCCTTTTTTTCTTTCATACTTTTTTCTTTTCCTTCTTCTTTTATTCAACCCCCTTTTCTTTCTTTTTCCTATTTTATCTCTTCCTTTTCTTTTCCTTTTTCTTACTTTTCATTCTTTATTATTTCCTTTTTTTTATTTTTCCTTTAATTCTCTTCTTTCCTCATTCTCCTTTCAGTCTCCCCTTTTTTTCCTTTTCCTTTCATTCATTTCCCTCTTTTCTATTCATTTTTTTCTTATTTCGTTCTTCCTTTTTCTTTCCTTTTTTTATTTTCCTGTTGTTCGTTTCTTTTTTTACTTCTCCCCTTTCCTTCTTTTTCATTAATTTCTTTCCTTCTTTTTCATTAATTTCTTTCCTTCTTATTTTATTAATTTCTTTCCTTCTTTTTTATTAATTTCTTTCCTTCTTTTTATTAATTTCTTTCCTTCTTTTTTATTCATTTCTTTCCTTCTTTTTTATTAATTTCTTTCCTTCTTTTTTCATTCATTTCTTTCCTTCTCTATCCAACAAGCAAGTTACATGTACTTTATAATACCAACGACCCAAAGACACGAAAAACAAAATTCTTCTTCAACTAAATAATGGTATCACATCTTAGAATATTCTTGGAAACAAACCAAAACCCTCATCATCTTCATCTTCTCGCTTCTCTTTCGGATCTCTCATTACTTACATTCACTCCCATCCATACTCCATCCAATCTACATCTAGATCGGAAGATTCATACAAGTTCAAAACCATACACAACTTCTTTGCAAATAACGATTTCAATTTATCATTTGGCAAAACGATAACGCATATTTTATTTGAATACTAATCTAGACTCTACACAATTATCTAATTCAACTATGGCTGAAAAGAAAAGAAAAAGAATTGTACCTTGCTCTCCGGCCTTAGTAGAGGCCATTTTTGCATATAGCCAAGAATCGCACCGGCATTTTATATTAATTGGGTATAAAAGTTGATTTTAGCAGAGGAAAAATATGATATGGGCACGCATATAATAATGGAAATGAAACGAAATGTTGAAAGAATAGAAGGGTCACCAGGTAGTAAGTGCTACCTAAAACATAAACAGTTTCTTAAATGTAAAAATTGAGAATAAACGAAATTTTATAAGAAAACAATTTTATACAGGATATAAAAATGTAAAAGTTATTTTCATGTCAGTAAATATTCATAGTACACGTATTTACATAAAGAAAGTTCAGTAAATAGTCACAAGGTTTAGAAATGTGTATGTTAAAATATATATAGTGTGGATCTATGTGTATGAGTAATATGCATATATGAGTATTTTGGCAGCATGGCATCATGTGTATGTGCTGTTTTACATTGTTCTTGTTAGTGCGTGTGTAGATGTGAGTTGCAATTTGTTTCTGTTTGCCCGAGTCATTAATTTGTAAGCATGTCTTTGTGAAAGATGCTAGTATGTGAGTCATTGAGTACCTTTTGTTTTTGCCCCCCCCCCTCGGCCCAAAAGGACACAAGATGGGAAAGTGTTAAGTGACGTTCTTGAGATGCCTTTAGGTGCACTCAGCTAGTGTTGTCTGTGTGTCCAGCTTTTGGCTGTTTTCTTTATAGAAGTTTTTAACTTTGCATCGGATTACTATTTTCACATGTATGTGTTACTTTTTGGAGCTTGGAACGATTTTCATTGGTTGGAAAATATTTTCAGTTCACGTTTCTTACTTCCTTGCTTTAGGGAGTGAGGAGGAAAGTAGATTCTAGAGAAGGAAAGAGAGTAAGCAATTAAAGCCATGTGCATTTTAGTGTTTGTCAGAATTATTTCTTAGTCTCACTACAAAATCCTGGTATGATGATGATGATTGTTTTTTTGTTTTTTTTATAACATATCAACCCCTTTTGGATTATCTTATGCCGAATCTGATACTTTTGGAGAACAGTTTTTATACTTCAAGTTCTTTATATCTTTAAATATTTATTCATGGTGTTTGGTTTGATTATTTTGTTTTACAGCGTAACTTTCCAGGCCATTTAATTCCAAAATCCGGTCACTTTGGAATCTTAGGTTATATAAAAATGTAAACTTTGGTCAAAATCGGACTTCCTCCTTTAATCGGATTTTTTTGATTATCGATTTTTGATACTTATCAGACGCATTCTGATATAAAACCTACGTAAGAACACTCCCAGACACATCAAATATGTTCATTTGAAATTTAAAAAATCGGCCCAGTTGTTTCCCAGTGCTTAGGAAATGAACTCGCATGCGCACACACACACACACACACACACACACACACACACACACACACACACACACACACACACACACAGTTCCTTTTTATATATATACTTTTTGTTTTACGTAAGCATTTAAATGTCCCTACACATATATAGCATGTTTCGATCAGCCAGTTACATTTAAATGCTTAAAACTAATAAAAAGTATATCTTGCCCTACTTTGGTATTGGGCACTCTTGTAGGAAGCTCGTTAAATTCATTGTTAAATCAACTCTGAAAAATATTAACCTGGAATAGGCGAGTTGAAATATTAAATTAGTAGCACTCAACTAAATAATTTAAATATGTATATATATATATGGTAGCTTTCTTCAGTCTTGACAGACTATACATACCCACTGTAAGGATGCCTGTGCATGAAATTTTTGTGGCAAGTGTTGTACAATCTCGAACTACATCTCTCTTGAGATGCTGAGATAAATAGAGAGCACATACAGTGCCTAGAATTCCTAAATGGTCACCCATCTGGTACTAGCCAGGATCCACGTTGATCAACTTTGGTCATCTGATGAGAACCAGTGTGTCAACGGCATGCATATATATATATATATATATATATATATATATATATATATATATATATATATATATATATATATATATATATATATATGAGGTGCCTTCAATAAGTTTCCAAACTTTTTTTGTACAAGCATTTAAAATTGTCGTAGACTCTTGAAAATTCAGTATATTACTACTATACATCTTATGAGGTGACCAATTTTTATGATTTCAGGTTCAAATGAACAGTTACAGTAAAAATTGGCATACACCCTACTAAAGCCTGATTGTCACAGCTGGTGAATTTCAAAAATGCAGTCTTGACTTGAGGACAATTTAGAAGAATGATATGCAACAAAATTGTGTTTTAAACTTGGAAAAAATGCCACAGAAACGTATGGAGTGCTTCAGACGGCTTTTGGACCATCTTGCATGAACTGAGCATCAGTTTTTGAATGGCATAAGAGGTTCAAGGAAAGCAGGAAGTCTGTGAGGGATGATGAGAGGTTTGGGAGGAGTAAGGTAGTCATCAGAGTTGATTGGCCAAATAAAGAATTTCATAGATAAGACCGTCGTGTGTCTATATAGACAATAAGTGCACTGTTTGATACCAGAGTGGGAACTGTGCACATAATTATTCATGAGAAACTGAAGATGCGGAAGATTTGTGTGAAATTTGTCCCAAAGGTGTTTAGCAAAGGTCACAGACCAAGATGGGTATCAAGACAATTCCTCACCCTCCCTATAGTCCAGACTTTGCTCCCTGTGACTTTTGGTTATTCCCTAAGCTCAAGGAAAACCTTAGAGGCTGTCGTTATAAGACAATTGAGGTGATGAAAGAGACTGTGATGAGAGTTATTGACATGCTCACACAAAAATGGACTTCCATGGAGCCTTCCAGAAATTGTTGGAATGGAGTAAGTGAGGAGATTACTTCAAAGGGGGACGAGTTTCATGTGTTGTGTAATATCAACAAAAGTGCCCATATGAAAAAATCTGGAAACTTATTGAAAGCACCTTTGTGTGTGTGTGTGTGTGTGTGTGTGTGTGTGTGTATGTATATATATATATATATATATATATATACATATAAAAGAAAACCCAAACTAAGATGGATATTTTCTTGTTTATATATATATATATATATATAATTCCACACCAGACATGCAAAAAACTAAATCTATAAGCCCACCCACAAAAATGTATTCCCTTATAGAGAGAGTGAGGGAGGGCAGGAATTGCACTTTGATGTTTAATCACTGAAGATAAAAGCATTTTCCATTCCTCCACAGACATTCCAATAACAAGTCATATTTTTATTTATAAAATCATTTGTAAGACACAAGATGAATCTGATTCACAATGTAAACATGTCCCGTGTGGGTGCAGTCCAAACCGGCAGATGAATCCTATCACCCCACCACCACCACCACCACCACCATCACACACACGTGTACATGGACTTCTTACCCCCCACCTCCAACCACCCAAAACGGAAGAAAGAAAAAAGGAAGTACATCATCCCTGATTTCCATCAAACCATTCAGTCCATTTGACTCCACCCATTATTACACAAGCCATTCTTACTTTTGGACATTTAAGGACTCGAGAATTAAGAAAGAAAAATCTAGAAGTTTTTTTGTGTTTTTTGTAAATTTGTAGATTAACATCCTCAGTTAACTATCCTCCCCCCCCAAAAAAAAAAGAGATTCTACTTTTTAGTAGAATTACGTGTGGAAAACTTGGTGGTAAGAAAAACATAACAGAGTCATTCTAGCTTTTAAAATGAATTGTTCAAAGTCTGTAAAACCAAATGTAATGACTTAAAAAAGTAGGAAAAATTTAATTTTCCATAAAAAAAAAAAATGGTTAACTGTCCTAATTGGACCAGAAATTAGAAAGCATTTTACAATTAATTTATATACAAAATTGATCCTTCACTCGAAATTATAAAATGTTTGTACCTTTAATTTTTCTGTCAAAAAATCAGGTACTGCACTATTCAGGATGTTTACACATAATCTTAAAAAAAAAAAAAATAGTAGAATCTCTTGGGATAGGGGAATTTAGCTAAGGGCTTAATCTAGAACAATAGCATTTTTTGGTTCAAAAATTGAAATATTAAATTATAAGTGAAGTCAATGGTATCTACTGAATTCCCGTGTCACAGTAATGAAAATATCCAAAAATTATGAAAAACGATGAGGTAGAAAATAAATTAATGAAAACAGTTTCCAGAAGACAATTAGTGAAAATTGAATTTTGCAAAAAAAGAAAACTGGACAGTTTCAATTGTAACAAAAACGGAGGTAAATATTTTCTAAAAACTGAAAATCTTTGTCTAATCTAACAAAACCGAAAATTCCAAAAAGAATGGCCAACCTAACTCTAACCTCTGTTCTATCGATGAAATGTTGCATCCCTATTTTATTTGTAAAATTTACCTATTTAACAGGTATTTTTATGGAAAATGCTCTGACGAACACTAAGCCTGTGTACCACCATTGATGTAAATGCTCTTGACTAACCAGACAAGCAGCAAAGTTCCACCCTGTACAATGTAGAGATTCCTAGATGCCAGAAGCCTTCTACTCAAATAGTTTCTTCTTTGAACAGCTAGACTTTGGAATTTCTTTCTGGTTTCTTGCTTCCCCAACTGTACTGACATACAGAAGTTTTTTGTTTTTTTTTACATGGAGCTCACCACTTATCAAGGCCCAGAAGCCACTCGGGGATAAAGGTTATCGTGTATACAGTAATCAATGGGATAGTATCGTAGTAATCATTAGTATTGGAGATTTGATAAAGTGTCTTACTTAAGGGGGCGGTTCATCAGGAATTTGTTAATGTTGGACTTGAAGACCTCCAAGTTGTAGTCAGGTGGGTAACAGGCAAACGGAAGAGAGTTCCACAGGCGTGCAGTTCTAAGAAAGAAGCTTTGTTCATGGAATCTACGTTTTGATTTAGGCACAGATAAAGAGTGGGGAAAATTATTGACAGTAGTTTCAGCTAGACGGGTGTTTATCGTGAAAGATTGGCGAGAGGGGACCAGAGATTGGAGCTCAGACGAGTTCAATTGTAATGTGAACAGACATTTTGCTGCTCAGCTCCCAACATAGTATCCTTGCAAATTTTGTCCAAAATAATAGCCTGGCACTGTGCCTTGTTTGAATTGAAAAAGTAATAAAAAAAATAAGGACTTGGTTAAAGATAGGTTAGTTTGGAAGTTAATTACTTAAACCTTTCCAATACATGCCAACATGTTAAACAGACGTTAAACCGGAGCCATCACATGGAAGTTGAAATAGAAGTAAAATAAAATTGTAGAAAGAACACCACCATATGAAGCCAAGGAAACTGAATGTGAAATAAATTTCATAAACTTCACCACACTCCATGAAACACGCACACATGTATACAAGCACACACACACACACACACACACACACACACACACACACAACACACAACACACACACACACACACAACACACACACACACAAATATGATAGGATCAGCTTCGTCTGATACTGCATAAAATAATTGTAAAGGGTCAAGGAGTATGGAAAAACAGGAGCGAAAGCACTAACCAAACCTCCACTGGAAGGGTACAGATAGTAATGGGATTTGCCACTCAGATCCCAGAAAAAACTAATGGTTGCCAGTGAGAAATCAATGGTAAGCGAATGCTGCGATAATGCTAAATCATTTTGCAGTGGTTATCGAAAGAGGCGGAGAGTATTGAAAATCTGAGAGATACTTGCTCTCACTCAGACTCCAGGGTACACCACCGGTTATTGTCAGTGAATAATCGCTGATAATGATGGTCTGTGTGAGAATTCCTAGTGAGTTGATAATAATACTCAACTCCAAAAAGAGGAAGTGTAAACGTCAATCCTTTGCACATGCGACGCTTAATTGTTCATAAGGTGTGTCCAGGAAGTGGACCCCTACACATATTGTAAGGTCACCCCTTTCAGCCGGTTTGGGGCCACACCTTTTTCTCATGTTAATTGATGAAATACATAACTTTTATTTCAAATAGGATTTCTTTATTTGATATTTGAAAAACAAGTTAAAAAACAAAACATAATTCCTTAAAACAAAATATGAAAATATGGTTGCTAATTTTTTTTAAACTTCTATTTTCTATTTAAGTACTTGGCAAATATTTAAATAATATACATAAAAATAAACAGAGAAAACCAATTGTAAAATCGTAAATAATATTTGCGATTTTACAATTTTTTTCTTTTCGTTTTATTTTTTTATTTTTTTACTTCCCCATCTGGCATCAATTGAAATGGATTGCTCTCGTCTTGGGGAGGCTCCATGTTTTGACAAGCTTTTGGGTTTGACCCTTACTCCTGATCTGAAATGGAACACGTACATGAGGTCTGTTGCCAAGGACGCTGGGAAAATGGTGGGATCCTTCTACCGCTCCAGAAGATATCTCAATACTGATGCAATTCTCTATCTGTATAAAAGCCAAGTACGTCAAAGGATGGAGTACTGATGCCACACCTGGGCAGGAGCTGCTAAAAACAGCCTATCCTGCCTTGACAGAGTACAAAATAGACTTTGTGGCTTAGTGGGGCTGCCCTTTTCTCTTCCCAGCAGCCTCTCTCCCACAGAAGACACATTGCGAGCCCGTCTTTGTTTTATCGTTATTTCCATGGCAAGTGCTCCAATCTCTCGTCCCCCCTCGCCAATCTTTCACGAGAAATATCCGTCTGGCTGAAACTACTGTCAATAATTTTCCCCACTCTTTATCTGTGCCTAAATCAAAACGTAGATTCCATGAATAATGCTTCTTTCTCAGAA
Source organism: Euprymna scolopes (assembly GCF_053919585.1). NCBI lineage: Eukaryota > Metazoa > Mollusca > Cephalopoda > Sepiida > Sepiolidae > Euprymna > Euprymna scolopes. The sequence goes on from NC_136510.1 coordinate 74,781,876, forward strand.
GTGCACGACTGTGGAACTCTCTTCCGTTTGTCTGTTTCCCACCTGACTACAACTTGGATGTCTTCAAGTTCAACATAAACAAATTCCTGACAAACCGCCCTCTATCAAAAGACACTCTATCAAATCTCCAATACTAATTATTACTACAATACTATGCAATAACCCTTATCCCTGAGTGGCCTCCGAGCCTTGATAAGTTGTGACCTCCATGTAAAAAAAAAAAAAAAAAAAAAATAGAATTAGCGTTAACGAAGGCAGTTAGACACGAGATTTTTTTTTTTTTTTAATATGGGAAAAATCTAAAAATCTAAAAGAGGCACTTTGATTGAGATAGAAAAAAAAATAGATTACCTCAGTCTAGAAGGATTTCTTATTCGCTGGATATTTTTGAAAGTAAGCAATAAATAAAAAGAAACCAAAAAGAAAAAGATCGTAAAATCAGCAAATATTAGAAGCAGATTATTTCGTACTCGTACAGTTTAGTCAAGACATTAAAAAATGAAAATATCGAAAAAAGTTTAAATTGTATGTATCCGTTATGGAACGAAGTTCTCTGAAAAAAAAATTTCACTTAATTTCATCAAGTAGTTTTTTCTTTTTTACAGCGAAAAAACAATTTGTTATGATACCGAGCAAAATGTTCGATTTAGCTAGTATTAAAGATAGGAAAGGCGGAAGGGGTGTCAGCGCTTTAACTGGAGTTATCTCCCTTTGTTATTTCTAAAATTCAAACAAAATTTTTTTATAAATTCAAAATGGTCGCCTTCAACCAAGACCGTCTTAAAAGACAAGACTTTATAACGAAGGCCACGCTTCAACGCGCTCTCATAAAAACATGTTTTTCCGCTGTAAAAAAAAAAAAAAAAAAAAAAAAAAACAACAGAAAAAAACTACTTGATGAAATTAAGTGAAATTTTTTTTCCGGAGAACTTCGTTCTATAACAGATACATACCATTTAAACTTTTTTCGATATTTTCATTTTTCAAAGCGAGTTTTTTTGTTTTTTTTTAATCCATTTCAGAGGTTTAACTTGAGTTACACATGAAACAAATACTTGATTGTGATTGATAGCGGACACAAAACTGCTGTCGCTTTCCGTCAAAAATGAAAATATAAAAACAAATGGGTCTGAAACATTTGTAAACAGTAAACACATAGTTATTTCCCTTGCATTAAAAAACTCATCCTATTTAACATCACAAGGGAGATAACTCTTGTTTTCACCACTTGACCAATTGTGGTTTCACAAAAGTTTCCTCCTTTGAAATACATAAAACGTTAAATGCAACCAAGCCAAGACGTGGAGGTCTTTTTTTTTTTTTTTTTTTTTTTTTCTTAATACTTTAAGGTGGCAACAATATATTTCTTGGGCATTTTTTTAGTTTACCGACCCCTCGGCATTTACCTTTAATTTGTCGACTTTTAAAGGTTTTCGTGTACGCTGAGAACGAATATCGCATTTATTTTATCCATATTTGAAGACATTCAGTATCCAACGTAATCCTTATCATTTTTGCTGGCGGCCATACGCCAAAAAGAGCCAAACAGAGCCCAAAAAACCCCACCAAAAGATGGCCCCCATTCGGCTTCAATGCCGAAATACCTCCCCCCCCCCACACGCCCTTCCGGATATTTTTCCGCTTCCCGATATCGAAACGGACAATCTTTTTTTCACTTTCTTAATTACATTAATTTTTTCACTTTCTTAATTATATTCATTTTTTTAACTTTCTTACTAAAATGCGCGCACGTGCGAAGTTACTTGACGTTTCACAGGGTGCATGAATACATGGCGGACATTTTAAATGACAAGAAATATTTTTCATAAAATAAAGTTTTCACTTCATTTAAGAGTAAAAATATTGCTGTCAGTAAGTTTTCACGGTGGTTTACAAAAGCATTTTATGTTTTTCGTTCTTTTTTTTTTGAGGGGGGGTATTCAATTATAGAATTTGTATCGTTTAACAGGTGCTAAACGTGTTAAATGACAGGTGCTAAACGTGTTAAATGACAGGTGCTAAACGTGTTAAATGACAGGTGCTAAACGTGTTAAATGACAGGTGCTAAACGTGTTAAATGACAGGTGCTAAACGTGTTAAATGACAGGTGCTAAACGTGTTAAATGACAGGTGCTAAACGTGTTAAATGACAGGTGCTAAACGTGTTAAATGACAGGTGCTAAACGTGTTAAATGACAGGTGCTAAACGTGTTAAATGACAGGTGCTAAACGTGTTAAATGACAGGTGCTAAACGTGTTAAATGACAGGTGCTAAACGTATTAAATGACAGGTGCTAAACGTGTTAAATGACAGGTGCTAAACGTGTTAAATGACAGGTGCTAAACGTGTTAAATGACAGGTGCTAAACGTGTTAAATGACAGGTGCTAAACGTGTTAAATGACAGGTGCTAAACGTGTTAAATGACAGGTGCTAAACGTGTTAAATGACAGGTGCTAAACGTGTTAAATGACAGGTGCTAAACGTGTTAAATGACAGGTGCTAAACGTGTTAAAGTTCTATAATTGAATACCCCCCCCAAAAAAAGAACGAAAAAGATAAAATATGCTTTTTTATAAACCGCTCGTGAAAACTTAATTTTTTTTTTTTTTTTAGATCAATTAAAAGTGGTTAATACCATGCAAACCGTAAATTTGCGATGGATTTGATTACCAAATTTGTGGCCAGCAACATCGAATATCCCTAAAAAAAAAAAAAAAAATTAGTGGTCGGTGTTCTGTTGTAGCGAAAGGTAATATTTACCTTTAAATTTATTTTAATAAATATTATTTTAAATATTGTTTTTAATTTGTGGTATTTTCTTTACGTTCTTTCCTTTCGCTCAAGATTTCTTGGAATTTACCCCTTCCCCACCAATAAACCTTACTTTTTTTCACACCAATGCCGGTGGGGGGGGGGAGGGGGGATTCCAGTTACATGTGGCATATTTAGCTTCTTTTTGTGTTTTTTTTTTATTGGAAAACAAGATGGCCGCCATTAAAAATGATAAGGATTATGTTGGATACTGAATGTCTTCAAATATGGATAACTGCGTGTTTGTGCAAAAAAACAAAAAACAAAATGCGATATTCGTTCTCAGCGTACCCGAAAACCTTTAAAAGTCGACAAATTAAAGTTAAATGCCGAGGGGTCGGTAAACTAAAAATTTACTTATTTCTTGTAATAAAGAACGTTCTAAGTCTAAAATTCCAACTTTTGTTTTTTATTTATGAATTTCGCCAAATGTTATAATTTCCATTGTAAATGAGATTGCCTTTTTAGAATTCTTTTTTTTTTTTTTCATTTTTTTGTTTTATGTTTCTTGCAATGTAAAAGTTATTTTCCTTTAACTGGCTAATAAAAATATTGTCTTAATTTCCATTTCAATTATTTGAAAAAAAAAATCTAAAATATAAGTTGAGATAAAAAGAAATAACACGTTTAAGAAATGTAGTATTATTAAAATCTTTATTAAAATCACTTGTTGAAAACAAATTTCTCTTTTGATATAAAAAATTACAATTAAAACTGTTTTTTTTTTTTTGTTATTACAAAAAAAAGACCCCATAGTTTTATGCGCTCCAATATCTTTGGAGTCGTACCCACTCTCATGTTTTCATGCAGAATGAGCATCTTTACAAATAGGTCACAATTTATCAGTTTTTTTTTAAAATAAAATCCGTCAACATTGGCAATTATGACCCAACAGGTGATGGGTATATCTAAGTAAATATATATATATTTGTGTGTGTGTGTGTGAGAGAGAGGGGGGGTGTAACTAATAGTAAGTAACTGTTTTTTTTTTCTAAAAAATATATAATTCTTTACTTCTTTAGAAGTAAACAAATTAATTTTTAGTTATGCAAAAAGAATTTCATAACAGATATTTCAGTTTATAAATTTTCAAATAAAATTAAAGTGGAAACAAATGATGGTAATGGCTGTGACCTAATGGGTCACAGGTGTGTATGTGTGTGTGTGTGTGTGTGTGTATATATATATATATACTGAAAATTATGGAAATCATATTCTAACATAATGAAAAAAAGGGAAAACCAAAATCTGTGTAACAATAGATGTATGTATGTGAGTGTTTAACCGATAAACTATTTACTGGTCACATAAAACTGAAATTAACAGGAAATAGTAATCATACACGAAGGATGATTTATAACGAGTAAAATCTTTGTTTGGATGAATTACACGTCTGCAAGTTGAAATGCAAAATGTTCATTTAAACGTGCTAACATACCTTTTTTTTAGTTTTACGCATGTGCAAATTTATTTATAGTCGTCATAGTCATAGCTTGAAGTTGTTTGGATTTTAAATTGGATTAACTCAAACAGTAAAGAATGTGGCTGAAATATTAAATGAGGGAATGTGGCTGAAATATTAAATGAGGGAATGTGGCTGAAATATTAAATGAGGGAATGTGGCTGAAATATTAAATGAGGGAATGTGGCTGAAATATTAAATGAGGAAATGTGGCTGAAGTGTTTTGATTCTGATTCTAGCTGATGACACATAAGTCATGTTTTTCTAACTTTTGAAATTAGTACTATATACTGGGTACAATATAATATTCAATAAAGAATTGGCTTTGTAATAAATACTAAATCTGCATGAATTTAAATATATTTAAGCATATTTTATGAACGACCTTGCTGCTCATAAAATACTGCTATATATATTCTGCTGTGTTTATTTTATCATCCTGAGGAAGTCTTGAAATAAAAAAACGTTGCTGAATATATAAATAATTTTGTTTTTTTTCTTTTTCATTTTTTCCATATATATGAGAAAGCGAAAATAATAAATTTTATCCTCTCCAACGATTATCTCCCTTTTTTTCTTTTCAGTGCTTGGTAACGGCCGTTTCTTAAACCTTCCAGTAATTAATGCTGGTCTGAAAAAGTTGGATGTTGTTTCCGTCCAACAAGTTTGCTACAAAAAATCCAGGATCCGATTAAAGGAACAAAAAGCTGGCAAAGAAAAAACCTATGTTTTTCAACGGAAAAAAAGGTCAGCACTCTTTTTATAACGTCGCGTTCTTGGCGTAAAACTTTAATGAAGTTTCATCATAAATCGATATCTGTTCTTGGTTAAGTGAGGTTTGAATAACTGATCATCATCGTAACAACTAGAAGAATCCTATGGAAATCCCTCGGTTGCTTACCTACCATCTTCTCTTTGTACCATACAAATCATCTAATTACATATTTCAAAAATAAGTAAAATGAACCTTATCCCTTTTTAATTTGTCTAAATATTGTAACAGATTAAGCCATTTTAAAATAAATTAAAATTATTTAACAATTCGTTGTATTAAAAGAAAGCAAAGAAAATGTTGAAAAAAAAAAAAAACTGTTTCAGTCGAGAGGATGATAGAATTTTTGTCATAGTTTTTTCGATTTTAGAACAATTCATTTTGAAATGAGGAAAAATTAAAGTTTTTCTTAAAAAGAAACATTAGCTATTTCTCAGTTACGTTTTGCATTTCATCTTTGGTGACCGAACGGGCTCATCTTTTTCAAATGGGTGTGAAAGGTGATAACATACACCCACAAAATGCATTTGCATCTCATTAAATGTTAGAGAACATCAAAATAAACGATTTCCTTTTTTCAAATCAAAAGAATGCAAAGAATACGTTGAGGATGACAGAATTTTGGTTTTGACATTCAATTTTAGAACAATTCCTTTTGAAATGGATAAAATTTTTTATTTTGACAAACAGTGATATTAGTTATTTCTCATCCTTGGTGATCAAATGATCTCATTTTTCCAAATAGGTGTGAAAATGGTAAACGCACATAGGAATGCAAAATACCTTAGCTTATTATCATTTAACGGCTCGCATCGATGCCGAATGTCCGCTCGATCTCGACATAGGTTATTTTGTGTACAACATGGAGCCACCGTTCCCCAGGGAAGAAAGAATGATTTTCCTGGTGATCCTGGCAGTAGCGCGCATGGTGATTTGGATCATGCACCTCAAGTTGGTCCACGAAGGGACATCTGTTCCGGATCGGGATCTGATCGTTTACTTTAAACATTTGCTTAAAGTAAAGATCATTTACATTTTATTTTATTTTTTAAGCAAAGGCTATGGAGTAACATTTTTGTCCACCGATTTATCAGAGAGGGACCTATGTTTTCAATGTGTCCGTCTGTCTGTTAGTTCAGATGATTGATGGATAACCGTCCATTAGTTTTTCCTGAAATTTTTTCCCAAATTATATTGTAATATATAAATGTGCATAGTAAAAAAAATTTTTTTTTTTTTTTTTTCGAAAAACCCTGTTTTGCCTGCAGGGGCTCAAAAGGGGTAAAAAAAATGACCAAAAATTACACATTTTGTCCCGTAACATTTGATCCATCCATTAGATTTTTCTGAAACTTACCCAAAATGTGGAGGGCATTGTTCTTAATATAAATTCAGTATGGGACCCTGGCAAAAGTCTGGTTTGCGTCTCACGGAGATTTTTTGTGCTGAAAATGCCCTTTCTTCTGGCGCATTTCTCATATTTCTCGACAAAAACTTGATATGTCTATGTAGTGGTTTCCCATGTTGCTGAATGTAAATATACATGTGTTAAGGTGTGAAACTGCATTGTTTGTCCATTGTCACTGGTATTCAGCATTCCAATTGGCTCATTCAGGGGTCAAAAATGTACCAAAATTGGAAAAAATGACACTTTTTGCCCCATAAATTTTTACCTATCCATTACATTTTTCTGAAACTTGTCCAAAATGCGCAGGGCATTGTTCTTAATATAAATTCAGTATGGATGACCCTAGCAAAATTCTGCTTTGCGTCCTCTGGGGACTTTTAGTGCTAAAAATGCCCTTTTTTTTCATATTTCTCAATAAAAAACTTGATATGTATATCTATATAGTGCTCTCCCATGTTGCTGAATTCAAATATACATGTGTTACGGTGTAAAACTGCATAGTTTGTCCATTGTCACTGGTATTCAGCATTCCAAAGGGCTCATAAGAGGTTAAAAATGTACCAAAATTGCAAATAATGACACTTTTTGCCCCATAAATTTTTACCTATCCATTAGACTTTTCTGAAACTTGTCCAAAATGTAACTTTTCCTTGGCCATATGGCTAAGATCAAAGTGTAGTATCTGTTCTTAACCGATGCTGCACTTGTTTGTAACTAATAAGTAAATCTGTTACGGACTGACCGAAAGAGAATAGTTTTTTTTTTAAATGCATACCACAGAATAGTTTTTTTAGTCATGTGCAAGCAACTCTATAAGTCACTCAGTCGGTCGGTCTGTCCGTAACACATGTACTTTTTATTTCTTTTTATGTTTATTTTACCACTATTTATTGGTTTTCGGGGTTCCTGAATACAAAAATAACGTTTCAAATTCCCTAAATCAAATAATTTTTGTGATATAAAATGGGGGATCACTTTTCTGTATTAATTTAATGTAAAATGATCACCCCACTTTACAACCAGTAAGTCTTAAAGCCATTCAAGCCATTCAAGTCATTCTCCAGATCATTCAAGTTGTTTTTGAAGGATTCCAGTTATTTTTTAAGCGTTCAAGTCATTCAATTCATTCTTAAGTTCATTAAAGTCATTCTAAGTCATTTACTTTTTATTTATTTAAATCATTTCAGCCCATTTTTCGGTCATTTTAGTTTATCGTTAAGAATTTCATGTCAATCCTACATTTACACATTCATTCATTACACGAGAGCACGCGATTAATGGCTATCGGCCTTGTTTTATTTCAAAATACATTTTTATGTCATCTACATATTTCAGTACTGTGGCAATTCTTTAAGTTGGTACTACGTCATTAATATATGCAACAAACAGAAGACGACTAAGAACACATCCCTGTGTTACACCAGATGACATCGCATACAATGAAGAATGCTATCCTAGAACTGTTACTCTTTTTTTGACTGAGGATGTAGGATTTCAACCCATTAATTAGATCATCCTTCACAGCCATTGTAGAGTTTTGCCATAAGCCTTTTGTGTGCTAAAGAATTAAGTCAAAATAAATGAACCTATCCATTTATAAACTATTATCAGTGGTCCATGTGATGTTCTCAAGAAATTTGATAAGCTGATCCCAATAACTGGTTAGGAATAATTCTGAATTGCGAGGGCCGTATGAGGCTTTAAGAGCTCCAAGGTATTTCTCTGAAACTGCTCCATAGTGGCACCATTTTTAAGGTAGAACTAAAAGAAGCTTGTAAAGCAACCCATTGTGCATGATGCTATTCAAGGCGTTTGATATGTCAAGAGTTATTGCTCTAAAAACAGAGCCTTCATCAAGAGATTAGCTGATTTTATGTATTACAATAGCACATCAGCAGTTGATTTTACAGGATGAAATCCGTATTGCTTGTAGCTTGTTTTTCTGAGTTGGGTGAGGATTTATTAGTCAAGCAATTTACTAATGACACGTATAAGACTGATCAGTCCCTACTGAGATGCAGAGGACTTATCATGAGTTTATTTGGGGAAAAGTATAAAGTTTTCCAAACATTTCTCTTTTAAGCAAAAGTTGTATAAATTGTCTTACAATAGGAACAAATTCCAGTGATGACTCCTTTAGCACAATGACGAGAATGTTGTCAGGACTAGTTGCCTTACTTACATCAAGGTATCTAATAAGTTTGACAGTCATGGACTGCTATATGGATATCATTAAGAGTGTTTAGTAATGGGGGAAATTGCAGGAGTTTTTGGCAAAGTTCTTTGTGAAAACTTTGGCTTTATCCGATGCTGAGGTCACGTCAGCATCTGTTACTGATGAATGAAATTGATGTCTTACATTTGTTCAGTATCTTGTTATTTTCCAAAATTTGTGTGAGCCAGTAATTCTTATTTTAGCAGATTGGGCTTAGGATACTTTCGCATTTCTAATAAGTCATCATTTGCAGACAATTTAAAACTGAGGATTCAAGACATCTATTACGTTGGCAAAGATTGAAGTAGTGATTTCTATGGGTTACATCACCACCACACTTGAGTGAACCATGGCTGGCTATTTGGTCTTCGTCAGAATTTATAGACAATATGAACAGCTATGTTTAGCATTGTTGGAGGTGATACATGCTTTTTTTGAAAATACAATGTCAAAGAATTGGTTGTTGAGTACATTTTGTGATGGAAACGGACATCAGCGATCTTCATAAGCTTAGATTTGATCTTGATAGAAACAAGCGAGTGATCTAAAATGTTGTCTATAAAAACATCAGACACAAATGATGATTAAAGGTCATGTTACATAAGGAAAAGTAAAGGAACCACCACAGAATGCATAAATGAATGGCAGAATTTTTTTTTTCACTTAGCATTCTAGCTCCCCAGAGCAGTTATTAAACCATGGATTGAAAATCTATGGAACTGAAGACGTGATGTATTTCAATAACACAGAAATGAATGGTGGGAAATTTTAATGATCACTTGACCCTTGAGTTGTTAATGGCGTCATTTTTTAAACATTGTTCAATAGATTAATCAAATTAACCATTATTTCTGATATTATATAAAGAGGTTTGAAATATCAGTAGATATATTTAGGTTTCTGTATATACATAACTATATATATATATATATATATATATAACTACTTCATTTACTCACATAAATTTAATATACGAAAGTATAGATTTATGCGTAAACTTAAGTATTTACTTCAAAAGTGCTCAATACGTAGGTAGAGCTAGTTAGTAATTTATAAAATATATATATATGGCGATTAAGCTACACTGAATATTCTGCATTTCATCCACCATAGGATTCGTCAGAATATTCAGTGTAGCTTAATCGCCATATATATTTTATACATTACTATATATATATATATATATATATATATATATATATATATATATATATATATTGATCACCAGTGGTTACGTCAACATGTGTTTAACAGTTAAGGGACTGTTCACAACACATACGGATTGCAAAACATTGAAGGGGACAATACCTTCTCATCCGATAAGTTCCATTCAGCTGGTTCTGGGTCAACTTGTTTGGATGATCGGACCTGGAATAAAGATCTTCAACATCTCCAAAGAAAAAGACCAACACAGAAATCACTGCTAAAATATTTACACTTTTTATTCTCGGTAGTTTTTTTCTTCTCCAAGTTAGAAGCATCGTTCTTATTCACATTTCCAGTCTGTTGGATTCGACCTACCTCCTTATCTTGTCAGCTCCAAAAAGCCAACTCTTCTAACTCAATCTCCACGTCATCTTAAATGCCTCTATGTCAGATTGCTACAGGTCAAACCTATTTTGAAATTATTAATAAAATTGTTATTAATTTTATTGTTCTAAAACCTATTTTATTTATACTATTTCTCTAAACATTATTTTTTTTTTAGTTTATATAAACTTTTATTTCAACTAAAACTGAATTTCAAACAACCAATTTATCACTGGCTAGCAAGGTTATATGATATCGTCCAGCACTGCTTAGGCTTCACAGAGTGGTTTTAGCTTTGGGGTAACTGAGAAACTTAATAGTATCACACCTGCAAAGTTGAAAGTGAAAATGATCTAGCCTTCTACCTGTCCAAGTACTATGTATGGAGCATAGTTGATAAAGACGTTAGCAAGCAATTTGATAACAACAAAGAATCCCTAAGTGTCCATAGTTTGTGTAATCTATAGTTTCTTTGTTCCACTTTTTCTCTGAAACTAATGGGCCAATCTCAGTGAGATTTTGTATGGACCCTTATTATAAGGTGCAGAAAACTAATTATTAAGGTATCCGATGCACAGTTAGAAGTCAACAGAATGAAAAAAATTCAAGAAAGCACTCTTTTTGCTGCTTTCTAAACTTCAATATTTACTTCATAAACTTATTTGCATCTGCATTAAACTATTTGCCAAAACTTTCATTTTCTCGTTTTCTGTCAGCCAATTAAAACCATTTATAGAAAAGGAAGAATCTCCAGAATTTCTTGCACGAAAACCATATGACAACATCTGGATGCATAAATATTATCCAAGACCGAAGTACACATTAGAAGTAGCTGTTGCCAAACACAAAGAATACGCTGATCCCATGATGCTCGACAACATGGACGGTTTACTTTATGCAGATATGCACATCAATATGAAGACCAAGAAAAAGGTAATTTTTTTTTTTTTTATCTAAGATGTAAAGATTGCTGTAATGGTTAAACAATAAAAAAGATGCATTAACTATATATCTATATTATATTTCTTTTAGTCTGTGTGTCCATTAAACTACTGGGCCAATCTGGCCAAAATTTTCTATGGATCTTTATATGGTGCAGTGAATGAAGTATTATGGTCTCTCTTCGTTGCACAGTTGGGATTAATAGAGTTTATTTAGTATTTAATGCAAAAATTTAACCATATTCAACCATCAATTAAGCATAAAGCACTCATTCTAAGTCAACAGGCCTTAATTTTTGCTTGATATTGATGGGTAAAAAGTGTAATATATATATATAACAAATGTTTGTTTATTTAAAAAGAAAATATCTGCGTTGAATTGACTTCTTAAACTTACATTTTCAATTCATATATATACGCACATGCATACAGTAACAAGTAGCTATGCAAGGCAACAGACTAATAAAAATAAGGGCAGAAACATTAAAGCTGAATCGATACATGTCAATCAATTCATTTGACCATATTTGTTTGGTAAAAATAATCTTCACTGAACAGAAGTCAAGATTTTATACAACATGGAAGATAATCAAAGAAGTAGATGAAAGAGGAGAGGGAGGAACAGAAGTTGTTTGTAGTGAGTTAAATACATAAGGAGAAAATGGAGATGAAAGGGAACAGATGGCATTATCCAGATGCATGAGGGAAAGCGAAGCAAAGGACGGATGATTGGAAGTGTTAGGAAAAATAAAAACATGTTTGTATAAAATGGAGTTCTGTTTAGTAATGCTTATTTTTGTTGTCAAATGAATTATTTTGGCAAACGAATTGACTGAAATATTTTGTTTGCACTCTTGTTAGTTTGTTGATTTGCTTATCCATTTTGTTGATAAAATATATCTAAAAATAAGTTGAGATAGAAAATCAATTATTGAAGAAAAAAACAAAAAAATCTAAAATTTGAAATGTTATCTCCCTTGATATAACTGCCAACTTTAAAGTAAAAACGGACTGTTTTTTGTTTTTTACCTATTCACATAGAACTAAAATTGTACCTATTTACTATGCCTCCCCACGGGACAGAGTTAGACACCAGGGTCGTTTTTTAACGTGGAGAAAAGGTACAAAAATAAAAATTGTCTCAGTCGTGAAGTACCTCTCCTCCACCGAAAGAGAACAAGAAATAGAAGTGTAGCATCTGAAGAACAGATACTACACTTTGATCATAAAATTCTTATTTAAAAAAAAAAAAAAAATTTTTTTTCTCTTCAAAGTGCATATTAACATAAAAATTAATTGTTCAATCGTCTTGGAAAGCGTACATTAAAAATGGCATATTTGTTTATAATGCTAATGGAAGCACATTCTATTTTTGTTAACAATAATGAAAAGAAAAAGAAAAAATAATCTATGAAAATCTAAATATTTTTTTATTTTATTTTCAGACTAAATTCTTGTCAAGTGTCAAGAGTATAATTTTATATCCTCAAACATTTGATGCTGGACCAAAACCACGCTGTATTGTATTATCAAAGGTAAGTGTGTGTCTGTGTGTATAAATATTTTTCTGTGCCAACACCCAAGTTATGTTTTAGGAAGTTTATTTCTGTTTTTAGCCTAGTATCTGCATTGTGTGATCAATTGTCACAAAGCTGGGCCAGATTATTGGAACTAATTAGATTTAATTTGAGATATTTGGATCATTTTTGGTGATAACTTCAGTCTTGTTCATCATAGAGGCTTGATACTTGTTCCATATTGTAGCCAGTGAAGTATCCGATTTTTGACCATGAAAAAGTTAGTTATGGTCAAAATTTTAAGAATTTCAACTTCCGATGTATGGGTCTAAAGCTTATAAGTAATCACTATGCAAAATCTCGACCTGATCAGAAAAATAGTTTGAGTGACATGGCATAACTTTAAGTAGTAAGATTTGAATAAGGCGTTAACTTATCCTTACTGTTGTGCAGTGTTGAGATACAAATTTGAAAAAAAATGAATAAAAACGATTCTATAGCGATCAAATATATAAAATAATTTATATAACAATTTTACAACTGAACTATGAATGAGGGATTAGTTGTCTGTCATTTTTATTCTGAATTTTAGTTTTTGTAATCTACTTAGCTACAGATCAATCATGCTTCGAACTGTCTCTTGGCAAGGGAGATAATTTTAGAGAACAAGAGTTTTCTCCCTTTTAATAAACTATTTATGGCTTTATCCACCTGAACTTTGTTAGAGGTAGGTAGTGTTAGGTACTCCCCCCCCCCCCCCATCCTCTGTGTAATTGCGATTCAACAATTTATTTTTTTTTTACTCTAGAATCCTGAAGATGTTGACAAAGCTCTTGCTGCCGGTGCCATCTATGCGGGAGGAAGTGAACTTTTAACACAGGTCAGTGAACAGTTTTTAAAGCTTTAAACTAGGTTTATTTTTTAAATAAATTTCTAAATAGATGTGTTGATTTTTTTTTTTTTGTAGCTGAAAACTGAAATGATAAAACAAAGCATGTACGACCATGTTTTGTGTACGCCTGAAATGTTTCTTGAATTGCTGCCTTTAAGATCCATCTTGAAAGATAAATACCCCAATAAGAAAAAAGGTAAACTATTTTCTTTACTTGTGATTTTAAGCAATTTTATCATTGATGCAGACTTCTCCCATTCAAAATTGACGTTTGCACTTAGCCATGATGAAAGAATAGGTAGTTGCTAAATTATTTACAATTCATTTGTATGCCATATCGATTCCTTGGACACAATTCTATTTCCAACATTGCAATCAATCACATCTCCTAAATGGTAAAGCAATACTTGTAATGAGAGTGTTCATGAGGAAAGCAAAGACATCACAAATATGGAAGTGTAATTACACAAAAAACACGAAGAGGCGAAACATCTAAGTTGTTTAACTGTAGGCCAACAGTTAATTTCATAACCCGAAGACTTCCTGTGTTAGATTTTGTATTTCACACCGTTTCAATTGGTAGGAGGCGCAAGATGCTAACTCATATGTAGCAATATTTTTTTTTCTTTATTGCTTGACAGTTGCTAACTTGTTGGCAATTTTGAACCAAAATTCTTTAGAGAATCTTAATTTATTTTTCTATTATGTAAATACATGAAAAGGCAATTTGTGTCTTAGCTTTGTTTCCTATTGACTCTAAAACGGTTGGGACGATTTTTTAAAAAGTTTTACAGAAATGTACTTAGTGTCTGGGAGTGTTTTGTATGAAATGCAATAAGTACAAAAAAAAAATCTGATGAAAAAAGGAAGTCTGATTTTGATCAAAATTAACACCTTTATACAGCCTAACATCACAAGTGCATTTGAGAAATTCTATACACAAGCAGAATGGCTGGTGTATAAAATTAACAGTAGATTCTCTGCAGTGCAATGTAGACTATACAATGTATTGTGGACAGAGTCACTGCCGGTGGGGGGGGGCATGTGAAACATTCTCTCAGTGCAATGACAATAGAAGTGTGGTACTCCTAGTATATATATTTACACAAGATGAAAAACTCAAACAGCTATATATATATATATATATATGAAGTTTTTATTTTATTTATCTTTTTTTCATTATATTGGTTCTGCATATGCAATAATATTGTCAATACTTAAAAGAATAACTTTGAAATATTTGTTCATAAAAAAATTCAAAAGATAAATTTCTATAAAAATGTACCCCCCCCCCATTACATTAATACATACAATAGCTTTTATACCGTGTTTATAAACAAACTTAATAAATATTAATTCTTTAAAATTTTGGTTTCAAGCAGCAAACTTTAATCGTGATCTGGAAAAACCATTTAGTTATATTTGTCGACGAAGGTGTTAAGTAGACGTTAAAAAAAATTAATTTTCTTTTCAGGAAGTATAAGTGCTGATGTTGAGAATATGTTGAATTATTTCATGTCTGGTGTTGCTTATGAATCCAAAAAGCAATACGAAGATGTTAGTAGTTTACAAGTTCCATTTGGACAAGTAAGTAAATATTTCTTTAAAAAAAAAAAATCTTTGATATATAATCCCCCCCCCCTCCTCATTACAATTAAAAATAATGTTTGTTTGTTTCAGCTGAAAATGAGTGAAGATGATTTATTGGAGAATTTCCAGGCATTGGTTGGCAAACTGTGCGAAGGACGAAGTGAAAAACTTGGTACGAAAATTTTGGTTTCATAAATTTCTTACAAAAGAATCAACCATTTTCTATTTGAAAGTTTTGAGGGTTTTTTTTCCTCCTTTTTTTAGGTCCGTTTATTATCGACATCGAAATCATTGCGCCACCTTCGGTTGAGAAATTCAAATTAGCAGCAGAACTTTATGTGCCAGGATATGATGTTGAGCCCGAGGAAGAAGAGGAAGCAGTAGAAAATGAAGATGAGGAAGTCATGACAAAGAGAAATGTACTGAAAAGATGATTTCTATTTTACACTTTTTGAATTAGTGGCCGAATAAAATATTAAATTATAACTCAACAGTTGTTGAATAATAAAATCGAATGTGTTGAGTTATTTTTAAAAATTTTAAATTGTGAACAGAAAAGTATTGAGAAATTGTTTCAAAGATTACAATCAATTTATGATTCTAAAACTTATGTTTGATTCTCATTACAATTTTAATCAAAATCCGTTATATCATTTTGATGATTCTAGAAAATGTCTGGAATTAATGCTGAAGGGGTCTTAAGAATAAAGTGAAATTAAGGTGATCTTATTGCTAGAATTTAATGCAAATCTAACATTTTTCAATTTTCAAGTCCGACGTTGTGCTCATAATGCTCCTAAAACTTTAAAATACTCCAAAACTGAAATTTGGGAAATATTTGTTAAATTTTCACAAAAGGGCTTTCATCTCTTTTTGCATTAAACTAAATATAGTCCACATTATCCACCCTTATGATTAGCAGCAGTGTTTCAAAATTCATTCTCTTGACCATTAATAAATAATATACTTTACAAATAAATGGTTTTGTATAGTAAAAAAAAAAAATGCTTATTTTTTTTTTCATCAGGTCAGATTTTTGACCTATATAAATTTCTATGTCCTCAAATTACAGAGCTAAAATCTCACAATTTTCTGTAACAATGAACATCACTCATAATTTTAGATTATACATCAAGATCATGTTCTTTTGAGTAACAGTTGTTTACATCTTTCAAATCCACACAGACTTATGATTTTTCTGCTCCTTCTCAACCATTGGCACATGAAATGCTTTGAACTGTTTCAATCCTTTTTTTGCAAGCTTTGCATACTTTGTGAGAAGCCCACGACTTATTCCAAACTATGCTTAAATAAAACGATTTTTTACAGAACCGATAAAGATAATTCAAGCATTTCTGATTTGATGTTTCAGTTTTACTGCACAACTGGTTGACATGAATAAAAATTGCTTTGCTTACCTGCAACAAATTCAAGAGTTAAAAAAATAACTATCAATTGAAATTTCTAATAAAATGTACATCAAGCTGAAAGAATTATATTAACTATTTTTTCCTTACACAACAGGAAATCAGGAATCTCATGAAAAATGTGCCTCACATGCTAAAGAGCTGCTCCTGCTAACAGAACTTTCTAATGAAAATATCAACATATACAATTTAGCTTAAATGTGATTCAAATAAAGCTATCAATTCTCTTGCTTAAAAGCACATAGTCCTCTTAAACGAATTGAGTTAATATATGAAAAAAAAATATATATATGGTGCTTATGCGGTTTATCTTTGTTTTTTTTAACATCTCTGCTAATGAAAAATCTCTGATGTGCCTGTTATGGAATTAAGTTCTCACAAAATAAAAACGTCTATTTGATCAAGTAGTTTTTTTGTAAGAGGAAAATTAAATTTGATTTAGATAATTATGAAGACATATTGGCAATTTTATCTTGGGGAGAAAAACTTCAAGAATTAAATGGAGTTGTCAAAATTTGTAGAGATTATCTTTTGGTTTTGAATAATTTTAGGTATTTTTGTTTTCTTTCAAAATTTATTAAAATTACTAGAATTTCATGTGCATTTTGACAAACTTCCCATAGCTAAAGATGGTCTGAATAAAATTTGATTTTCCTCTGTAAAAAAAACTATCTGATCAAATTAAACTTCATCCATAATGGGCATGTACATAGAGATTTTTCTTTATCTTCATTAAAAAAATTTTTTTTTTTTTTAATATCTTTGCTAAACTGCATAAGCACCAAATAGCAATTTCCAAAGTAAGAAACCTTGATCTGATTAGGCAAAACTCACTCCATATTTGGATTTAACAGCTTGAAGTTACCCAGAATCACCTGTTTTGTTTCTTTTGTTTTCCTAGAGAGCAGAGGACTTTTTTTTTTTTTTTTAACCAGTATAATCAAATCATCTGTTTCTGAACATTTCAAAATAAATTGTCGATGAAAATGATTCTTAAGATGATTCCTTCTGAAACAACAAGATATGCATACAAATTTTAAATAAATAAATAGGTCTGCTAATAAATAACTGCAGTCGGCAATGTTTTGAATCCATTTAAGAAAAGTTAAGAGAAATTTTGATTAATATTAACGTTAGAGGAATCAGATGACTCTGCCTTATTTAAAAAACAAAAAAACTAAATAATAGCAATTTGAATAGGAGACATGAAATGCTGGAAAATTTTGTTTCATTTACTTGTGATGACAGGAAGGCGATATTAGAACCAAGGTTAGTTTTTAATGCAAGGAAAATCCAAGTCCCAGTCTGAATCGAGACAAAAATAAAAAATATTGTCTTTGTCTAAAACTTTTTTCACTTCTGTAAGTGAAAGCAGATACTACACTTTCATAGCAGCCAAAGGATTTTTTCACATATCACGATGGTTTTTCGTCTGCATTTCATGTGTCCTATGTAATAAAGTTTGAAATAATGTTAATTATTTTTTTCATAATTCCCCTAAAGTTAACAATTTGTTTTGTTTAATGATGTACACAATTTTTCTTTTTGAAATACAGCTCTCACATGACTAGATGGCATTAACTTGGAGAAATTTTTTTTTGAATCTTCAGAAAACCAAAATCTCAAAGATGCAAATTGTTAAAGATGAAAACTGAAAAATAGAACAGTTTTGGAGACATTCTTTGCTGCAATTATTCTTTAACAGACCCGTTGAAGAAAACACAAGAATCTGTGTTGATAATTCGGTATTTTTTCTTTCTTGAAAAGTCAACTTGTGAGGTGTAATCAAATACAGACAGAATCGATAATTATTCCAAAGTAAATAAGAAATGTGTGTTTGAAACCCAAAATATAAAATTTATTTGGTAACAGGAGGAGGAGGGGAGGGGAAAGAGTGTTGGGAGTCCCTAGTATAGCACCTTTCTACAGCAGAAGAGGAGGAGGAGGAAGGTGGGGGAGGAGATGGGGGACGACACTCCAGTTGCAAACCAGCTTGCACAGAGCCTTCATTCACAAAAAAAAAAAAAAAAAAAAAAAAAAATCAAATATCTATATTATCGTGCCAGCAAGTAAACTTTTACATATGAAAACTGAGCAAGGTTACTTGGACTAAAAGTTCCCAATGTTGTCAATATGACAACAGCTAGAGATGCGTAGAAGGAATGATAGATAAACGACAAGAATGGTAGGGGGAGGAGAGGGTGGCTGATCTAAACCCCAGTCCAGCTAACATGCCGGAGAAAGAATGGTTGCTTGTGTGTATGCACCAAGAAAAACAGGCAAAAAAAAAAATTTGCTAGTAATTTTTTTTTTTTTTTATGAATGGAAGATGACAACAGTTTGGAATGAAAATTGAGAGGTTCTAGAATCAAAAGGCACTCAGTGAAGCTAAACAGTTTAGAAGACAAAAGTCTAGGGTTATGCTGGAGAAATGCAGCCGCCACCCATAGAGTTATAAAAGACAGAAAAGGGGGGGGGGAAATAACAGAAAAAATATCTTATGGTAGAAGGATTTTGTTTTATGGTCAGACAGGTTTCTATTAAGATTTACTAAGTCTGTTAACACAAGGCAACAAGATTTTTGAAAATGTTTTTGTAAGGTGGGGATCCTTCTCTACTGCATCGCAAGGAGCCTAGATTGAAAGATACTGCAAGGAGGAGTAAAGCGAACTAAAATCTTTAAAATAGGTTTTAAAATTTACATTTTTTTTTTTTTTTTTTAGATTTTTGACTGTAAATCTAAGAGCAAAAAGTTGTCACGTACACACACAGTCTACATTGGATGTACAGAGAGCCATCATCAACACACAAGTGGCCAAAGAGTGGAAAAGTTTCATGCTGTATACTCTCAGTTATAAATAGAGTTCCTGTTCAAGGGTAACAAAGCAGCAATCGATTGGAAGGATTCAGAAATCATGGCAAACTTAAAAAAATAAATAAAATTACAAGTGAAATTGATATTTTAAGAAGTAACCTCTTAAAACAAACCAACTGTCGGATTAAATCTGTTTTGTTTATGGGGGATTTGAATAATCAAAAATATACAGGCTGACCAGTTCAAGGGGAGAGAAAAATTAAATATAAACATGGAGGAAAGAGTAGAGAACTAGACAAACAAAATGACAGAAAGTTAGCCTTGGTCCACGTAATAGAGGAAGGAAGGAACCCACAGATCATTGGCAGCAACAAAGTGGACAATGGCCAGAGTTTAGAAGCCGGGGAGGGGGGGGGGGTGTTAGAGGAAATGGAGCCCCTCACCATAAAGATCCAGTTCACTAGTTCCAAGCACACGATAGACTACCTAGCAGCACAACACATTTTCTCCAGGGGCCCTTCTGGTTAACAGACTGGACACATGAGATGCCCAAAAGCACCCATCCCCATCCCATCTCCCGAGCACAAAATTATACATAGGTCACTTGTGTTTTGTTTTGGTTTTCATTATTATTATTTATTCTTCCCAACTATCAGATCTGACTTAAACACTACAAAAGTATTTTTTCCTTTTTTTTTTTTTCTTCCTTTTTAAAAAAAAAAACAAAAAAAAAAAAAAAAAACTTTTTATTCCTCAAAAACTGAAATTTCGAGGAGTTTAGGAAGAAGGGATTAAAGTCTGACCAAAAAAAAAAAAAAAAAAAGAAAAAAAAAGAAAAGAAAAATAATGACAATATAACTCAGTCTTTTTTCTTTTTGTTTTTTTTTTGTTTTTTTTTTTTTACAAACTGCATTCATAGGCTCTGCTGCCTTCTTCTGTACATTTAAATCTCGTCAGATTGCAAATGTTAATGACAATGTTTTATGAGTGCATCTTGATGATATTTACAACGAATGATGCAACAAAAGTCGCGGCCAGCGCTGCCAACAGCAGAGATTTCCTGCCATGAGGGGGGTGGGGGGCAAGGAAGATAAGCAAACACTGGACCACGTTAAATTTTGAAACACAACTTGGGAGTGACATGGACCTTTGTATTAATGACTATGTACAGAAGTTGTGTCTTTCCTATCGCCTCATATTCATATTGAGTGTTGGTCCTGAGAGGCTGGCATTTAGATAACCGTACGTCGTATAGACGGGATTGTTCGATTGTGATGGTTGGATTTGTTGTTGAAATGGTTGGTTCCCATGCATATTGACGACACTCATCTGTACTGGCAATTGGGACTGGTTTATAAAACTGGGATTGGAGATATAAGCTGGGTTGATCATTGGTTGCTGCATGCGATAGCCATTGAAGACATTACAGCGGGCAATCATGCCCGACTGGGGGATCGTCACGTTAGGGGCGAACGTCATGTTTGGATTGACTGTCACATTCGGCACATTAGGACTTTTGCGGACATTAGACGGCCGGCGTTGGAATTGCTTATATTGTTGGTTCATCTGTGGTTGTAAAGTGGGGATTGGAGGGGTTGCCATATTTCGTACCATGGTTGGAGGGGGAGTCATATTCACAGGGGGCGGCGTTAGATTTGGGGGTGGGGTCATTGTATTCTCGGGGACGATTTCCATTATGCCATTTGTCAACTGCTGCAGTTTTGCCAGACTGCAACTTGCGTTCGTCTGATAGTTTGGACTTTGTCGGGCGTGCTGCATACTACAGGGCGGCGACGTGTGGCTGAGCCGTTGTGTATTCTGTGGCAGGAGTACGGAAGGAGCAGTATATGTCGTTACAGAGGGGCAGTAGTTGACCGTAGTGTTGGGCGGCATATAGGAACCAGTGCTACTCACCGGCTGTGGGGAGTTGACTGTATCCATGAAACGTCCAGGCCCAGAGTTATTACAAAAACTCTGCACTTGAGCACAGTCAGGAAAGTTTGGAGTGGGTGTTGTTTCCACAGAACTGACAGGCATTTCATTGCTGCTTATCGATGTGGGTGATTCTAGTCCAAGTTGGGTGACATCAATGTCCACTGCTCCAAATCCCCCATTTGAAAGATTTGTGTTGGTGACATTGTTGATTGTATTGCTAGGAGTAGGTGTAAACACTCCTCCTACATTGTTGCAACCTGGGTTTTGAGAGGTTGCAGAGGCAGCCGAAGACGGGACCTCTAAACTGTTCATATTAATATTATTCTCTTGTTGGGTCGCAAGTTCTTGGTCAGTACCCAAATCTCCTGTTGTACTGTTTTCTATTTGGTCAAAGTTTTTGTGCAATTGTTTAACAATAACATCGTCAAAATGCTGCGGTCCCTGCGCGGTGTTGTTATCACTGCTGAAGTCTTGGAAATTATCATCGCTTTGGATATCAGCATCAGGACTATTATCATCATCGATTGAATCATGTGATAACTCATCATCTCTGATAGCAGATATGTCTTCGGCAGTAGCTGGAGATGAAGATCGTGGCGCCGTTTCAGATAAAGGCAGAGCTCCTCCATCTTCAACCTCTGGCTCAGATTCATCTTCCTCCTCCTCCTCCTCTTCTTCACCATCTTCATCTTCATCTATCTGATGTTTTACAGGACTTCCGGGCTTTTCTTTTACAATTTCTTTAGTCTCCTTTTCCTCTTCATCCTCCTCCTCCTCCTCTTCCTCATCGTCATCATCATCACTTTCATCATTGCTCTCATCAGCATCACCATTGGTTTCTCTATCAATATTTTTCTGATGAGTCGAGGTGACATCTTCCGTTGGAGAAGGACAAGGAGGTGATGAAATTGGAGATTCTTCTTCCGGTGAAGGACTTCTGATTGGCGGCGTCAAATGAGTTGGACTATCATCGACATCACTGACAATCGCTTCTGGTTGCGTATAAGGTTCAAGTTCAACATCCGAGTGATCATTAGTATTATTATTATCATCTTCCTCCTCTTCAGCCGAACTAGAATTATCTTCATCCTCCTCTTCTTCATCCGCATCACCACCATCAGAATGGTGGTTACAATTACTTGACTGGTTGACCAAATGCTCGTTGTCAGGTTTACTCAAGTTGTCGTCATCATCATCATCCTCCTCATCATCAGCATCATCATCTTCGTCGTCATCTTTCTCATCATCCGATTCAAGCTGGTTCTCAGGAGACTTAATGATGGCATTCTGCAGCTCATTCAGATTCTCTTGTGAGGCAGGCACAGTGTCAAGGCAGTTGGGTTCAGTGGATGCTGCAAGAGGAGACATCACTGATTCTTCCACAGGTGCTTCTACCTCTTCCTCTTCCCCTTCCCCCTCCTCTTCATTGTCATCATCATCGTCGTCGTCGTCATCATCAGAGGAAGAGACTATTGTTTGACGGCTTATAGCAGGTTCCACGCAAGGCTGTTGCTCTTCCCCTTCCTCTTCAGTGGTTTTCGCACACAACTCCCCTTTGTCCACCTCAGCTATTTTATCAGACGTTTCTTCTTTGGATGGTTCATCATTTGGATTGCTGTTCTGAGTGTCTTCCGATTCTGGTTCAGGACTTTCCTCTTCAACAGGTGACGGCTGTTCATCTGGTTTGTCACCTTCCTGTGATTGTTGTTGCTCTTCATCTTGCTCTGGATGCTGCTCTTGTTCTCGTTCCTGCACTCGTTCCTGTTCTCCTGCTTTGTCTATACTGTCTTCATTGGCAACATTAGCGGCTGCCTCAGCTTCAAGTTTCTGAAGCATCATCTGCAGAAAGAAAGAAAATGATTAAGTAAAACAGATTTCATGTTAGGAATTGTCGGATTTCAGGTTTTAGATCTAGACCAATTAAAAAAAAAAATATTGCTAAGGTGAATTTATCAACTTTTTACATTTGCGACAATTTCTGTTTTCATTTTCAATGTTATTTGAGAAAATTAAAACTTAATATACAAATCAGTAATAAATAATATCACAGAAAACAGACATACACATGCAAGATAATCCATAAATTCTAGATTGTAATTGAACATGTTATGATGACATTTTAATTGAACATGTTATGACATTTTAATTGAACATGTTATGACATTTTAATTGAAATTATTTAGAAATTTTATATTTTATCCAGAAAAACAAAAAAAAAACAAAAAAAAAAACAAAAAAAAAAAAAACAAGTATCATTCTTAAGTGGTAATCAACCCTTAAAAAAATGCTAAATAATCAAAAATTTTGCTTTTGGCATTGTATAATTTAAAAACAATTCAATAAATAAAACTGCCTTAAAAAAAGATATGCTTTAAAATCAAAATGCTCTGAATATATATTTGAAAATGTCCGAGAATACTAGTGAGCAAAACCTCCCCCTAAATCGATGTAGGATAACGCAAATGAAACTCTTGGGTTTAGAAGAAGTTATCAAGAAAAAAATTTACTGGTTTGGCAACATCATCAAAGGATTGTGAAAAGAAATGCATACTGAGCATTTAGTGAAGAATTTCTTGGTAAAAAGAACTCGTGGTAGGTCTCCAAAACACTGGATTGATTAGAACTGCAGCGATGTTAAAGCTTCCTTTGGTAGAAAGATGGGAAAATACTGAACGAAATGGAACGTTTATGCATAAAGAAAAAAAGTGTACAAAGATGCTAGAGGATTATGCAGTAAAGTATACAAAATTATTAACAATGAAAGATTTGTGAAGTCTGAGCAAGAATCAGAGTTTTACATTTGGACTACCAACTATGTAGCTCTGATAAAAGTTAAACAAAACCTTTTCTAAAGAGAGAGAGAAAAAAAAAAAAAAAAAAAAAAAAAAAAGAAAGCCTTACTTTAGTTGGTCGTCCACGCCGCTTCCCTTTACGCTTTGGGGGAGGACGCTTTGGTCTTGGCCGTCTGTTAGGATTAGGAGGTCCCCTCTTGAGACCCTTTGGCCAACCTCGGGTTTTCTTGCGTACAGGTGGTGCAGTTTCTTCTTTTTTATTTAAGGCTTCTTGTTGCGCAGCAGGTGGAGGTGGAGGAGCAGGAGGTGCAGCATCTTTGCAGTTTCCCCCTCTTCTTTTATTAATTGATGGTGATGGTGTTGATGATTTTGTTGTTGCAGTTGGCGACGAATGTGAAGCTGTCGTTTGACTAGCATCACCAAGGGAATTTTCTGAAACCTTTTTAGAGTCTAGAAAACAATGAGAGAAAACCAAACAATTAAAACATTTCGGGACAATTAAAAAAATACTTCCAATTTTTATCCTCTTAGTCTATCAAACAACTATTGTACAATTAAAAAATAGAGAAAATTTTATTGAGTAGTGTTGGAAGAAATATGGACTCCATGTTTTATAGCTATTTATATAAAGATATGTATGAAGTTGTTGAATTTTCAAAGTCAGATCAAAATAGCCCTTAAAGATGACAAACCTTGCTTCTGATAAGCCAATTTTCATTTGCTATTATTGTTCCATGTTATTGGCAGTATAATATGTATCATAAACAAGTTTAGTGAGCAAAAACTGGTAAATATAGTTCAATTCTCTTTAATTTCAATGAATTTATTTATTATACTTTTTTAAATTTGAAGATAAACAAAATTGAACCTTTTTCTCTTTATAAATATGTAATTTTTTCTCTTTGTTTTAAAATTTTTTTGCAGATTACTTCCTGGTAGATTACTATTTTCAGTGATGGACAATTTATTTTTTAATATTGTGTTTCAATTTAATGCATATGGTATTGTGTATCTATGTCTATAAAATCAATCCAATCTTAAGGAAAAAGGGCCACCTGTTAATATGGCACAATTAATATAAATCCTCCGTCATAAAATAAATTCAAATTAAAACATTTAATGAAGAAATGTTTCCCCTATTATCAAATTATATTTACGATTGTTATTTTACAGTTCAAACCTGAATTTTTATTTTATTTATTACTAGCTTGGGTGCACGGAGGTGAGTGTTGAGAAAAAAAAAAAAAAAAAAAAAAAATGGTAGTAGGCAGGCAGACTCAAACCTGTACCGCAAAGGAGGAAAATGATAAATAACAAAACCAAAAAAATCTTTTGCATTTATTCATTTAGACTAATCCGATTGGTGACCCTTAAATTGATATTTGCTACATATCTATAGTATTTAACCCTTCCCCAATTGCCAACGTCGATGGTTTGGCCATGTGAAGATTAATGACACGACTACAGTGAAGTTTTGATAAACCAAGATACAGTGGCAGTTACTTGAATGATTCTAAGACTTAACCAAGGAAAACCTATCGACTGGCCAGCATCAGAACAGATACTACACTTCATTTTTCTTGTCCTTAGTGAAGGAGAAATCCTTTTAGAATGAGGTAATTTACAGAGTGCCACTTTTCTTGGAAGGTGGATTTCATCCCACATTAAAAACTGATCTTGGGTCTGTCTTTAAAATAGAGACAACGATGGAGTCATATTTTGAATACAGCTTGCATGTCATGTCATCTTTGAAAACACATTTGAGTAACCAAAAAAAAAAAAAAAAAAAAAAAAAAAAAAAAAGAAAAAAAGCCACAGAAACGAGACTAACCATGAGAATCTACCATGTCTGCATAAGGTTAATTCCTAGCTTACATTGTACAAATCATTTGTGGCCAAGAAAAGACAAATTATCTGGTTTATAAAAATGTACTTTGCACGTATGAATAATTATCAATAGAAGAGACTTACCAGGTACTTTTACTGGAGATGTATTCGACATCTTGGCAAGCTGATGTGATCGTCGGGTTCTTCTGACTTCAGGAGGACCTATCAAAAGGAGAAAAGCACTTATTTTAAAAAATACTGCAGGCAGTAAAAAGTAAATAAAATAAAAAGAGAAAAAATAAATAAAAATGAAAAGAGGGAAAAGAGAAGAAAGAGAAAAGGGAAGAAAGAGAAAAGGGAAGAAAGAGGAAAAAGAAATAAAGAAAAAGGAAGAAATAAAGAAAGTAAAATTTACCATTTTCTTTTTTTGTTACTGCGTCATCAGTTTTTAATCTCTTTGGTACTTGTTCTGTGGCTGATCGTGTGATTTTTCGTTTGCGGCCATCCTTAGGCTTTCTGCCAGGCTGAAAAAGACGAGTAAATATTATACATTGAAAAATTCATTCATTTAAAATTTTTTTACAATAATTATAAAATAGTCATAAAATAAATTAGGCACAAGATTATTCAAAAGTGTGGGAAAAGGAGTCTATAGTTTTCCTTGTCACTTTACCTAATATCTGTCTGTTTTCCTAGCTCAATCACCATAATACCACATTCACTCTAAGGGTCGTTCTACTTAAGACTCCCCAATTTTTTTTTTCTTAAATATATACATAAATAAATCATTTTTATTGAGAATAATTTCATTTTTATTATGGAGTGGAGATAAAAAAATGGTGTTAGTTGGACCTCTGTAACCCTTTATAAATGATAGACTGCCCACTGTTTTTCGGCTTATTTGGAACCAAAACCAAGAAGGCCAATCTCTAATTGGGGTAAAGTCTAGAGGAGAGAGAGGGGAAAAAAACAAAAAAAAAAAAAAGGGAGGAGAGGGAATAAGTGACATCCTTCCAAGATGAATGCAATTTGACAGAGGCCAGGGGCAAAAAGAAAAATTGCGGAGTGGGCATCTTTGAGATTTCGTATTGAGAGGAGGGGTTTCCTATTCACTGACTAACTAAAAGGCTTACCTTAGAGGGTCTGGGGTTTGACAGAGGCAGGAACTTCATGTGAAAGATTCAGCTCCTCAGTTCTCGTTTAGATGCGATGTCCACACCACCATTGTTGCTAGGGCCAGAATCGCGAAAAATACTACTTTTAGGATACGTTTAGCGAGTGAGAATGCTCAGGATCGAAACAGGCCGTCACTTTGTTGACATGAATTGTTGAAACTGCTGTGAAGTAATCAGGTTCTGGCATTTCTTCTACTGGAGTCCCACAACAGAGACATCTGGATGAATCCACTAATTCAGAACCGTGTAGTATGGCATTGACGGGTAATGCATTCTGGGCCAATATAGCCAGTCGGTACAAGATGAGAGGAAAGATGCAAGTGGTACATGCCTCTGCTCTACTCTTTAAGGAAAGGGTACTTGGAATCTAAGAATCGATTGATGTATCAACCTTTGACTGCATCTCTGACCAATTCTTTTCGAGCTTGAGGCCCAATCCGAACAACACGCTAAGGATTTGAACCAAGCTTTCTGTCCGGCTGAAAGGCGCTGGAAGGGTGGTGACTCCACTTCAGGCACCCAACCGAAGACCAACCGACATGCTGCAGTTGATTTTGGCCCCATGTGATTGTTTCATAACAGGTGAGTACTGTTACCATCTTGGAAGCATAACACAAAGACGGTGATGTCATCAGCGAACGTGTAGACTGGCCAGCATTCCACCAAGCAGAGATTCCGTGAAGGATCAAGCTTGCCTCCCCACATCGCAGTTTGCAAAATAACGCCTTCAACACAAGCACGTAAAGCAGGGGCAACATCCCTGATGCACCAACTGGCAAAAGATTTTGAGTGCTTTCCTTTGACCTGTACCGCTGCTGTCAGTATGTGATACAGTACGGAGATCCATTTGCGGAAGTCCAATTTAAAACTGGCGGTCTCTAAAACAGATGCTAGGAAGCGATGATCAATCCTGTCAAAAGCTTTGAACTAATCAAAGTTAATCAGTGCAGCTTCCATGTCATCTTTTATCCCTCTCTCTAGGATCATGTAGATCAGGTATAAGTCGTTTTCAAGGTAGAGAATAAATGTATTCTTTAGCATTTGCACATGAATAAAATCTTTCAAATGTTAATGATTACTTTTTATTATATTTTTTTTTTACCAAAATGTACACTCATACATAATACTAACTTTTTCAAATAGAAAAAGGAAGAGGGGGCCTGTAATTTTTCCACATGCATAGTCATACGGTCATTATTGAAAGTGGAAGCGATCATTTTGACAAGTTTGTTAATGTTTATTATTGAATTGCTAAGTAAATTATTCAAAACTTGCATGTTGACAGTGTCTCAAAAACCGCAGTTCTCCAAGAACACCTCAATCTAAAGTATCTGGTCACTAGACAGTGGCCAGATACTTTAGCAGCAGCAACTGGACAGTGGTTGGACATCATCTGAAGGATGAGCTAATATGCAATGTTATCCTTTGTATGTCTGGGTGGCACAAGTGTGTCTGACAGATTATGATCTGGACAACAACCATGATGGAGTCCTTGAATTAGTTCTCAACTTTAATTGGTTAATCATCTTGTGCAACCTTGCTCATGATCATCGTACATGGGTGAACATGCTTTAAGATGTAGTGCAAGCCAAGAAAGAAATAAACTCAACTTGACCAAAGTAAACGTTGCAAAGAAATTTTTTTCCATAATAACAACAGCAAATAAAAAAAAATGAAAATCTGCATCCCGGATTGAGATAGGATTTCTGTTTGCTTTTGGAGATAAAAAAAAAAAAAAAAATGTGCTAAATACCTTTTTCCTCTCAGGAGCTGCAGTAACTGGTTCCATTTCAGCTTTTTTCTTACAGGATCTTTTCGATTCTTTTACAGACGTATCACCAGCAGCAGCAGCAGGAGGAAGAAGAGGAGGAGTCGTAGTGAGAGCAGCAGAATCTTCTGATTCCGTTGCTAATTTCTTTTCTTCTGGTTGTTTTTCTTGTTCTTCCTCTTCTTCGTCAATGCTGTTGACAAGTTGAGACATTTCTTTCAGCTGAAACAGATAAAAAAGAAGGATGACATGTTAAATTAAAAAAAGCTTGGAGAAAAAAAGAAAAGATTAAAATGTTAGAAATTCACTTCGCGTCCTTATGCAACAATTTGCACAAAATTTCTTAGCCGATTGATTTCAGCAGTATTTTTTTTTTTGCAACAATTTATGCTTACACAAAACATTAAAAAATATTAGCATAAAAATATTGTTTTGTTTTAAATCAGTAATTGAAAATATTTACAAATGATTTATTTACTGGCATTTTTAAAATTTTATTTTGGAAGATATCAACATTTATCTTACAAATCATGACAATAAATTGTGATGAAAAAAACTGAATATCTGGCTCGGGTGAGATAATAGCATCTAAGATGGAATGGTTTCAAGAGATTAGTGATGACTAATGTGAGGAAATATTGGTAATCTTGCAATATAGATAACAGCCGAGGAAAATAACTAATAACTTTTACCAAACTCATTAAAATTTCATTTTCTACCAACCTCTAAACTTTTAATGTTCTGAACCTTATATTTCTTTTTTTTTTTTTTTTTTTTTAATTGCAAAAGCAAAATCCATTTAAAGCTCTTTTTCGACACAAGAAACAAAATGGCAGTTTAACCCTGCGTTTTTTTGTTGGGATTTTATTCCTTAAAAAAAAAAAAAAAAAAAACCTTGCCTACCACTAACCTGAAGTCTAATTGGTAAAACCACCTCATTCATTTACGTTAAGTAATAGTTAAAAAAAAAATTTTTTTAAATTACAATTCAATAAATCAACTTAATTCAGAGGTAATAAATGTTACCATCAATTGTCACACTAAAGTATATGCATAGATAGAAAATTAAATTTTAATGTGTGTGGTCGGAGTTATTTGTAATTTTTATTTTCCAATTTCTCAGCTGTTTAAGTACACTGTAAGATTACTGAAATATTTGCCATGCTACGATGTGCAACGATCAATCTCAATATAATAGAAGAGAAAAAAAAAAAAAAGGAAGAGTTTTTTGTTTTTTTTAAAGATCTGATTTTGTTTTTGTGCAAATCCCATGAGTGTAAAATTGAAAAACAAGTAAAATAGAAAAGCACCAGACCTTATGCATGTATTTTAATCAACATGGAAGGTTGTTATAAGATTATTGGAAAAAAAAGAAAAAAAAAAAATTATTGAAACCAAACAAAAAGCAAACCAAGAAAAAGAATACTTTACTTCTTTTAGACAATAAAAAAAACAGAAGCAAAGCAAGATTTTTTAAGTTTTAAATTATGTGACTGATTCTATAGAAACCAAGCAATTAAATAATCATAGACTTTCATATAAAAACCACTCGTTTACAAATATTGAAAAAAATCATGTGAAAGTTATATCCATGCATTTATTTTGATCAACAGTGAAACAGATCACAACTTGCACACATAACGAAATTACGATTTTTATTGATAGAAAAAGCTTAACTTTTAGATATGATAAAACTATAATCACACTTCAATTGTGTTAAAAAGAAAAAAAAAATCATCTTTCAGCGTAATATAAAAAACTAATTGACCATAGTTAAGGACAACCTTGTTCATTGGCTATTTATTACATCAAAATGTAGGGCATTCCTACATTACTTATTCTCAATCCTCATTTGAGGAGGGGCAGGCGCCATAAAATACCATTTTTGACTCATTGGAATAACTTGACTGAGGAATGAACTCTAACCTTGCAGTCCATTAGCAAACTGTAACCACCATGCTAAGCGAACCAATAATAATATAAGATTAAATTAAAGATAATTTGAGAAATAAAATTAATTTACTGTGGATATAAAAGAAATCAAAATCATGGCATCTATTGCAAAATCCTGTTGGCACACTGAATGAATGACTTGTGTGACCACACTGATTCTTGTTAGATTACCAAAGTTAAATATGAGGCATCCTTTTTTTTTTTTTCTGTAAATGTCTATTTACGTGCAAGTGCTTGTATTTTGTTTGCACTTGGTTCAACTGGTATACCTGCCAGGTAGTTTTTAAATTCTTTCATGGATACAGTTGACCCCTATAATAATGCTGGAGATCTTCAGCTTATTTTCATGTCATACATAAGACTTTGGTATTTCTTTACCCCCCCCCTACAGCTCTGTTTGACCCCGCATCATTGAGGATACTAACTTCTAAAATTGCCTCTTCTTGTCCCATTAACATGTTTAATAGCTGTTTTCAAGGTATGTAGCTGTAGGAATTGCATAGTCATAGTGGATGGTGTACGACTTATTTGCAACTGTTCTTTCTGGAATACGTTCCCAAGACTTGCTGCATTCGATATTCAACTTTTTACAGATGGTTCAGTGGAGATATTTACACACACCATTTACAGTTTTTACTTTTATGCAGCAGAATCTACACTTGTTATCAGTGATGAGTGATCACTTTTTAAAAGCATTTAGTATCAATCTTTGATCTTGGGTAGCCATTATAATCCTCTCCTGATCACAGTGGAGCAATCCTCTTTATAACCAATCTATAGAGCATTCCCTATTTATTCTGGAATGTATGGACTATGAAATCCACTATGTAGAGCTCAAATCCTTTATTTTACAGCATATCAATCTAACACCTTTTGGGTTATTTAATGCTGACTATATTTACTTTGGTAAAATAATTTTATGCTTTAGGTTGTTAACATTTTCAAACATTTAATAGATTCGATCTTGTATACAGATCAGTTGCAGATCAATTTCTTTTGTATGTGAATATACAGTTTGCTTTGGTCTTTATTGTACATAGGTATTAGATTTTAGGGTATAAACCCACCATCTTCACAAAATACACCATAAATTCCTCCTTGATGTCAATTCTTTCATAGTGCCAACATTCTAGTATTTTTGTGGCACGGGGTCAATTCAACACATTCTTACTGTATGTGGGACATGAAAAATTGTGCATCAGGGTGGCTGCTTCTGTTCATGCAAGAATGAATGTATGACTTGTGTGACCGATACAGTGTTGGAAGAGAAACATCCTCAGCCCTGTTTTCATCTTCCTATCAAGCTTATTATAAAAAAATTGCCCCATCTTTTATAGTCATTTACATATTAATAGTTGGGAAAGGTTGAACCAACTTCCTCAGTTATACATAAAATAGCTACTTGTGTAGATAATAACATCATTATGTAGTACAGTGCTTAGGTATGCACCTGGCATAGTCTTGTCCAATTTCAAGAAGCATGACAGTTTAAAAGTATACAATATCTTGGCAGCGAACAACTGATACAGACAGCTTGTTCCCCACTTTAGCAATTCTGAATGGGAAAAATGTTTAATAAAAATCATGAGAACTGTTTTTTGGTTTGTCCACAGGTGTTAGGGACAAGATGTTTTGCATGATGGTGGTTGTTTTTGGCGAGAGGATCAATAAATTGTTGGGATGTTTAAGATTCGAAAACTTCAATTAATTCAAGTCCATTAAAACAAAACATTCCGAGTAAGGCAAGTGTCTAATGGAGAATATTTGCTTGGCTGCACATTTCGAAACGGTCTCCAAATGGTCTTGGCAACAATTTCAAACTAATGGTGTAAATTCTAAGTGTAATCCTACCATAAGTGTATAGTTTTAAATAGAGGATTGAAGAGCGGCTAACAAAGGTTTTGCTGAGTGATGTCAAGACAGCCTTCTGGACAATTTTAGAGATGCGCTTTGTCTAATGCAAATTGCTTCCAGCAGGTATTAGTTCCAATAGGTATCATGTTCTGGCATTAAATAACTAAGTAAGTGGATTGGCCATAAGAACAGGCAAATCAAACCAAAAATATGTAAAAGGACAGCCCCTTAAAGCAACAAGACACACCCAACCCAAAACATGCATTCAAGGCATTCATCTAATAGAAATATGCTTTCAATCAAAAAGAAAAAAAAAAAAAAAAATCACAAAATATGGAACGACAAGACTAAGATTTGAGTTTGCTTTCTTAAACCTAAAGATACAGGTAGAATTTGGGGGTTTCATTTTTAGAAATTAAAGAAAAATACAAACACGCAAAGTTTAGACAGAATTCTTCATTAAAAAAAGGTTTTAATTATTTTTTTTATTTTTTAATAAATGATTTAGGAATATATCAATGACGATTATTTCTCAAATTGGCTAATTACATCATAACTTGATAGCATCCTCATCTTCAAGTTTATTTATCTTCTATCTTATAGATAAACTAGCAGGGCTACCCGGCGTTGCTCGAGACCGTATAAACAATGAAAAAACAAAAGCAGATATTGAACATATGTTTTATTCTTAGGGGAGAGGAATCTTTCATCTCAAGTTTTAGCGTTACAAACAAACATTTGTCTTTTATATATATAGATAATGACAGGTTTTTTTTGGGCCCCCCCTCGAAGATAACTGATCAGTTGACCTACTTCTAGTGGTCCGTTTGACGTGAAATTTCGATATTTGTCATCCGGGTGATGGGGCTTCAATATGATACCAAATTTGTCAAGTTTGGTTCCGTCTTTCAAAAGTTTTAGCGTTACAAACAAACATACATACATACACACAGACGTTTGGCTTTTATATATATAGATAATCAGTTGGAATTTCAAACTCATGTAACAAGATTAAACATTGGCATATAAAAAATGTCAAGCAATGGTAGTTTTTGCATAAGGTTAGAGTAGTAGAAAATTCAATTAGAAGTACCAGACTAACTGCAATTACATTACAGAATATTATGTCATGAAAGGAAGCATGTGACAGAAGCTAAATCAATTCTACTTTCTTTTGGGTTTATGTTTATCTCATTATTGCAGCTATCAGAAGGAAAAAAAACTAAGACAACAGAACAAAACTCTGACTAGAGATGTTAGGTGCAGTCTAGGATCAAAGAACACACAATCACATTTAGTACTGTATATGACAAATCGATATTTGATTCTGATGAACTAGTCACTTATGAATTTTTTCTATATTCTTTGAAAAGAATATTTTTTACTACTTATTGATTTCAGATCCAATGAGGCTTTTCCAGTTATTCACAAAAAATAATCATCTGTTCATTATAGAAATCATAATTTGTTACAAATGCAAAAAATTTCATGCCATCCAAAACCTTTTGACTTCATACGTATTCAATTTTTCCCATTATTTTCTTTGTGAATTCATTTACAGCGATTTTTTTCATTATACATTTAATTTTCTGCCTATAATTAAAATTAACTGGACTATTTAATGACTATTTAATGAAATCTAACATTTTTATTTTGATTCTAACTTTCCTGACAGTAGTTTTGTGTTTTTACTTTAAAGCAAACAAACTGACTTTAAAAACAAAGAAAATCATTTACACCAAACTGTTTTAGGATTTTTTATTTATTTTTTTTTGTTTACACGGTCCAATATAAGTTTTTTTTTCTTAGACTCATTAAAAGAAAAAAAAAAAATCCTTACTTAATTAAAGTATACCCTCAATAAAAATAAATTACATATAAATACTAGGGGTTTCTTTCCTGTAGACCAAACAAACTGTTATTCTTAACTTGACAGCAAGAATAAACCAGACTAAATAAAAAAGATCCATTTTACCACTGTCTTACATTTGAACTGATTTTTGTACGCCAGCCTAAGAGTTTTTTTGAATCTCATTTTTAAAAAAAGAAAGATTGCTTAGAATTCTCCCATCTGATAGTAATTCTTACAATGCCAACATTACACACTGTGAGCAAAAAGCATTAAGGAATTATGAAATTTAGTAATATGAAAAACTAAAATTGAAGATTTGTATAAAATTAAAAAAAGAAATTTCACATGTGAGGATTAGTAAAAGTACAGACAATGATTACAGTCTCATGCAATCAGGCGGCAAGACCAATCGGTACAACTTGAAATTTCAATCACAGTAAAAATATTCAAGACCTAGCAAGAAGACCCTGGTGTTGCCTGGGATTTAATGAGGAACTCAATGTTCTTTTAGACCCAGCCCATAACACACTATCAAGCTTTTATTCCTATTTCTTTTTTATTTCATCAAATTCAGTTTTTAGAGTTAGCCCGAAGCATGCACTCAACTTTGAAAGATAAGTGCAATGAAATTTATTGAATTTTTACTTTGTTTATCAATCTCAAATTATATTCAACAACTTTTTATTATTCCATGTTTGTTGAAAATCATGTGATATCTTCACAGCGAAGATTTCTTCATTTAATAATTTGGTTTTCTGGGTTTCAGTGTTAGATTATTTTCAGTACTATGTTTCAATATATATATATTAAAAGAAACTAATATTCATCAACTTTAAATTAATACTATTTTCATCTTCATAATGGAGTCTGTATCACACCCTGAACCATGTCAGCCTATGCATGGCAATCCTAAACAAGATTACACAAAATGGTTAACTAATGGCAAAGTGACCATCTTAGAACTCAATTAAGTCCTCCCTGATGATTGTCATCCACTTCATCAATTGCCCATCAATACACCCAGGAAGAGAGGATTACACTCTCTTTAAAGTTTCAACGTGTTTGCATAGAAAACCAAAAGTTACTTTTAGTTTTCTTGTCAGTGCGTATATTATCAAACCTGTGGCATACAGGAGTGTGATATTAGGGTAGGACTGAGCAAATTTTCAAAACACTTCTGCATATAACATTATGATTATACAAATCTTTACAATTTCAGACAGTTTCCATATATTCTAGATATCTTGAATAATCGATATTAAATGTGGCAAAACATTTTATATATTTCACTAAGTGCAAAAATATATGACAAAGATCTGCTAAGGGCCTTTCGAGTGATTGCAATTTATAGAATAACTTTAGATCATTTCAAGTTCACATGTACAACCAATTTCACTATTATCAGAAGATTTTAACTTATGTAAAAAAAAAAAAAAAAAAAAAAAAAAAAAATGTATGAAATCAAAAATATGTTGCACAAAGAAAAGTATTAAGTGCATAAAAAAATGAGATAAAAAGGTTGTGTCTAAATTATTTAAACAGGACAAACAAAAATAAGTTTACACACAAAGCAAGATTAGCCAAAAAAGATCATTACTACCAAAATTGTACGAAACAGATGCCAAAGAAAAACAAAAACCACACACCAACATAAAAGGCTATGTATATAAAGCCTTTTGAACACAAAAAAAAATTAATGACAGACATTCCAGAAAATATTGATGTCTATCAAAATTATGCACTACACAAACAAGATCAATAAGGAAAGCATGCCAAATGAACCAAAGTTGAAATGAAAATATGAAAAAAATATGATAGAATAAAAATTGGGAGGGGGAGGAAGGAGGCAGAAGCGGTGTAAATGAAACCAAAAACCAAATTAAATTTGAGCAACTTTAGCATCCCAGGAGTTGGAAAACACAACTAGTAGTGTAGTGAGAAGAAGAGGGAGGTTGTTGGTCGGCAACAACAACAACAACAACAGTAGCAGCAGCGGTGGCAACGAAGTTAAAAAAGTCGCGTTACACATGAACTAAAAATAAATTTTTTAAATAAAAGAGGATGATGGCACGGATGATAGCAGTAGCATTATCAAGACCAGCCAAAAAAAAAAAAAAAAAAAAAAAAAAAAAGACAAGAGGCAGGCTTGGAGAGGAGGATAGATATATATTTACTCACCTCACGTGAGAGCCGAAAGTGCCGGGGGCTGCCATGTGCAACCGGCGGCAGAGGGTGGTAACCACAACGCTGGAAATAGAGGGTTACCACAATGTGCAATCAACCGAAGATGATAATGTATTTTCAACTAAGAAACATAGCCATAACCCAACAACAACAAAAAAAAAAAAAGAAAAGAAAAATGCACATGTGCACAATTTTTGGTGCACATCTATCAGAGCACTTGTTCATAAAGATGACAAGATAAAATTCATCATTCAACTCGGCAGAAAAAAAAAATAAAAAAGAAAACTGGAGGAGAAAATTTATAGGCATAATTCAAGATTGAAGAGCACAGATTTTATAAAAAAGGATAAATTACTGATTAATAAACTGATTTCTCATGATAAAGACGGATTTAAACTTTAGTTGAATTTAAACTTATTTCTGTCATAGATTGAAGGTGAGGTGACCGAGGTGAAGAGAACCACAACGCAGACTGATGACCTGGTTGTTTAAGTTTGAATCCGCTACATTCCATAGCAACACTTTCACTTATGATTGCTGCCAACCTTCACGTGATCCCGCCTATGCAAGTACCTGATTCTAAATAGAATCAGAGAAACTAATGTTAATAACAGAATCAAGTCAGTCAAGATGTTATGCGTTGCTGATTCTATAAAATTTTATTTGCTAGAGACTCAAGTAACTATTGCTTTAAAATTGAAAATATTTCAGATTTGATATTTAGAAAGCTATCTAAAAAGTTAATTCAGGACTGTAAGACCATGTTAGCAAACTTTAAAAAAGTTATTGAAAATGTAAACATCTAAGACTCATTAAACATAAAAAAAAATCTTGTCTAAAATTATAAGAAATCAGTTTCTAATCAGTGCACATTTTGAATCATTACAAAAACAAATATTTTAAATGATATATTCAGTGCAAACAGTAAGAGTAACACGTTTAATAAAGTTGTTGAATGTCAAGTTCCATCCTTGTAAATAACCTGAAAAAATTTCCTGTGTTGTATATATATATATATATATATATAAAACATTTAGTGCCTAGTGTGTTCTAGTGTATATACCATGATGGAATTTAGAAGAATACAAAAATGCCAAACAAAATTCATAGCAACAAAGAGAGGTGAACAATTAAAATGCAAAGAAACTCAGATTTTCCATTTTATTTTTTTCATTAATTGAAATAATTTTGATTATTATGGGGAGGGAGGTCGAATGTGAATACTAGCACCTATTTTATGTTGCTACAAATTTGGTAAGTGTTTTTGCATTCTATTTAGATATTTTTTCCACCTACCCCAGTCTTCCTGCACTCGCCAGTTACCACGGTCACATACTTCAAAAGAAAAAGGAAAAATACACGCGAATCAATAAGAATAGGCAACATTTGGTTTTCTCTTGTAAAAAAAAAATCATTCCAAATATTGTTTTTATATTTCATATATGGCTTTCAGAGACTAATGCATTATTTGCATTCTGAATAGGGAGACAGTTTTATTCACCCTCAATTATCAGGCTCTTATGATAAGAAAAAAAATATAGTAAAATTACTTTTATTTTAGTTAAAAAAAATAAAAAAAAATACAGAAAACAAAATGAAAACAAAAACAAAATAAAACAAAATGTGTTAAGTTATTTAAATATAAACAAATTTTCCTACATTGATAAATGTTATTAGTTTGTATTATTTTCATCAGTTGTTAGAGTCAGAACATTTCATCCGATGTAAGCATCAACAGATGCATCTTGTTGAATTTGAGAACCAGGATGGAATTTCAAACCAAAAAGACTTCAGAGATTGTTCTCATTCTTATTACAACAACATTCACATAAGTTGGATTGAAGTGGGTCTTTTTCTGGCCTGCATTACATCTTGTAACATGGCAGCCCATTCACAAGGTTTCAGAGCAAGGTTCTACGAAATGGTTTATCAATTATGATTCCAATATTGAAGGTCGACCACTAATACACTTGCTCCACCTAGACAAATAGGTAAGGAGAATTACATCACGAATCAGCTTACTCTCTTGGAAGTTGAGCTGAATGTTCTCATTAGCCATAAATGGAAAGGAGTGTTAAGTTATGTTATTCTTAGTATTGTATGTAGTAAATATTCCTCTTTCAACCTCCACCGACTTCGTGTGGACGATTCTAGTATTAATTCTGGAAGTCTTAAACTTTAACCATGTTTAGATATATAGATTTTTAAATAATCTGATTAGAATTATCAATCCTCATAAAAAAAACAAAAAAAACAAAAAAAAAACACACCAAAACAAATTATTAATTTTAGTATTAGTTAAGATTACATTGGATAATATTGCAAAACAGTTGAACAAAAATGTTACTTGTAATTGATCAAAAAAGGTAAAATTGATTTAGTTAAAAATGAACAAAGTAAAAATGAAATAAACAGAGAAAGAATCTTATGATGTTAAGATTTTTTTATTAAAAGAAAAGATTAATATTAGAGATTATTATTAGGTGGGATAAGGAAATATTTTTTATTATCTTTCATTTTAGTTATATCCATGAGCCAGAGACACTTTCATATAAAATGCTACTTTTAGAGTGACCATGAATTAATGATCATTTTGTTTGAGAGCAAAGGTATAGTGTAAGGAAGAGCAAAGCCATACATGTTATTAGTTATAAGCAATGTAGCCAGATTAGACAATATTCAAAGTCAGTAGAAATCCATACTTGAGACAAAAATAAACATTTTTTTTGTTTGAAGATATCTAATCTGGCTACGATTAGTAAAAACTACTGTTTCCATGGCTACAAAGTTTAGAAAGGAGAGAGAGAGAGAGAGAGAGAGAGAGAGAGAGAGAGAAAAAAAAAAAAAAAGAGGTAGATTTATATTCTATCTTTGATAAGTATTAAGCAGAGTTAGAAAATCAAAGATTAGAAATTTCAGCAGGAGTCAAAAAGCTTCTTTTTTTATTATAAATAGACTCTAAAGTGTGATAAACCTCCACTTAACCATTCTTTTGAAAATAGATTGCATCCAAAATATAAAATTACTTGATTAAGTGACAGGGTAAAATATATATTTCATTATAGTGAATAAAATAAACTTTGCATTAAAACAGCTGTGAACAACTATTATCTTTATCTGGAAATTTAAATCAAATATATAAGTGTTTTTGGATAAATAAGGCTAGAGTGATGTTACTTAACGGATAATATATTTATATGTAATATTATATACAATAATTTGATCAGCTACCAATATCTATGGTGTCACCAAGAAATGGGGAAATTTCACCCATTAGGTTAAAAGAATCCCAAATGTATTCTAGAATCATTGGCCTAAATTTAGGTTTAAGCCAATGAATAAAGAACAAATTACACGTGGTATAGTTTTAGCCCAATAAACAAGATTTTCAGCACTTCAGTGAAACTACAGGTATCACAGCAGCTGATTGAATTATTGTTTAGTATTATATGTAATATATAGAAAAGCAAATCAAGAAAAGAGGTATATTATTAATAAATTTGCTGATAAAAAGAAAATTTGGTTTGCAAGAATAATATCCATTAATAATAAAAGGGTGGGGGAAGGAGGGAAGCCAGGAAACAGAACGAGAGAATTACAAAACTGAGGATAAAATTTTGGAATGATTTTTCCCTAAGGCCAATTTTTCTCATTGATGTCTCCGTGCTATTTCCAGCATGTCCTTTTCCGTGAACACCATCCATGCCACTGCACTCTGGTGGATCACACACCCATTTATTCAATTATGAAAAGTGAAACAGATGAACCGTGAACAAAAACTCTTTCTTGATATATTAATTTTTTCATTTGTACTACAACTGACACTTTCAAACCAGATGAAGTTTGTAACTACCTGAAACATTGTACAATCGATAAAGAGCACTTTCCAATATTTGTAGAACAAAGAAAAAAAATAGATTCTTCGAACTACTGTTCTTATCTTGAGTGTCATTTTCATAGCAGTCTGAAGAATCTAAATACAAATAATCAATCACCGTCTAAAGAATTTGCATGTAAAAACAGAAAATTTTTTAAAGTAAATTATTAAATTTTTTTTATACATTTTTTTTTTTTTTTAAAGAGTCACTTATTCAGGCCAAAATTACTGAAGGCTAAGGGTTTATTTGAGATGAAGAATTTTATGAGGGGGACTGAAAATGATGAATTGAATAAACTAAATGTGATTAGTTATAGGGACAATTTATGACAAGAATCTGTTGATATTGGATTTGAAGACAATCATGTTGAAATCGGCAAGAAAGCAGTCCTATGGTAATGTTCCACAGATAGGAAACAACCTGTTAAAAGGTTATTTGTTCCTCCATGTATCTAGCATCAGGCAGAACTTTCACAAAGAGAAATGTTTATTTTTCATTGTGGTAGTAATGAGTTATTGTTAATGTCTTACAAGGCGGAAGCAATGATTGGAGCTCAATTGAACATCTTCCATGCAAATAATAGTGGAACAGAGAAAGACTAACAGCAGCTCTTCTGTGAGAAAAAAACTAAAAGAGATCATCCTCCTCTAGATTTTAAACTGTTTAGACAATTATATAAGATGAATCTTTTACAAAAATTGTTCCAACATGTGTTTAATTTTGTTATAATTTGTTGTTGACAACTTTATATATTAGACAAACTATACTTAGCTAGTGTAGCCTGTGTTTCATCAATGTCATTTTAGTCTATATATATAA
The DNA here is from genome assembly GCF_053919585.1 of Euprymna scolopes. Taxonomy (NCBI): domain Eukaryota; kingdom Metazoa; phylum Mollusca; class Cephalopoda; order Sepiida; family Sepiolidae; genus Euprymna; species Euprymna scolopes. The sequence goes on from NC_136510.1 coordinate 74,823,295, forward strand.
TAAAATAGACACTAATATTCCGGTATAGAGACTGAGAGTAAAGAGAAAAAAAAACAAAATAAAAGGGCCACACAAAATGGCCATGCTACTTGCCTATACCTGATGCTATTATCTATCATACTAAATTCTTACAAAAAGTCTGCGGAGAAACACTTCCCCAAAGTCATAGTTAGAGGTGGTTAACATATTGCTTCACCACTCAATATGTCCTCCTCCTACACAAGTTTACACAGTTACCAAATATTTCTCAAGGTACAATTATTAAACGCATCCATGATTATTTCATTTTGCCATTACATTTCATTAACAGTCATCTAATACTCAATCGATTTGCAAATAATGAATGCATCCGGATTTTGCATTCGATCATTTTGATTGGCTGCTCAGATTTGTTTCCAGGATTAACAGATTGATTTTTCAAACAATTTAAGAATGCCTTTGTTAAAATCCAATATGTCGTACATATTGATTCAATTTCCATACATAGTTTTTCAGACTGCTTACCACAACCAATACAAACAGATCTATTAATTTATTTTACAAATTTTCAATGAATACAGACATTTCTACACTGGCCAGTTTTACTCCTTGTTTATCGCTGTTAAGTAAATAAAGAGGTTGTTTTTAACTGGCTGAGAGCCAGTTTCTTTGGCAGTCACCAACAAGCTGCCCCTTCTAATTTTTTTTCACATTCTTATTTGTCTTTTTTCATACATGCTTTTTATAGGACACGAAAAAGGGTAAATAAAGGTTTTCAGAAGCATAACTTTCAAGTTTTTCTAAATGCATTACATGAAAACATTGAAAATAGTCAAAAGTGATTACATAAACAGATTTTCATACGCATTAAACATGGAATATTGGCCAGGTTTTCAGATTGCTTAATGATAGCAATAGGTTGCGCAGGTTTTCAAGTTCATTAAAGGAATGTACTTTAAAGATTTTGAAAAAAAAAAAAAAATAAAAAAAATAATAATCAAATGTAAATAATTTCTTTGAATGGTTGTGCAAAAATAAACATTTAATTGAAAAAGGAAATATTTATGTGTAATAAAAAATTACATTCATATAAGTAAATATTACATTTAAAATCAATACTGTTATACAGACCGTGCTGAAATAGTAACAGTAAACCCAGTAAAAACACAAGACAATTACCGTAGAGTTACTTTTTACTCCAATGGCCACAAGTAACCATCTCAATTAATGTCTGCCAGTGCCCCCAAGTGTCATTACATGACAGTAACAACTATAAAAGAGCACTATTTCCCAGTTACCATCAACAACAGTCATAACTGGCACTGGATGACAGTACCTGACAAAGACAGGTGATTTCATTTCAGAGCAGTCTAATGGATGCTGATGATTATGATAGACAATGACCGATATGATAGACAATGACCGATTGTTGCAGAGATCGCTTGTACCGACCAAACATATTAAAACATGACTACACACCAGTGATCATCAGTGCTCGTCACGGACATCCATTGACAGACGATTTCATTTTGGAGCAGTCAAATTTAGGTTGATATTGGTAATAGCCACCAGTCATCACCATGAACTGACAGTGACAGTTGTAAAAGCAAGCAACTGCCTTAGAAAATAAAAAAAAATTTTAATTGCCAGAAACCACCAGCACCAAAAATGACAGCCAGAGGATTCTGCTAGCTGCCACTGCCAGGCAATGCACAACAGTGAAAACAGGAGGATTTCACTTTGGCCACTGCCGCTAGTGCCTACCATATTTCAGAGTCAACAGTGGCTACCATTAGTATCTGTGTGTGTTAATATTTTTTTAGCTGTTTATCCATAATCAGCAATTTACGTGACTCACATTTTATAATGCACTAAATAATAATTTGTTTTTGAGGGTGGGGGTCCTTTAGTGAATCTATTCTGGCTTTGGCTCATATTTCCACTGGGCAATACCATTATACAAGTCCTGCTAGTTTGAAATAAATGCGAGTAAAAAAAAAAAAAAAAGTTCAAATGTAAGGGAGATAACTTATTTTAGACTTTTAAATTAAAATAAGAATAAGCTTCCTTAAATATTTTCCAGACACTTCCCTCTTTTAAGATTGATTGTAACAATCTTTGCGAGAATGCTTTTTTAGGAAGAAACTAAACTGAATTAAACTTTTAATGCAAAGAACAAGTTGGAAGGATACAATGGAAAGAATTGCTAGTCAGAATGAAATATTGGTTTGTCAGATGTATTGCTATTTAGGCCCAACATAGGAAATTTGGCAAGATTAAAAAAAAATGTTCTTTATATAAAATTGCAATTTCTGATATAAAGTTTCCAAACGTTAATTCTATTTTTGTACCTTGATAGGTTTCAGAGAAGCGTGCGAGCACGCACGCACGCGCACACACACACACAATTCAATAAATAATGCAAGTATACTCACCTCTTTTTCTGCTCGTTTTTCTTCCTCTAATAAAAGTTGAGTAGAAATAAGAGGTGTCCACCGTAAGAAATCAGGGTCGACGTCAATTCGTTGCTGCAATTTAGATCTCAACCTTTGCATATGCTCATTTATTAATCTCCTATTCACCAGGATAACAACTCTACAAAAGAAGAAAATTCAATTAAAAATAAATCAGTCACTTTATTATTCATTTGGGGCAAGTTTTCTCTCTATTGTGTCATTTTAACTAAATTAAATCAGTCATTAAAACCACTTAGTTGTTCACAAATCAAAACTATCAGAAATAATAGAGTTACTTACCTTGGTAAATCTAAAACCAATCAAGTAGCAACAACCAGTCCAAATCTCTAGCTAGGATCAAAGTGGAATATTTGTTTTTATACTTCACTTCACTTGTTCTATTGTTGGTCAGTCAAGGAAAAATTCTAGACTGAGGCAATTTTAATTTTGATCTCTATGCAGAGTACACCTTTGTGGGAGCTGGATTTCCCCACATAATAAAAACATTTATGTCTAATTTTGCCATTGTGGAGAGGTAAGTAAATAAAAACAACCATATTCAGCTGTATGCGATTACAGCTGCATTTGCAAAAGAGGGTTATCCTTAAAGAGTTTATAAATTGGAAATAATTTTGATTTTTCAAGCCCTAGAATATTCTAGCATGAAGAGCCTTTTATTTTGAGCCATTTTTTACACAACATAAGTATTTATATATACCGATTTTAATGCCTTATGAAAATCAACTTTATGTATTTTCATATCTATAGTTTTATTTCTAAATAGACTTGTGGCAGCTCAAAAATTCCTAGAAGTTTTTTTTTTTTTTTTTTTTTTTTTTCCAATTCATTTTTAATGAATGAAGAAACATTAACATTGTTAATTGATTTTTTTGCAAACTATCTTGACACTTTATACAAATGTGAATACCCGGTAGATAGCGCTGTTAAGATTTACAATTTTTCTAATTCTGCTACCAAAGCATTGACCTCCACCCCTCAATAAATCGTTTGATATTTAGTGAATATAAAAAAGGTTTTGGAAATTTCAAAAAGTAAATCAAAAACTTAGAAGGCCAGACAATAATTAAAGAGCTCATTTTTTTTTTTTTTTTTTTTTGCAGAAATCTACTTTTTTTCAGTTTTATTATAATATATTTGCTTGATTATGCAGTGTTAATTAATTAAAAATTTTTTTGAAGTAATAAAAAGTTATTAAAATTTCCACATTTGAAGAATTAGGATAACGTTTAAATTTCAAAATAGTTTTTAAGTAAGAGTCATACCTGTCATCTTTTTTAATAACCAGATTGAGAGCTGAAAGTGCCGTAGCAATATCATGAGGATCCATTCCTGTGGCACGGCTGATAGCTAGAAGTAGGAAAAAAAGTTTCAAAAAGTATAAGTAGAGCATTTTTAACATTCTACATGAATAACCCCCCCCCATGACATAATATTATAAACATTTGTAATAATAATAAAAAGAACATGGAAAAAGTTTAGAAATAAATTCAATCCTTTAAATTGTATAAGGTGCTTTCATCTCTAAGATTCAAACAAATAAGCATTATATATTTACTTTAAGCACTTCAATTTTTGTTAACAGGCAATCTATTTACTTATATAAATGTTATTCATATAAATATTTTAATTTACTTACAAATTGCAGAAAATATAATTACATTTAATTCCTATAAAAGAAAATTACAAGAGCCCCACCTCATTTTTTTTTCAAAAATTGCAGTTTTATAAAGTAGACGTAAATTTTGATATATATATATATATATATATATATATATTACTAGCTGTATCCTGCCATGTGTTGCCGTGGCTCAAATTGGCGCAATGGAAAAAGTTCCAAAATGAGAAAAAGCATGTTTCTTATAGGTTTAATTTCCCATTTCGTATGGGTACACAGTTTTTGTTGTTCCATTTTCTTAGCTGATGTAGATTTTTTTGGTTTGGTGACTCTTGAACATGTAACATAAATTGTCCATGTGAAAAAACAGTCAGTGTATAGCTGTAAGTCCCACAATTGTAAAGATTGTTCCCTGTGCTTTGTTGATGGTTATTGCAAATGACAATAAAATTGGAAAGTGCAATTTCCTAAAGTGTAATGATGTATCCGGTGGAATTATAGGAATGCATGGAATGAAGATATATTCATCTGTGAAAGGTCCTGTTAAGATTGTTGTTTCTATGATATTGTTTGTTAATTTTTTTACTGCAAGCCATGTGCCATTGCACAGCTTTGATTGGTTTATATTTCACATGATAATTAGTATGCCAATTTTCAGTTGCAGTACATGTGGTGGAATCCCTGGCAAATCTAGCTGTTGGACAATTAACCACTTTATCTGTTTCCACAACAGCGTCGATGGATTTGTATTTGAACCTCACTACGAATTTTACATTGAATAATAGTGGTAAGTTCCTGGACGTCTTCGTATTGAGCTGCAAGAATAGCTTATTCACTCAGTCAAATGGAATTCATATAATTAATTTGAATATCTGGAAAAACCTTTTTAACCCACTCTTCTTTTGATGTAATAAAATTACAGAAGTTAAGAGTCAAAGAATTTCGCCCTTAACTCAGATCAGCCGGCAGTTTTCCTTACCCAAATTCCCACACATGATGCAAAAAAAAGATGCGGATCGAGCAGTCTGCAACTGGACACACATATTTTGAGTTGAGTTTAATGTCTTCACATGGCACCAAAAAGTAGGGTATTTGAGGCAAGCATTTATTTCATCTGCTGCTGTTGATTGAGGAATTGCAGGTAACATTTGTCTGAAATCTCCTGCAAGCAATATTACTGCATTCCCAAATGGTCTGACATTACCACACAAATCTTGCAAAGATCGACCAAGAGCCTCAAGTGATTTTGTGCATTCATCCTAAACAATAAGTTTGCATTTTTGCAATATTTTTCCCCATACTGGATATGTTGAACATGAGATTTTTGAAAAATTGAATGTTTAATAGTAGTTTCAGTTACTCCTGGTGCTGTTCAAGGTAGCAGTAATTTCCAAATAACTTCTAATCTCACAGTAAGTAAATTAGGTGATTAAAATATCTTTGATTGAGAGGTGGTATAGTAAGGCTATTGAGCAACCCAGCTCAAAAAAAAAAAAAAAAAGTTTCAATCAAAATAGCAATGAGTATGCGTGCGATCGCAAAACAAAAAATTAACCGCAGTAGCCAGGCTCAAATCTGTAAAAGGAGGTGAAAAAGCAAACGCGTTAGCAATCTCCCCATGACACACTTATGACGTCACGGGCCTTTGAAATAAAGTCTTTTAAACGTATGTTGAGATTGCTAGGCATGAATGACTTGCAAAAATGTTGATACAAAAACTGACCTAGAATCAATTTCTGGGTATTTGTCATCCGAGAAATCAATCTAGCGATACCACTTTTGTCAATGTTTGTTGTGTGTCAAAAGTTTTTGCCAGACAAACACACACATACTAACCCACATTTTGTCGTTTATATAATAAATTAGTGGGAGTACTCGGCGTTGAGAGGGGTGGAGAAAGGATAGACACAGTAGGCAATCTGGGTGGAGAGAGAGGTGTGAAAACAAAAACAAAAATGTAATCGGTAAGAAAAAGAAGTATGTGAAAACCAGTTTAAGCGAACTTGAAAATAATTCAGTTTTTGTTTTAAAAGGGGGAAAAAAAAAATCACATAAGCCCCGAAATAAAAATGTTATGGCAAATAAAAAGCTTTTAACCCTGTTTAAATGGTAAAACTTAAAAACAAAAAGTTAAAAAAGAAAAAAAGACCACTTATGTGGGCTTGAACAATCTGACTGTTACCCACTGCCCATGACGCTGTCAGTGAAATAATGTCATTTTTTTTTGTTATTTAAACCAATTCAAGAAAGAGTATATTATCAATAACATGGTATATGAGGTGCCTTAAATAAGTTTCCATTCTTTTTTGTACAGGCATTTAAAATTGTAGATTCTTGAAAATTTAGTATGTTATTGTTATATATCTTATGAGATGACTGGCCAATTTTTATGATGTCAGGTTTAAATGAACAGCTACAGCAGGAATTGGAATAGACCCTACTAAAACCTGATAATGCAATCTGGACATGAGGACACTAGAATAGCCATATGCAATAAAATTCTGTTTTAAACTTGGAAAAAATGCCACAGAAACCTATGGAATGTTTTAGACTGATTTTGAACCATCTTGCATGAATCGAGCATCAGTGGCATAAAGAGATTCAAGGAAGGCAGGGAGTATGTAAGGACTGATGAGGTGGGAGTATGTAAGGACTGATGAGGTGGGAGGAGTAATGACTGATGAGGTGGGAGTATGTAAGGACTGATGAGGTGGGAGGAGTAAGGAAACCATAACACCAATGTTGATTAGCCAAATAAAGAATTCCATGGATAAGAGCCGTCATGTGTCTATAGAGACAATAAGTGCATAGTTTGATGTCAGTGTGGAACTGTACACACAATTATTTGCTAGGAACAAAATGTGGAAGCTTTGTGCAAAGTTTGTTCCAATGCACCAGTACACAACTCCATCTTTGTCACAGACTATTTAACCAAGATGGGCATGAAGACAATTCTTCACTTTCCCCATAGTTCAGATTTTGCTTTTGGTTATTCCCTAAGCTCAAGGCAAACCTTAGAGGCTGTCATTATGAGACCATCAAGAAGATGAAGGAGGCTGTGACAAGGATCAATAACATGCTCACACAAGAGGATGTCCATGAGGCCCTCCAGAAATTGTTGAAACAGTAGAACAAGTGCATTGCAGCCAGAGGAGATTACTTTGAGTTTTGTGTATGTACTATCAATAAAGATGTTCATATGAAAAGTCTGGAAACTTATGGAAGGCACCGCATAATAACAAAGGAAAATGACTAGTTAGAAGTAAAGTGATTTGTCAGCTTAAATTCTATTGAATTTTAACTGTTAAAATCCAACCGCCTTTTCTTTATATATTGGTAGCATGTTACACCTCTAAAACCAAACTTCTTTCCTTGGATGCATGTTTTGCCAAAGAAATAAATGGCCCTCCTTGCAGAAAATACCTCATTCTGATAAGAGGTCTCCAAATCTACAATGGAAGATATATATCTAGTTTGTTGCTAATGTGACTGAAAAAATAGTTGGATCATTCTACCACTCCAGAAAATACTTGGCACCATATGTGATGATCTACTACATGCAAAGCTAAAACACTACCATCACATCTGAAAAGAAGCTCCACTCAGAACACCCTTTTCTACCTTGACAAAGTGCAAAATCAAGTGAAGCATGATAGTTTTTCTTCGTTGCAACCTCTTTCTTACAGAAAAGGAGTCGCTATCCCATCTGTGGAACACTATGACAAGACTGTGTCCCTGCAAATTACAACTTGGTTGTCTTCAAGTTCAATATTAATATATACTTGGTAAAAACTGCCCGATAAATAACCTGTTTATAGCATTGCTCGATGTCAATGTTTCATTAACTCTTATTCGAAAATGGTTCTTGATAAGCAGTGACTCAATAGTACCCCCCCCCCCCAAAAAAAAACGTCTAAAAATCATTACAAAATCAGTATAGTCAAACTAATTTTTAAGTTACCAACATTTGCTTAAGTGGAGAGGGGATGGGGAGGAACATGCCGGAATTATTTAATACCTTTGATTGTGATTTTAGAATCCTTAGATCTGTACAGGTACTCAATCATGACACTTTTCCAATAGGCTTGATAACTAACTTTTCCTAATTCTGACAATGGTTTTTCTGGAGATCCAGGCTGACCTTCTACCCGAGATAACAAATAACCTGCAATGAAAAAAAAAAAAAAAATAGAAAACGTTTTTAAAGTTTCCAATTAAGCTTAGGAAATTTTAAACTGTAAAACACAATAAAAAATATTAACCAGCAATGATGTTGATAAAGTAATTTATTTTTAAAAACACTTACTAAAATCTATTAAGAATCGACCAAAGCCTTGTCTCTGATATGGGGGTATAGTCATAATGCAGGATACGTTGTATTTCTGCTGACAATGTTTTTCCTACAAATAAATCAAGAAAAGGAGTTTTAATTAGGTTAAAAAACATATATAGAAAGATGAGTAGCCAATGGTAAAAAAAAAAAGAAAAAAAGTGAAATAGAGACCCTCTACTCACACATCTGGGTGTGTGTGTGTGTGTGTGGAGAGGGCAAGAAACAAAAAACTTTTCATAAACTAATCAGCTTTAACTAAGAAAGTAAATAAGCGAAAGACACTGAATACACACGTGAAGGAAAGGATACAAGAAGTTATTCTTTGCCGAAACAAAAAGAGGCATAACAAGTAAATAGAAGAGTTTAAAAGCTTGTGTAACATTTTCTTTTAAAATTTATATCCTCTTATCTCTTCTCTCCTTTTTCTCCAGCAAATTAAAGGAAATAAAAGAGAATCATTACATAAAAAAACAAGTCATTGCATAGAAAATTTACATTATTATTATAATATAAATATAAGTCAAATTTTGTTAAATATTTCATTCAATAATTTCTGAAAATGCCTGTTAATTTTTAAAATTATTTCTGAATTCATCAATCGCTATTTCTAATCTTATCTGAAAACTTGTTTCAAAAATACATTGCTTGATATGAATAAAAACAAAAGGAAAAAAAAATTGGTTAATAAATTACCATAAAAATACCATTATTTTGAAAGTTTCAATCAAATCCCTTCTCATTGTTCTTTCTGATAAAATAATTAATCCTAATTTTCCCAATCTCATTCTGTGGATTTTTTAAAAATTAGTTTTATCACTCTTATGTCTTTTTGTTTTGAAGTTTTTAAATTTGACAAAGTTGAGAAAGTCCTCAAAAGAATAGTGGATTTGAAAGATTACTTACCTTAGAAAAATAGCCAATGATATGGCAACCTGTGTTGTCATTTGATGTAAGTACATAAAATAGGAATGGTTCGACATCATAATAGAGGGTTTTGTGGTCAAGAAACAGCTTTGCCAATAGGCACAAATTCTGGCAGTATATTTTGCTCACGTTGCCATCAACTTCAAATACTGACAAGTCATCTTTCCGATAGATTTCATTGGCTGGCGGATGATCCAAACCACATTTTTCCTGGAAACAAATGATTTTGCAAGAAAATTCTAGATCAGCAACATCATAAGAAATTTGCTCTAAACATAATGCTAATTCACTTCTAATAAAAAAGATATTAATAAACTAAGTGTACCTAGCTGTGAATTTTTATTTGTTTGCACATAACCAAACTTCAAGTAGTTTTCAATCTAAAATATGTGATCAGTTGATTAAACAGGTTTCATAGTAGAAGTCGTTTGGGCTGGATTGAACTAAGTAATTATAAAAACCAATTGTAATGAAGTGCATTATTATATTACCAATAACATGGTACAATAATAGCAAATGAAAAATGGTTAGTCAGAAGATAAGTTTGATTTGTCAGCTTAATTACTATTTGGGCCTGACTTTGAAAATCTGACAAGATAAATTTGTGTTATAGTTCAGAACAATTTAATACTTTCAATATAAGACACTTTACTATTTTTTATTTAATGCATAATTTGTTATTATAATGGAAAGATTGATAAAAAAAAAAAAAAAAAAAAAAAAAAAAGAAAGAGTTAAGAATTTGTTATGGAAATTAGTAGGCATAGAAAAGCTGAAATACTTACAATTGTATACATTTAAAATAACTGATTTATATCCAAATAATTTTATTAATATGATAAATGTGATATTCAAGAATCACAAACTTAATTAGTCAATGGGAAAAGTGAGGTAATTTATGATAATTTTTAAGATTTGCAAAAAAAACAAAAAAAAAAAAACCCCAAAACAAATGGTAGCCATCAATTAGATTTTTTTAAAAGATATTTATCCATTAGAATTATCTATTATTTACATCAAATATTTACACACTCATATTGTTTCTAAATCTGATTGAGATATTTTCTCTCCAGGTTAGACACAAGATTAGTTGCGATTTTGAAAGAAAAAAAAACATAACATAATGAAAACCAAATGAACCTTACCATATGCCTTTGTAATATACTTCGACTTTTCATAAATTTTAAACAAAATTCACATATGTACAATTTTGGTAATCTACAAAAAATTAAAAAGAAATATTATATATATATATATATATATATATATATATATATATATATATATATATATATTAAAAGATATTCAATGAAACTTTTAAAAGAAATAAGAATATTATAAATCGTATTTTGTTAATATTGCTAAAAAAAAAAAAAATGAGCTGTTGAATGCCAGAACTATATATCAGGGATATTTTTGAGTGGGTGGTGAGAAAAAGAAATCTTGATTAGAAACTGTTACTCCTTATAATCATTATTAGATTGTATTTTTCTTTTTTTACAAGATGAAAATTTATACATCAGTGGATTATAACACTGAATTGTAGACTTTTACCTGAAGTTCTAAAACATTGCAAATGTATTTCAAATCTAGTGATTTATGGTAAAGGAGGCTAAACCTCATATATATATAGAGTTTTAGCCTTATTTTCAATATATATATATATATAAAATAATTACGTATATAAATAAATACGTTTTGAAAGCTGAAAACAACGCACTTTAAAAAAATATAAACAAATTTATTTGCATATATCAGATATATTTCGATGTTGAACATCCTTGTCAATGAAGTATCTGTTTTTTCTTTTTTTCCTTGACCACCTGGTGGAATTCTGCGTGCTGGAGTGGTAGTAAATTAAACAAAGAATTATAAAAAAAAAAAATCACACATTTTAAAAATTATATTATAATTGGATGGCAGTGATTGCTGATAATGCAATTAGGAGATTCGAAGTTCCTATCTGTCGCGGCCAAAGGCCAGAGGAATAGTTGGTGAAATGTGAAAAACAACAACCAATAAAGATAAAAATAACAACTAATAAAGTGAGAATAGTCCAAAATAAAAATAAATTAATATATATAATGCTCATCTCAAAAATGAATTCCAATTAAGGAATAATATATATACCAATCATTGCAGTCAATTATGAACTTATTGTTGGGAAAGATATGAACTTATAATTCATTTTGCAACTAGTGTTTGTGTTAAAATAGAAGACGTCTAATCATCTGGTAAGGTTGCTGAAAAAATATGATCATTTTACCATGACTTTCGGGGTGATCCTCTACATCTGAAAGTGGAGCTCTACTATCAAATCTGAGAAGCTGCTGCTCTTCTTGCCAGAGTACAACAAAATCAACTCTACAATGTAGTAAGCGGTAAGAGGATAATCTCTAGTTTTCAGTTTTGCTTGTCTTTATCATTATTTCCATGGAAGATGTTTGACTGAGCGCCAATTTGTAGCCTCTCCTTGGACGATATTCACAGCAAAGAAATTGTTTTGCTATCACAACTTTAAAGAAGGTTTATTCTTCTATGCACATAGCAGCAGACAGAATTTCCGTGAATGGAAGTTCTTTTGAAAAACTTCCATTTTGTGAAACACGTTACCATGAAACAGTTTCTCTACAGATTCCAATATGGCCGTTTTTAAATGTAAAGTCAACAAACACTTAATAAAACATTCCCATAAGTAATTTTATTCCAGTAAACATTTCCAATCAACTCCTATTTTTCATCACTAAACTGAAAAGTAAAAAAAAAAACAAAACAAAAAAGAAAAAAAAAAAAAAAAAAAAAAAAAAAGAAAAAAAAAAGAAAATTGGTGGATTTCTCACCACCCCATGATCTGCCAAGAGGGGAATAATAAGATATATACAATTCTGTCTATACTTAATGCAATGTATCAATAAATACGACAAGCCATACATACCTAGCATATTCTTGAGGATATGGTGAGGAATACCAGGTTTGAATTTCATATTTGCCAAATTCTATGCATGGAGGAAAGCGTCCCTGAGTATCTGGAGGCGGTGGATGAGATGATGAAGGTGAACTTGGACATGTAGGGGTTGCCGTGGTGATAGCAATGGCGGCAGCTGAAGCAGTACTGTGAGTGGAAGCAGTGACAGAAGTGCTTGCATTACTACCCGATGAACTACTACTACTACTGCTACTACTACTACTACTACTATTACTGTTGCTATTGTTGTTGGTGCTGCCACCGCCACCATCACCACTGTCGCTGCTGCCACTGGCTATATTTTTCTTATCGGACCCATTGCAAGATGCCTGTAAGTAATAAACAATTATCAAACACTTTTCATGAATAGAAGATATTTTGGAAGATCTTTCATTCTGTAGAACAGATTATCATAGAGACTGCTTCTCTGCAGATTACAATATTAAAACAGAAAGAAGAGGAAAAGCTTATCTATTCTGGCTAGAATAGAAGTTTAACACAGTTAACAATTTTTGCAGAGATACAATAAATCTCTTGATTATGACTGACATTAGTCAAAAACAAAGGGGACAGACAAACATCAGATTCTTGCATAGTACACATCCCAAATAAGTTTTCACTATAATAGATTTCTTGGGTTACCAAACAACGTAGTAAAAATACAGGTAAACAGAAAGACAGAGAGAGAGAGTACATATATAATTAGATTTGTAATGTTTTTGCATATAGTCTGTTAATGATCTTTTATACATATGAAATGGCTTTAACCGTATGTAAGAATCAACATAAGCATGCCTCAAGCTTGTTAGTTTGAAACCGGATTATATTCTAAACACCCTTGAAAAGGTACAAATCCACGCCCCCACCACTCCACTCAAGCACAGGCTAAATACTATAGTGGTCTAAAATATCAGAAGAAGCAGCTAGTTCATGAAGAGAACCAATAACCCTTGCAGTATTACCATTCACCTGCACCATTCCTTTGTTATAATATCTGTGATGTTGTGCAAGTCACAGGAGTTGCACAAGCCACAAGCTCATCTGTATTTGAAACAGAAGTCTGAAATACAGTAGAACCCTGGGATACGACATTAAAAATTAGTAACAGAATATGGTACAGTACATGATACACATGCATGTAATCAAATAACATTATAAATAACACTGTAAGGTGGGGCAAATACCGTAAGCAGAGGCCGGAAAAACATTGTCTCTTACATCGTAATCTGAAAAAACCACATACTAGAGCCACCGCATCCTGGGGTTTTACTGTAGTGAAAAACCATACTAATTCTTCCTGATGACTGACCTTTAATGTCTGTGCTGTAGGATTTCTTCTAGTTTTGGCTGTATTGTTTTGTATTGGCAATCAAGAGGGCATGTGTACTGGGGTGCAAGTTGTATACAAAAATAAAAATAATGCAGACTAACATAAAAATACAAACACTGATACATCATTTATTTGACTTGTTGATAACAGGCCTATGTGTATGTACCATTGGAGCCCAGTCACTAGAATCCAGATCAGAATTAGGTTCCAGTCTTTCTAGATCAGAATTGCATCTAAAACCTAACTGCTCATTTGTCTGTCAAGACAAGTCATTGCCAAAGTCATCTATTCAATCCAATCCATTTCAAACAACTAACTTGACTCACTTTCTAATGCCTAATCTACTCATCTTTTAAATATTTTTAGTTTTAACTGAAAACCCTAGATATTCGGTCCCCTCTCAGCTGGTCACTGGAACTAGCCACATCTACTCTTCTCAGCTGATTGCTATCCGACCACCTAGAAAAACTAACAATCAAACTGTCAGGGCACCATCCTATCTAAGGAATTCAGATTTGTGACCCTCTACAATCTCGCCCATATATCTTACTTCTTCCTTACTTTTCCTTTTGTGAATTATTCTCTAATGCTAAACAATAATTCTGAGACTAGCTTGAGATGGGAGTACAGTATCACACTCAAAAGTATAGGAGTTGGTACCCATATCAATAAATGGGAACTTTGTTTATGTAAAACTATGCTGACAAAAGAATGTGAAATAATGGTGAATAGGACATTAGATGGAATCCTGACCAGTACTACTACTACTACAGAACAGAGTGGACATGTGAGTAATAGCAATTAAGATATTTGTCAAAGCTCCCATTATAATGTCTTACAACCGGATGTAGTAAAGGTTATACACAGAACTAAATGAGGTTTTGAATTAGAAAAGATAATTTTGTCAATGGGTTTTCATCTGATTCTATTTTGAATCAGTTGGTTTGCCATCTATATTTTAGAAAATACTTCTCTTGCGTTAGGAGGCCAATTTAATGGGACATTATAAAGGAAGGTGATGACTCATTTGTCTTTGTACGGTGGTATACTTGCATTTGAAGGAAACTACAAGTACTTTGACATCTAAGAAATAGTTGAAGATGCACAGGTGCAGAGAGGACAGTGCTTTTTTTTTCAAAATGATTGATCTTCCCATTCACGGCAAAAGTAAGATTTTCAGTAAATAAGGAGGTAAGGCTCTAATAATTTGGCAGAAATTAGCCTTTTCTTAGTAGAAAAACAAAACATATTTCCATCAAAAAGTGACGAACTCTCATCTATAGGAAGTGTCAGTGAGTGAAGCAGAAATCTGCCTTTTCTTGATAAAAAAAAAAAGAAAAAAAAAAGTAGAATTTCACTGAAAAGCAAAGAATTTGCATCTCTGTATGCAATAAGCAAAAGAGAAGCAATTGCATTGTACATTTAGGGATGGAGGTGAGAGAATGTCTCATTAAGCTAGATGTCACAGCCAAAATATGGAAAGCTCAAATAGCCTAACCAGATTAGACAAATCTAATGCTTTGAATGCATGTGGCACAGCATTGATTGACAAGAGAAATTTGAAACAAAAACAAGTTACAAATTCAAGACAATAAAAATAATAATTGGAAAGAAATACAAGCATTTTTACCTCTAAGAGGGCTTGCTGAGCTTTTTCCTGAGCACGTTTAAATAAATCCACATCATTTTCTGTGACTCCAGGAGGCAGTGCAGGAACTGCTGTGGCTCGACTAGCTTCAGAAGAATCTAGAAGAAAATTATAATTCGGTTTAATAATCAAAGATAAAAGGATGCGATAAGGAAACAGGCCTTCAATTAATATAAAATGGAGAGAGCATAACCAACTGAAAGTTTTTTTTTTTTTTTTTTTATAAAACTATCTTAAAATTAAAATGCTCATGCGCATGAAGAATTTTTTTTTTTCAAATCTGAATCATTTGAAACATCTATTAAACAATTATGCAAATCTAAAAACATAAGACAGCAAGGATCATAATCTCAATTACACGGGTAATTTGTTAACTATAAAAATATTTTCAATTGTTCATAAAAATTAATATAGCAGAATTTTTATTTATTTTAACAGTAAAAGTCAAGCTTTAATAAAAATGATAGATTTTGGAAAATATGCAAACAGATCTATCTGAAGTCACTCTACCGACTGTCTTGAATGCATCAACAGCATTATAACATAAAAAGTTTTAGAGTTAAATTTTATCAAACTTTATTTGTATTAAATTTTTATATATTTATATAGTTATTAAGTGTGTATAAACTTATGGCCTGGAGACTCAAACACTTAAGAACAGAGTGTCCAGGTTGCAGATTTATTCAGACAGTTCATAAACATATAAAAAATAAGAATATTCCCATTAAATACAAAGTATCTCAGAAAGTTTCATGAAATAATATGTTAAATTATATGTAGCAAATCATTATCCAGAAAGTTTGATCAGAAACTATTTTTTTTTGTATCTTTTAAAATTATTTTCTTAATTCTGCAAGAAACCTAGATTACTGGGCATATTTATGTAGTAAGATCGTTATAGTCCATTTTGAGCACTTTTGATATTAAACAAGTTTCAATAATGAATATAAAAAATGGCGCTTATTTAGAATTACACTTGATTAAGCAAACAGAAATACAAAAAACGTCTTTATGATGTACATACTCGTTACAGAATGAAGAGGTCATACTCCAAAAATCACAAATTAAGTAGTATTTTTTTTTTTTTTTTTTTAAAAAGAAAATCAAATTTTACGATTTTTAGTGATTTTTCATTCCATGATGAGTATGTACAAAGCAAAGATTTGTGGTTAAAAAATTTTTTTTTTTTTTTTAAAAAGCATTATTATGAATCACATTTTTCGCTTGGTGCAGATTGCGAACTCCTGTGATTTATTTTTTGCCATTCCTTCCGATCTAGGACAAGTTGGTTGATGGACGCCCAACTGTTGAGAAATGTTTAATCCAAAATATTTTCTCTCCACCTTCTCCTTGGCTTTCCTCTGCTCCTTTTGCCTTCTAGCATAGCCTCAATGCATAACTTTGACGGATCAGTGGTTGATTGTTTGACATGACCAAAAGTTTATCAAATAGAGTGGGTAGGAAAGTAGTTTGACAGAGGGTGGATATTGTTTTTTTTTTTTTCAATCGGGTGATGTCCTGTAATGAAACGCATGACGTGATTTTGAAATCTCTCAATGCGATTGGCTAGTTGTTTGGTCCAGGGGATACAATCAAGGCCATAGAAAACTACTGGGAGGACATGAACCAAAACTTTTACTTTAACAGTTATCGGCACCTTTTTGACTTTAGAATGGTGCTGTATTTTTGGAAAGCTGCCTAACCCAGCCCAATTCTGTGTTTCAATGTCGTCTTGTGATCACTGGAGAAAGTCAGTTTATGCCCTAATAAATGAATTGGGTGACCTGGTTGATGAGTTTACTGTGAAGAGTTATGGCTGGTTGTTTTATGGCATATCAACCCTTTTCAGGTTATTTAATGCCGAATCCAATGATTTCAAAGAACAATTTTTGAATAGAGTATATTTGTTTTTTTAAGTCAGTTTCTATTTAACCCATAGTTGGGACCCTAACAGGTACTACCAGTCTGGGTCAGAGTGGACCTGGGAGCAATGGCAATTAAAGGGTGGTCCCACACTCCCCAAAGCCCGCAAGCTGAGGCCTCACCACCGGATATACTTTAAGGTCATATCCAGGCCCTGTGAATAGTTATGTTTAGGTTAGACTGTGATTTAGCTGTAGACATACATTCCGTTTTCTCTAGGTTATTTCTAATTCCATCTCCTTTGCATTCTTTGCTAATAAATTAACAAAAATTTGAAGTTTATGTGTGCATTCATTAACAAGAGCAATGTCATCAGCATAGGAGAGATTGGAGAGGATTTTTCCACCTATAGAAAAACCGCTTTGGCAAGTTTCTTTTGTTTTAAGCATAACAGCAGCTAGTGAAACACAGAACAAGATTGCTGAAAACATATCTCTTTGCTTGATGCCCTTTTTGATGTTTACAGAGCAGCTAAAACCAAGGTCAGTTTTTATGAAAGCCTGTGAGCCGTCGTAAAGTGATTTTAGAAGATTAATGTAGTTTTTGTTGAGAAGGGTTTTGTCTAAAATTGACCAAAGTTTGTCTAATTTGATACTATGGAAAGCTTTTGTAAAAAAATTGATAAAAATGATGTATAATGGTTTATTAAACTCATTTGATTTTTCAATCAATTGGCTAAAATCTGTTTGGCTGTGCTTCTTTCAGGTTGATAAGCCGCTTGGGAATCGGGAAGACAGGAATAAAGATCACTCATGATTCTGTTGTCAATGACAGTTATAAAGTCATTAAACCCAGTGTAATGCTAAATAAACACTCAAAAAAGTTACATTAAATAAATACATCCTTACTACACCAACAATTTTCAGAACCAAGAAAATAATGTTAAAATATGAAAAAGAAAATTACATAGTTTTTAATCAAATTTGTTTGGATTTACTATTTATGGAATATTTGAGAATTCATAAATGTTATTTAAAAAGAGAAAAATATTAAATGTATTTTAATAGCTTAAATAACCAACTTTTCAGTTAACAACACCTTCATCAAGGGACAGTATGTTTAATGGCATGAGCAAAATTTATGAATAAATTAAAATTTAATTAAAAATGCTTTAAAACTACTATATATTTTTTTTCATTCATAAATTTAATTCACCAATTCTACCAAACTGCCTTGGTCTTGTTATCTGAAATGTTTGGTATACGAGTTAATACAGATTTAACAATTTTAATTGTTTTTATGGAAAAAAACAAAAAACAAAAACAAAACAAAGTGATATACATGTAAATGATAGACATTTATAAAAACCTGTTAAATCAATTCAAATTGAATAAAAAGATGGAAAACTATTGAAAAATAGAAGAGGAATTAAAAGCTTCTGTTCTATGTACAGATTTTTTTCACTATTACTAAGATTAAACATAAGTTTGTATTTTGTAGGCAGTATTTAACAAAAAGTCAATTTAGATTGAAGTTACCTTCAAGCAATGATATAAAAGTAATTTGAATAAATGTCAAAAAAGGCAATAGCTAAGTAATAGCAGCAAATTATATAGAGATGAATGACTATATGCCCCACTGAAGAACCCATTGCATGAGAATAGGGAATGTGAAGGGATGGTGATGATGAGGAATTAATGAGGGGAGAGATAAAGAACATGCAATGGATTTGTTGGGTTCAGGTGGGTAAATGAAAGAGAAAGAGTTGTGAAAAGAAACCAAGGTGGAAAATGACATGAAAAGTGCAAGCAGCAAAGTGGGTAAAAGTTTCTCCATTACAATAAAAAAATAAATAAAATGAAATAAAAAAAATAAATAAAATACCAACTGTTAGAGGGGTTAGGGGACAAATAAAACCTTGGCTTAAATAAAAATAAAAGAAAATTAAAAAAGAAAAAAAATGAACAATTTTGTAAAATAAGGTACATGCAATTATTTATAGATATATAAAGCTAAAATATATTTCTGCATTTGTTTCTATATAAAAAAATAATTTAATATAATTGCAGTATAGTCAATAGGTGAGAAATCAAAGGAAAAATTAAAACACTTTATAATAAATGAAATAGAATCAAATCTTTTAGAAACCGGTACACTTAACATGTGGAGAGAAAGTTTTTATATTTTAGAATTTAATTTTGATGATTGTATCTTATCGACACATGAAAAACATGGCGAACACAAAGTAATGACTTTGCTTGAGTAAACTTAGTTTTTTGGGGGGTGTGGGGCATGCCACGGACTTAATGTTAGTGGTAGAGAAGATTTTTTTAAAAACTCTTTGCAGCTTGAATTTAAATGATCTAAGAACTAACATGGTGAACCATTTTGGTTTTAGTGTGACGCTAAATAAACATTGAAAACATTCTGTAAAAAAAAAAAAAAAAAAAAAAGAACTTGCAATTTCAACATGTTAAAAGTATCCAGATTAGTAGATTAAATTCTATGTAAGTAAGGTATGTTATTTATTATTTTTTTTCTTTAATGATTTTTTGAGTTTACTGCAATTTTTCTAAAAATGTAATTACAATAATTATTTTATTTATTTTAGAAAAAAACACAAAAAAAAACATCAGCATTTAACTAAAAGTATATATCTATAAAATTGTAGTATGTACATATAAGTATCTATTTAATAAGATAGTATAAATTCATGTACTTACTGAGATATTTTTGTAAACAATAATTTAACTGTACGATGGTTGTACAAAAAGTCATCAAAACTAAGCCCATTAGAATCATGCCAAAGTTGTCATTTCCCACATGAGTAAAGAATACTAAAAATATGTGGCGTAGATAACATCTCAAAAGGAATTTATGTTCTGTGTTGTTTGCCGAAAAAGAAACACTTTCAAACCAAATACGTAAACAATTGGCAACAATCATTTACAAAGCTTTTATTCATTCCGCATGTGATTGAAAGATAAGCTAAAAGTAAATATCTTCCGACAGTGTTGACAGGAACCACATCTGAAAGCATAGCAAATCTTCGACAAAATCACACAAGATAACTAGCCATTTCCAAGACCGACTATCTATAGCTGAGAGTGTTACATTTGTTTAAGGGAAGGAACCTAAATCCTACTTTGCCTTTTAGTGAACTAGGTATAGTTTTATATTTTAAATAGGTTTTTTGGGGAGCAGAGGTGAGAGATGTTACACACTTTATAGGCTACTTGTTTATTGTTTGAGTAAACCAAACCTTTGAGTGATATATGTAATTAACTAGTGTGAATAGAAAATGAGCAAAAGTGTTAAGTAGAAACTAAATAGACGAGCGAGGTGTTGTTTAATATTTGCTTTTAAAGTATGATTTTTTTTCTTTTCCTGCAAAGCAACAGACAGAACAATCTTTTTTTTTTTTTTTTTTTTTGCAAGAAGATATAGTCTTTGCCACAATATCTTAAAACTGATTTCATGCAAAAAGTTGAATTCATGAATACCAAAAATAACATGTGAACATAGCAAACACACAATAATTAATGAGACAATTTAATAAAATTACATGAGTAATTAGCCAATCAACCAATAGAATAGCTTGACGCATGAATAGTTTGTTAGACTAATTTTTCAAAACTTGCCCATGCAAGTATTTTCCTGAGGAAGAGAATGTATATAGGCTGATTCTCTTCTAAATCACCAATCTGCATGAAACCTGCTATGGAGCTTGGAGTTTTACATTTAGTGAAGTTTACTATTGTCTATCTTAAATCTCTTTCCAGTTCAGCCAAAATGATTTTTTTTTTTTTTTATTATACAACAATACTATTGTCTACTCTTTCTTCTTCACAGAATAAGGATATTTCATTTAACTGTTTCTAACATGGAATCAACAAACCCTCTTTTAATAGTTGTTTTAAATACCTATACATTTTCACTTCATCCATTCTAACCGATTGTCTATAAACTTGTAAAGATAACAAAACATAAAATGCATTAATATAAAACAAAATTTTGTCAACTATAAATTTAAAAAGATTATTATTTTGTTTTATCTTAAAGTTTACGAAGAAGTTTTTATCTAAATCAACTAAGTTTTGAATTTTAAGTTTTATTTAAAATCATTTGCTTTGTATAATTGATTCAATTATTTACACATATTAGCTTTTGTTTACCTATCTTGATTATCATTTTCACAACATTTCAACTGTTAACAATTGGGTCATCAGGGTTTTGTTTTTTTTTGCATTTGGTAATCGTTTGGGAATTTCAAACTGATACTCCACTTGGATAGTTTGCATTCAGAAGTGCATGCGTTTTACATTACTTTGTAATATTTTAATTCGCATGAGCATGAGACCATCTAAGTCTGGACAGGACTCCTATAAATGAATGCCTTCAAGTATCTTCACTGTGCACTCTCGATCATAAATATCTTGATGCCAATGGCTCTATCCACTTTAGATTGAAATTTTTAGAATATTATGAATTACAAGAAAAAGCATCTGAAGAAGGCTAGAGAATATACAGATGAAATGTTGTGAAAATGGCACAAAAAAAAAAAAAAAAAAAAAAAAAGAAAAGCTAACCAGAACACAATAACTGATCTGAGAAATCGAGTCAAATACTATAAATTTAAGTTTTATAAAAACGATTTCAGAGAATAAAATTGAAATGATTCCGGAAGTATTCAACATTTATAAAGAAAAAAAATGCAGATTTGTAAACAGGTAAATTAGGATTTTTCAGAAAAAAATGTTTAATAGTGTGCAATAAAATGGGTGTTAAAACGAAGAAAATCCAAATATCCACAACAACACTATTGTAGATTTGTTGCAGGATTGAAATGTTTAAATTGAATATTCCCCAAATGATAAAGGCAGAGGAGAGAAGAGGCTGTAAAAAGGTGGAATAGGAAAACTGAAACTATACAAAAACAGATGCATTCATGATAAGGGGAAGGAGTTATATTTAAAAAATAAATAAAAATAAAAAATAAATACAAAAAAAATAAATAAAAAAAAAAATAAAAAGAAAAAAAAAAAGAAAAAAAAAAGAGAAAGAAACAATACACAGAAGGCCCAAGACAAAAAGTACAATAAAACCAAATTTTAGCAACAGGATTCATCTCCAAGAGCAGCAGCCAGAGTCTGGTTTAACCAAGCAATACATGGGTCAGTATAAAAAAAAAAAGAAAAAAAAAAAAAAAAAAAAAAAAAGAAAAAAGAAGAAAAACAGGAAAGGAAAAGAAAAAAAAAGAAAGAAAGAAAAAAAAGAACACTAGGTTATTTCCTGAGAAATCAAGAACCAACCTGAGGACAGATAAAGAAAACTGACAAACCATTGGTAGCATTCTTGAATTATTCAAGAAGACAATTTAAAGCTTGTCCAGCCCAGAGTAAAGCAATTTCGTTCAAGTAGTTCAGGATTTTGAAGGGCATCAAAAAACTTCATACATACCAAGGGGTGGGTAATATGTATTCATAATAATATCTTAAGTGCTTTAGTGCTATGAAGCCCCCTCAAATGGAGAAGTACACAGTAGTGTTAAATCTTGTCCGATTTGTCAGGCAGTTTCTTTTATTTTAAATTTTAATTTCTGGCCACAAATTTGCATCAGTAAAATCTGGCTAGGTTAAGTTTTACAAACATAAAAAAAGCTACAATAATCAGGTTTGCTTTTTAAAAGAGAAAAAAAAAATAGTAAAAAGCTTGTAAGAAGAGAGAAAAAAAAACAACCACATTTTTATCTCTTTTTGTAAAAAAGTAAAACTCAAATCACTTGAAAATTTATTAACGAGTTAAAAAAATAGTTATAAAGTCAAAAATGTTAAAATGAAAGAAATTGTTTAACAAATGAAATATTAATTTATTTACAATGTTAAAAGAACTGTCTTAAGATGGATATGAAACTAAAATTAGTTTATCATATTTATTAAGAGAGCCAAAGAAATTTTCAAATGAATTTTTTCAAAATTAAATTCTTCCCTTGAGAATTATATATATATATATATATATATAGATATAAAAAAGGCACTTCTTTACAGAGAAGCTCACAACACAAATAAAAAGGCACATTATATATATATATATATATATATATATATATATATATATATATATATATATATATATGGCCAATTAAAAAATAAATATAAAAATTTAAAAATAAGAATTTAAGAGCAAAAAGCAAATCAATTTAAAAATGTGAAAATATGAAAATGTAAAAACAAACAAATTTTCATTATTTGGACTACTATTCTCATCTTGGATGTTATTCTCACATTTTGACAGATGTAACTGTTGACCATCATCAGGTGCACCTTGTTAAACTCAGAAACCTGTATGGAATTTTAAAGGAACCCTTTAATTGATAGTTTGCTCTTGTTCTGTCAGCCATGGCTGGATAGAAGTCTGAATTCATAATTGCATTACTAGTACTGCTTGTACTGAGGACTACACTTTCAATCTTCAGAAAACTGTCACAAAGTTGTGGTATAATAATCAAAAAGTATTGTAATAATCAGTTCTAAGTGACAGTCTTTTAGAGGTTGAAGGTAAGAATACAATTACAAATTACTTAAGACTTCTACCCTGTCATGGCTGATGGAATAAGAACTAGCTTAATACAGTGGATTAAATAAAGGGTTTAGTTGGAAATTTCATACAGATTTCGGGGTTTGACAAGACATCTGAATAATGTTGGAAAAGAAATTGTCCGAAATTTTGTTAGAATAACATCCATAATGAGAAAAGTAATCTGAATAACCGAAATTATCAATCCTCATCACAAAAATTTCGAATGAGAAACAAATTTAGATTTTAATTTAAATAAAAAAAAAAAGGATAACACATGCAATATTACTTTATTTAAAAAATAAAATGGATCGTATTAAAGAAAAAAAATCTTGTAAAACAAAATGGAACATGAGAAAGTTAGTGTTAGGAAGTTTAGCATCTATTTACCTGGAACAGACTCATCCCTTTGTAAAAATAACAGAAAAAAGGATAATTGAACAAGGAATACTAAAACAAGTTGATACCCTTTATGCTGGGCTGGAAATTTTGATAGCAATATTAAGAGGTAGAAAAAAAAAAGACAAAGTAGATTTCTAAGAAAATATTTTTAGTTTTCCCTATAAACCATAAAAGCAGTTGCACCAAACTACAGACTAGAAGAGAAGCAGACTGGGTGGGAGTGGAATAAAGAATCTAATTCAAAAGTCTGCATTGAAAATTATCAAGTCAAATAATGAAACTTTTAAAGAAACATTTCAAATTAAATTCAGACAAAAAAAACAAAGAACAAAACCAAATTTTTTAACTAAATTATATTTAGATAAGTTTTCGTTTTTACTTACAAAAATTAAAAAAAACTACAGATAACTAATGAATTAGATTCCTGTTCTCATCTTGGTTTTTATTTGTTTTGGCTGCTAATGGCGCAGATTAGTAATCAATTCTAAGTGACAGTTTTCAGGTGATTGAAAATTCAATCCTTATTACAGGTGATAACACTAACATAAAATTAACACTTATACTCAGTCAAGGCTGACATGACAAAAACACTAAGTAATGTTCAGTTCAAAATTCTGAAGTTTAAAATGATGCACCTGCAGAAGAGATTGCATTGATAAAAATTGTGAAAATAAAACCAGGATATGAATAGTAGATGGAATAATTCAAATTACTGACCTTCATTTAAAACCCCCAAAACTTTAATGAATCACTAAACAAAAACATACTATGAAATAAGTTGCAAAACCATCTTCCTAAATAACAAACAATGTTAAAACAAATGTTATTGAAAAATGGCACTTCATTAAAGTTGAAGCACAGCTGCTAGGTGCAAGATGAGTAATATGGGCTGTATTTAGTTTAATTTAGTTTTAGGCAGAGTAAGGCTGTAAATTGTGAAAATTTAGATACTGCAGATTCTAATTAATTTTGACTAAACATGAATTAATAAAACTATTTCTAAAATTTCAGTTTCTTTTGAATATTTTAAAGGATTGTTATGGGCATAATACATAAAACTGCCCATTTTGAAGTTTTAGATTTGAATCCAGTTATTAAACAACATTGGTTGACTTCACCAGTTGGGGTGTGTATATATATATTTCCCCAAAACCTGTGGCCTTGATGGAAAGGAGACTAAAACAAATAACAGCAAGGGGAGACTTGATTCCAAATATTTATTATGCTATATATATTCTGATCAATAGTCGCTGAGATTTTGAACTTATAAAATTGCCAAAAAGGGTGGCGTGTGTGTATGTATATATATATATATATATATACATATACATACACACATACATACACACACTCTTAGCCAAATTAAATATTGAAATGCTCATATCTTTGGTTCTATGGGATGATCTACATGAACATTTGCAGACTTTTTGAAGGTTATAATACTATTCTTTGGTTAAAATTTTATGACAATTGGTAAAAAAAAAAAAAACCAAAAAAAAAACCTATATTTTCAAACCAATCAAATATGCCCAAATTTACCTACATATATATAGTGACCTGGCAAGGCAGCTTTAGTTTTGCTGCTTTGGGATGAATCTTGCTAAGGATTTTTTGCTTGGTTGGCTTCTCCATATGGCCTTGCTAGGCCACTAAAATATATATAGTTTAGTAGTAATCCACTTTTTAGAAGCACGGAGAAAATGGAATTCAAAATATGAGGTTAGAAAGAACGACCATGTGTGTATCTGTATTTTTTTTTTTAAATAAACAAAATTTATTTATTTAAAGTTTCAAATTTTCGTCTTATAAAGCCTTCATCAGGAATTTTTTTTTCCCTTACGTGCCATGTCATTCGGCAGAGTTTGTTGGTCAAAGTTAGAGATTGTGTGTGTGTGTGTATATATATATATACTAGCTCAGCACCCAGCGTTGCCCGGTCATACAATACGCATAAACATGATATTATAATTCATGCAGATTGCGTATGTATTATTATAGAATCAATCCTCTATCGAATATTATATATTACAAGGAATTTTCATGGTGGACTACTTTACAAAAAAATAATAATGATAATGTCGTTCATCAAATTCTGTCTGTGTTTGTTTACAATATCACATCAGCTGATATTTGGGCTTGATGATCTTAAAAATAGTTTGTCTTCTCTTAAAGATAAAAAAGAACCTTTACAGGGGAATATTTTACGTTAAATCAGTGTAACCAAATATCCCCCTGTAAAAATTCTTTTTTATCTATAAGAGACTATATTTAAGACCAGATTTTTTTCGATTTTTGATAGTAGATGAATTTCTGTACAAAACATATCTAAGAATATTGCCAGAAATATGACTTAACTTTGTGTGAAATTTGCAAAAGATAGGTTCCGAAATGGCTGAGCCCATTTAGGAAGAAACTCATGCACACAAGTGTATTATATATATATATATATATATATATATATATATATATATATATATATATGATGAGAATAATGGAAATAGTATTCCGACAAAATAGAGACAAAAAAGGAACAAACCAAGTTATGTGTTCAACGTTTCGTCTTTATTGCAAAACTTCCTCTGGATAAATGAAATTAAAAAAACAAAACACCAGTACAAATATTTGAAAATATATTTTGGATGTAATGAAATGTATGACCTTGTCCCATTTCAGAATCGAAAAAAGTCTTTGGAAATTCAAAGGGGAAGGAGCATAGTGTTGTAGAAAACAATAAGATTTTCTTTTTTTTTTAAATTTTTTTATATATATAACGTCATGATAAACACATAACTTGGTTTGTTCCTTTTTATCTCTCTCTCTCTCTATATATATATATATATCTATAATATAAAGCTGAATGTCTGTGTGTGTGGTCACGAATAGGCTCCTATATGGTTGACTATTTTAAAAAACTGATTACATATAATGATTGAAGATGTATCGAGACACAGGAATGGGTATGTTTCATCTGGCAGAACAGTGGTCCACAAAGTATGGAAATAATAAATTTAAAAAAAAAAAACAAAAAAAAAAAAAAACGTTTACAAGTGTTATGATAAAATTGTGGGGTCTGCGTTCGCGCCTGACCCCCATAGAATGGAAATAGGCACAAACTTTAATAAAGACTTTTCATATCTATCTGCATAAATATACTTTGATAATTATATTTCAGTTTGAAGAAATATGGTATAATAAAATTATGGGGTGTTTGTTCACGCCTGACCTCCATAGAATGGAAATATGTCACAAAGTTTAACAAGGTTTTTTAATATAGATCCACAGAATATTGTGATAAGTGTTTCAGTGTGAACAGGTATGGTATAATAAATTATGGGGTTTATCTATTTTTACTTTCATCATATTTTGCTTTGGTTTTGATACCTCAAATTCGAAACTATCTCTTTACAACCCTTCCTTTTCATAACCTATCATACTTTAATAAATCAGAGTCCATTTTCTGTAGGCTGTTTTTGAATCCAGTCAACGACGGGTACTTTAGCTACTCCCCCCCCCCACTTACAGCTGCCTGATGAGGAGTCTATAATGAAATGAAATTTGTGCAATCCACAATTGCATCTTTCCTGAACTGACATTGCTTGAATCCAGTATATTTTGAAACTTTTCTTTTCCTAGACTAATTGTACAATGATACACTAAAATAAAAGTAGATTGACTAGAATGAGACTAATATGAATTGAATTTATTGTACGAAAATGATCATTTTTAAAGACAAAATCTGGAAAGATTAAAAAATATAAAGATAAAATAACTCATTTTTTTTTAAAGAATATATTTAGTCTTTCAATTTTAAAATGAGAACATCGACATTTTTTAAACTGGTGATTAACAATAAATAAAATAACATGCATAACAGGTAAAAAGAAAACTCCAAAATTTTCCTAACATCTGAAGAAATGATTCAATGAATGAAACATTTGCATGAAATATCCCAAATGTTTTAAAATCAACTTCTAATAGAAAGAAACCATTTGCAGGACACAAAATGAATAAAAAAGAGGAGAGAAAAAAGTTCTGATAAACATAACCAAAAAATATATGAAACTATAAATTCAATATTATTTGGATTATTCAGACTACTTTTGGTATTTTCATGTTTTAGACAATGTTACTTGCAACAAGTGCATTTTTTCAAACTTAGGAACTCACATTGAATTTTGAGTAGAATGTTTCTTTAAGTCCATAAATGGTTATCTTTCTGTTAGCCATGGAAGCGTTCAAGTTAATCATTACATTGTTCTTAGTTATTATCACCTATAGTAAGGATTGAACCTTTAACCCCCCCCCCCAAGACAGTTATTTAGAACTCATAATTAAATCAATAACAGTTGTGTCCATCTGAACAAGTCAAGTATGAATTTTAGGAACACTAAACCTTATTTTGTCTAGTAGTATTATTACTTATCTATAGATAAATTAAAAAAATCTACCCATATTCGTATTATTTGGATTCATCGGACTACTGCTCTCACCTTGAGTGTGATTTTCACAACATTTTAGTCAATGTAACCTCCAACCTTCTTCAGGTGTATCTTGTTGAACTCTGGGAATTTGGATGGAATTTCAAACGGAACCCGTTATTTACTTCATGGAGTTAGTATGCTCTTTAATAGAAACATTCTCGAGTTCGACAAGAAGGTCGGAAGTTACATTGACTAAAACATTGTGTAAATGACACTCAAGATAAGAACAGTAGTCCGATGAATCCAAATAATACAAACAACCAATTCTCATCTCAAAAATTCAGAAACTTTATCTACCCATATTGTATTTAATTCTATACCAAATCTATTAGATAATTGTTACCAAAATTTTGTATACGTTCCAAAGTTTGAGAAATGCATCGGAAGACAGTTATATAGGCTATAAAACATTATGTAATTAACCAAAATGAGAATAGTAGTCTGAATAATACAAATTATCATGGCCTCAAATTCTGTTCAAATGTATATACATGCATAACCAAAATCTTATTTTAAGAGAATAGTAATCTAAAATCTTAAGTCACAACTGGGCATAAAACAGGGCGAAGGAAACGAAGATATAACTTGAAATATTTTTAAATAAATTAATACATAAATGTACTAATATTGTAAGGCCTTACATTATGTACCCAATATTGCATACATACACGTGAAGGAAAACTGAAAATTGTTTATATTCATCTCTGTTCTGTCTTTATTGTTTAGAGATTTTCTCAAGATGGCTGATGCGAAAAAAAACAAAACAAAAAAAACGCAGAAGGTAAAAATTTGAAGTATATATTGTGCATCTATGAAAGAATTTTTTTTTTTTTTTTTTTTTTTAAATATTTCTGAATAGCTGTGATTAAAAAAAAAACAAAACAAAACACAAATATTCCACCTCAGCAAAACATTTTGAATATATATTTTTCTTTTCAGATTAGCCATCTTGAAATAATTTGATTTTTCCTGTTTTCTTATATTGAATTATTATACACAAGCAGATTGATAATTAATATTTGAAAACATAGTAATAGATATATTAACGTTGACATGGATAAAAGTCTAGGTGAGGTTTTGAAAAATCAGCACACTGGATGAAATGTACTCTGGTTTCAACAGGAATATGTCTTAGCCTGATATCAACAAAACCACTGTTAGGCTATCGAGTGTATCTTCACCCGGTACAAACAACACTTACATAAACTGTGCATGGTAAGAGATCTTTGTGTGTGTCTTTCTTATCGCTATGTACTAATATAAATACACATTGAATTATATATATTAAAAAAAAAAAAAAAATAGTAGTCTGTATTCTGCATAAATATCTTACTTTTAATCACTGAAAATCTACTAAATATAAACATAACTAGATTTTTAATTATTTTTTCTTCAAGTCCTCCACCTGAGCTATGCCAAGTAAATAGAGCCAGTTTTAAAATAAAAACTTCTGTAATAGGAGAAATCAATAAAATGCTTGATTACATGTTTAAAAACATAACTCGTATTTATATTTGTAGAGAAGAAAAAAAAACTGACTACAGATAAATGTTTGAAGTATTTGAGCAGTGTGTATAATAAAGATATAAAAGAGTGATGGTAGAAAAAGAGCGATCAAATTGGAAGAAAAAAAAAAATTAAAGCCAAGCATTGCGTTAAGTGCCAACAACCCAATGGCATGCAGTCGTGTAGGCCAGAACAACTTTATGGTGATGATTATGGTATAAACCATGGACGAACAACAGAGTAAAGCATGCAAAACAGAACACAAGAAAGAGAGAGAGATGGAAGCACCGTGAATGGCAACACATGCGGCAAAAAGCATGCCTATCAATGTGCCAGGGGAGATAAACGCTTACAAAGTCGAAACGTGATGATATGATGAAGAGGTTGAGGATGAAGAAGGTATGACTAAATATATGGAGGGGGCAAAAATATTTTACTACTAGTAGCTTGCAAAAGAATTCAGTAAGTACGTAATTATTTAAGACGCAAATTATCTTCAGTCTCTTACCGGAGGGCCGGGGCCGTCCTCGCCCTCGCGGTCTCCCCATTGTCGGAGTGTCAGTCGACGTGGGTATGTCCTCCCTGACTTGGCGTTGTCGCTTGTCGGCTGAGGGAGTAGTGTTGGTAGTTGCAGTGGCGGCGGCGGCGGTGGTAGTAGTGGTGGTGGTTGTTGTGGCGGTGGTAGTTGTTGTGGCGGCGGTGGTTGTGGTGATGGTGGCGGCGGCAGCGGCAGTTGTTGTGGTTGTTGTAGTAGTAGTAATAGTAGGAGTAGTAGTAGTAGTAGTAGTAGTAGCAGCAGCAACGGTGGTGGTGGTTGTTGTGGCGACAATACCTCCAGGTGCTGCAAGGTCAGATCTTGAGTAATTACGACCCCTCCCTCTACCCCGACCCCTCCTGGACGGTGTCGGTGTTGATACTGGACTATCCTGAGCGGCAGTGTGTCCCACAATAACAGTGCCCCGACCCCCCACAAGGGCAGGGGAGGTAACTATAGAATTAGATGGTAAACAATTGGTGTTTGCCGATTCATCTGAAGTGGTGGCTGGTGGCCGTTTCTCCACATGCCTTAATCTACGCATCCGTCGAGGGGGGGTGTACACGGGTATGTTACGCTTTCTGGACTCACCGTGCGCAGTGAAGAGGTGAGACAAACCATCAAACAACCCCTTCAGTTGTCCACTACCAGGCGGTCCTTCCACTTTCTTGCGGCCTTTGTTCACCTGTAAGAGTTTGGACTTTTTTATCAGCTTACTAGCCGCCTGTTGAGAGTTACTCTGGGACTGGGATGACAACTTAGACCGGTTCTGTAATTTTACGCACGAAGAAGAGGAGGAAGAGGAGGAGGAGGACAATGAAGAAGAAGAGGAAGAGGAGGAGCCTGCAGGACAGGTATTCAGAGATACCCGTGATTTACGCTTATTTGAGGGAGTGAAGAAACGAGATAAGCCGTCAATAAGGCCTCTGGGTTTGTGGAGTTTGTTCTCGAACGGCAAAACAACAGCTGTGCCCAGGAGTTCCCCATGATCGGTTTCTGGCTCGCTCTCAGACGATGAACACTGTTCGCCATTTTGTTCAAGAGGTGCTACTTTACCAGGATGATTTTGATGGTGTTGAAGATGTTGATTTGGAAGTTGGTCCCTTTGGCATGGACTCGCACTGCAACTACTGGGCGGTGGAGGAGGAAGAGAAGTGCTTTTGTTGCGCTGTCCTTTAGGGCGTAACTGGTTGTTAACAGCACACGCAGTTCCCCTAGATGACGATGATGGTGGTTGTTGTTGCTGCTGCCGCTGTGTAGGTAATCTATGGCAAGCAAACTGCCTGAGAAAATAAAACAGCATTAAATACATGCTAATTTTCAGTCAAGACCAATAGGAATCTAAGTATTTTCACACTTACCAAATTTGGACATAATTATACATTCTTGGAATTAAACATATCAATAATGGAGAGGAAAGAATAAATTGAAAGCACTACATATTTCATAAAGTACATTATTACTACAAGAATTGAATAACAAAAGATAAACATTTAGTTTAAGTTTTTGGATGAAAAAAAATTATAATTTAAATCCTCTAAGTAATTACAAATATTTCTCTTAATAAAATGGTATGCATTTCTCGCCTTTACATAACTTACATTTTTTTTTACTGACCGTCTAAGAGATATGTTTGACTGGTACAAATACCTACACAAACTGTATCAGTTGTCTTAAGTGTAAAAATATATTAAATACATAGAAAAACACACCTGTACATAGCTTAGCATTATTTTTAAATAGAGTTTATCAAAGTGAATGGTTAAAAATTAATATGAAACAAAACATGTTTTTTCTCTGAATCAATTATTATTTATATAAGATGTTTAAAAAAGTAATTAGATTTTTATTTAATCTTTAGTATCTTTAGTTCTGACATATCATGAAATAATCATATATACATGATATAAGGCAATATTTTGTATAGGTGAAATGACCAGAATGTTTAATTACATCTGTAAGATCATAAATATTTTATTATAAACAACACAATTTATTAATTCAATTGAATATCAATGTCTGCAATTTTACGGAAACAATGGAAATCCACTCTGTTGGGCTGAAGAATACTGGACATAGGAGTCTTTCAACTATTGATTCCAGTGTTGCTATGAAACTGTAGGCATCAATGGCTGACAGAATTAATGTATAGTGTTATTTTTAATATATAGACATTGGAAGAAATAAATGGTAAGATGAATAAAATCTAGGGATCTGGAATATAACTTTTGTCATCCATTTGTATATGCTCTTGCTAAATTTAACATATATTGAGCTTCATAAATAAAAGGATTGGTATAAATAAAGGGTGAAATATAACTGAAAAAATATTTCCTCCATGCACGTGTATATATTAGCCAAGATATTAAATATGCCGGCAAAAAAAAAAAACTGATACAGAAACATGGCTATCCCTATGGCAGGCAGAGAGATCTAACATTTGGAATCTGATTGGAAGCAAGTTTTATAATCAGTCGTCAAATATTTTTAGTGTTTAACACTTCACTGTTATTGCTTTTAGAAAATTGATTTTTGAAAGGATTAACCATAATCATGATTCTCTAAGAAAAGAAAAGAAAGCACCCATTGAAATATGAATTCGTTTTATTGAAAGTTACGTGTCTCTTCATTGGTAAATTCATCAGTAAAAGACTCCAGTTGTGCAAACACTTAGCCTGTTATAAGGATAATTATACGTAGAAACCTTAACACCCTGTAATATACACATAAGGTTTGCATTTTCTAATTATCTTGCAATAGCAAGATTAAATAAAATCAAATTATTACTGATGTGAAAATAAAACTACAAGTTTAAAATGTAGATCATTTGATACAGAGGAAAATTTAAGATTAGAGCATCTACTTACTTGATTGAACCATTTTTAGTACTGGTTCTTAGTGATACTCTATCAGTGCCATTCCTCAAAGTTTTTGGGTTGTTTCTGGGTAATTTAGCTGCCATATCATTACATTTTCGACCCCGTTTGCTACCTCTTGGATCACAAATTTTACAAATCCAAGAACCTGAAGAAAAGAAAATCAGTTAAATTATATTCACTTAAAAAAAAAATGAAAATTTCAGAAATAATCATCACAAAATTAGTATTACAAACCAGTCTAGTTTACAGTATTAAAAACAGGTAACTGAAGTAAAAATGAAGGCATTTTTTTTTACTACAGGTAATTGTAGTTAAAAAAATAACTTTGATTTAAACTTGTGCCATCTTGTTTAGTTTGGGAGTTATCTTGATAACATTTAAATATAGACAAAACCTTACTTTTTTGTTATAAATGTACAAATCTTTCTTTTGTGTGATTAATATTTTTTTTCAGGCTATTTAGAGTTAGGTTGCTATTTTTGGTGACAAGTGATTTATATTTTATGAGAAGAAAAAATAAAGAAATAACATTAGTGTTTTTCAAATTTAGTATGTATGATATTGTGTCTGCATATAAAGATAGTTTCATATTAAAGTAGCAATACACACGGACGAGAAAACGCTTTGGATAACGGATTTCAAGGGGGTGCTGCTAAAATTGTCATATTTTAAAAACCAAAGCAACTTAAGTCTTAAAAATACCACCGTTTTGTTCGAAAATGAATATACTTTCCAATAAATTAATAAATAATAACGTCCCTTATATATTTTAAGAGTTTTAAAGTGTTAAAAGTGTTAACATCATAAAACAGCGTTTTTCGGTAAGATTTTGTAATGACCCCCACCCCCATTTGTAAATGGTAGTATCACGATTTTCTTAAGAATTTCGTCATGAAATTTGGAAATTAACTAGAAGAGATATCACTTTTAATAGATTTGGTTGTCCAAAATTCTTTTGACAGCTCATTTTTTTTGTTGTGTTAAAAAAACAAAACAAAACAAAAACAAAAAACAACAAAAAAAAAAAACAAACTTCAACATGGCGAATTTGGAAAATTTTGAAAAAAAATTTCTTTGGACACCCACTGTTAAATAAATCAATCTTTTTACTACATTTATCTGTTAAAAATAAAAATATAACCAGCTTTATCTTGTGGTGACGAGCAATTTAAAATCATGATACCTGGAAAAAATCATTCTATTTTTAAAAAGTATCTAAAAAAACGATCTGTAGAAGTAGCAGCAGCTACTATCGCTGATATTAATTACTTTACTGTAAACAAACAAAAACCGTCCCCTCGTGACGACGACCGGTTTTACGAATGCATCAGATGACGTCATGACCTGATTTACTTTAAATAGTTGAAGAACTGACTAAATTTCATGTACGTCGCGTTGGTTCATTATTTAAATGTTTTGGGTTCGAATCGTGGTGTGAGATGTCTTTTCTTTTTTTTTTTTTTCGATTTTTTAAATTTGAATATTGAACCAGTGTTATTTAAGCCATTTTTCACGTAACATTCGTTTTTCTGTTTTTTTTTTTTTTACTTCGCTTATCCACTCCCGACCACACACCCAAAAAATACCCGGGTACCCACCGATTTTTTAAATTTTAATATCGAAACAGGCTTATTTAAGCCATTTTTCACATGTTTTTTTTTTTTTGGTTTTAACGTTTGTTTTTCTGTTTTCTTTTTTCGATTTTTACATTTAACATCGCTTGTTTGCCTTACGTTAGTTTTTTTTTGTGTTTTTTCTCGATGTTTTGATTACCCCCCCCCCCCCCGCTTAAGTTTTAATGCTCGTTTTTATGTTTTCTTTTTTTACTTTGCTTATAACAAACAAACCTGGTTATTGACCTCATTTGCTGAATAGCTATTGCTTACGTTGTAACGCTCTACGACTTCCGTGCGGGCATCTGTCAATTTGGTTCTTACTTAAATAAATTCAAACATCAAATAGAAATTGTAATATCTCCGAGTTAATAACGGAGCTCGCCTGTCTATTTAATTTGCTCGACTTTGGGAAGATAAATATTCAACAGTTTTCGCTCGCCGCATGTGGATTAGTCTTTTTCCTATAATAAAAGCGACACTAATTCTGGCGGTATTTTCCGTCTATCGGTGGAAATGTCCGAAAGCAATCAGATTTGATCAATGTGGAAATATTTTCCTTATATCAAACAATTGCTATTCAAATTGGACAAGGGGAGTTGCCCCCCCCCTCCCACCCAACATTTTGGGAAAATAAAAATAAAAGTATTCCTGTAGTAAATGAAATACTATCCCGCAGTCAAAGTTGACCTCATTAAGTCATTAAAACGTGCACCTGCCAAATCTAAGTAATTAAATAAAGTCAAACGTGTTTCCGTTAGTATCTCGCGGTGAGTCAATCAATGGTTAAAGTCGCACACTTTTTTTTTCACACTTTAATTTCCAACTTCGCCTCATCCTCACCTACTAAAACTTTTTATTTTATTTTATGCATTACAATTCAGCTTTGAGTTCTTGAACTTCTTTTTTAATGGATACATGGCATTTTTAAGGAATTGCAGCTTATTTATGTGCATTTACTGCAGATTATTTGGAAACCATTAATTTTTGGAGATTTTCAGTAGCATATTCTAATTCCTAGCACAAAAATACTTATATGGTAAATTTCAATGCTTAATCTTCTGTTTTAACAAAGATACAGCATTTTTACTGAAAAAGTAGAGTAAAAAATGTGACAAAACACGTATGGTCTTAAAGAGGGAAAACTATCCAAACGTGTGAGGCACAAAAATAGTCATAACTTTCTTAATTTTAATTGGATTTAAAAAGATTTTCTTGGCTCATCAAGCTCTTTCTATAGATACCAATATTGAAATATTTCAAGCTATTTCAAGTTTTTCATGTGTATTGCTAATTAAAGATCCCCCGCCCAAAAAAACGCCACTTCCTAATAAGCTTTTAATTTTTGTATGAAATACAAATTTTTTCCCCCCTATTATCAAATCGCATTTTCATCTGTTTTTACATTGTCAAAATTTGATTTTTAATTAATTTTCTATTAAAAGAAAAATCTAGCTTGATCTCTACTGCGCTATCTCATTAAAATGAAGTATATTGAAATGAATCTTGTATGAATAACCAAAGCTGCATGTTGATTTCAGTTTTTTACAACAAATGCTCACCTTTTGGGGCTCTGGACAGAGGTGGATCACAGCATTCCATATGAAAGCCTCTGTCACAGGAATCACAGAACAACATATCCTGAAATTAAAACATTCAAATCTATAATAATAAAAGATCACTGAAGTTTTGTCTAAAATAAATAAAAACAAAAATTTTAAAAGTTTAAAATACTAAATATAAAATTGAAAACTATTGAGATAGTTTATTTAAAAACAGAAATAAACAACAATGTTTTGCTGAACGAATATGACTCAATCTCCAAACGTTTTTTGGTTATATGGGTACCATTTTTGGTAAATTTTGCATAGCCTGAAATCCCTCATCTAAAAATTATACAAAACTAGCAGGCTAGCCAGCATTCATATTTATTATGATAGAGCCAATTATTTATTGATTATTTATATTGTACCCAATATATAGTAGTGAGTTCAAAAGTAAAAGCAAAAAGTGATTTGAATACCACCAGGTAGAATCAAAACCAAAACATTTAGCTCTCCAGTGATATTCGCTACCATATCACCTAAGGACACATGGATATCCAAACTTAAAAAAATAATACAATTGAACATATAAATGTACATTTGTATATCCATAGAGAATACACATTATGCTGACTTATACCCACCAAGTTCCAATTTTTACCTCCTTAGCAGCTATTTTTACCGGCTAAAAATCAAATTGAATGTGTTCCACAGGTCTGAATACCCAAGTTCAAGTCTTTAGACCAAAAATTGATAGAGTAGTTTGGTAGAGACTGTTTCTCAAACAGACAAGGTCACTTTTATAATATACTAGCAGGCCACCTGGCCATAAAATATGCTTAAATATATTTTAATTTATGCAGATTTTTTATTATTATCAAGCCAATACTCTTGCTTATTATATTGCACTCAATATATAGAGTAGTGATTTCAAAGTAAAAAAAACATAAAAACATTCAGCTAGAATTGAAACCAAAACATTTTGCTCTCTAGCAAAATAAAATATAAAAACTTAATGCTTTCTAGCATTATTCGTTATATGCATATAAAAACCTAAAAAATAATGTTCTTAAAAAAGTATAAATGTATATTTGTGTATAGAAGTAAGTTAGTTTAGTTGACTTATATCTGCCAAGTTCAAATTTTTCAATTTTGACTCACTAGTAGCTATTTTTCCTAGCTAAAAACCAAATTGAATTTGTTCCATAGGTTCAAATCTCCCATATATAAAGTTTCAAGTCTGTACACCAAAAATTGACATTAGTTTGGTAGAGATTGTTTTGCACACAGACAGACAAGGTCACATATGATATAAGTATATATATATCATACAATATATATAATACTAGCAGGGAGACCTGACATTGCCCGGGATTGAATGAGGATCAACAAATGTTCCACCATCACATATTTTATCATCAAAATCGGTGAAATCACCCATTTTTTTTAAAAATCAAAATCGACTGATTGATTGATTGCTCCCCCCATCCCCTGCAATGTAATAGGAGGTAGTTCACATGCTTCCCCACAGTGACAGTTCACAATATAGGGTGGAACGATAAAATTGCAGCTCTAGAAAAGACAACATGATTGCATTTCTATTTGATGAAAACAGATTTTCTTTTTTTGTTGTAGACCATCTACTAGTTGGCCAGTTGTGTATAAATCCCAAGAGCGATAGGAGCCTTCTATCATGCCTGAAAGTGACACAATGTTCAACAAGTGAGATCAGAGATGCATCGCTGTACAACTAACGCTCTTTACTGATCCAAGTTATGACAACAGGACCATTGCCACCACCTTCAAAATGCAAATCTGGACGGTTTAATGCTTGAGAGCACAGCTCAACACATCAGACGACCCACGATTATGGTCTTTGGTGTAGTTTCAAGTGACGGCCACATCATGCCACCTCGCATCTTCGAAGTCGGCTTGAAAGTCAACACCATAGTGATCTCTTTGAGCAATCAGGTGGCTAGAGGCAGACCCTGGGTGTGGCAGCAGGACTGTGCCAGCCCACAAGTCCAAAGTGACCCAGGCTTAGCTTCAGAAGGAGTGCTACGACTTTGTACCATTATCTCACTTTGTTTAAGACCTGAACCCGCTGGACTACTTCGTTTGATCATACGTTGAGAACATCACCAACATGACCTCCCACAACACTAAAGCCAGCCTACTACATAATCAAATTACCCGAATTAATTTTTTTCAATAAAAGTTTTAAAATAAAGCTGTTTTTAGTGTTTTCTTTAGAGCAACAAATTTATCATTCCACCTTGACATTGCACTGCAGAGAATGTACCGTTGATTTTATAAAATTATCTGTAAATAATGACTTCACTTAAAGTTTAAAATGCAAGAGTCAAGTATCATGATGCAACTGTGCTCTAAAATGAAACATTCATTCTGAACATGCTCCTGTCTTATCAAAGAATCTACAGTTGATTTTATAGGCTGGGCCTTTCTGCTTGTGCGGTGATAAAATTTCTCAAATGCACTTGTGATGTTAGGTTGTATAAAAGTGTTAACTTTAATTGAAATCTGACTTCTTTAACAGGATTTTTCAATTAATGATTTTTGATACTTATGAGATGCATTCCAATACAAAACCTATGTAAGAACACTCCCAAACACATCAAGTATCTTCGTGTGGAGAAAAAGAAATCAACCCAATTGTTTTTGAAAACTTGCCAGTTGAAATTTCCAAGCTTTCACTTAAAAATAAAAATTGTAGCAATTAAGAAATAGGAACTTTGCAAGGAAACAAACCTCTTTTCCTGATTTTCCACAAAATGAACACATTTTACATTCTATGCATTGCCACCGCAACGTCTTTACTTTCGATGTCAGATCAGTGGAGAATTTTAAGCAAGAGGGATGACCTACAAAGAAAAATACAAAAATACTTTCAATATAACATTATTGTAGAGAGAAAGAGCAATGATAACATTATAGGGAGTGACTTCATAAAAAGGTTAATAGTGTAGTCTATGGGTTTGGTGTCAATTCCTATTAAGATAATTGCAATGTTTTCACTGTTTGGAAAAGTATTAATGCATTTCCTATTTTGAAACAGACAGCTACCTAGCCACAAACTTTTAGTCAGTTCAAGTCAGATGTGAGACAATTAGTGCAGGATTCTTTAAAACACTGTTCTCTTGCAAATTGAAAATAGTTAAATCGAGGTTAACCCCTTTCTCTAGTCAGGTATTCCATCTTCCCATTTTTAGTTGTAATCACAATAAATTCATTGCAGTTTAGAAATCATAGACTGCCAGATTGACTATATTAATGTAATTGGTACACAGGTGGTGTACAATGAAAAAGCTCCGGAGATAGGGGAGAAATAATCTGAATCAAATGATGGCATTTGCTTCCATACAACTAAAGATTTCTCCAATAACTGAACACCATTTGCACAAGAATAAAAAAAAAAAAAAAAAGTTCAACATTAACAAGGATTAATGAACTGCATTCATTCTAGTAGTTTATTATGTATCTGATATCAATACAATTTCCAATGGAGTTAGCGGTTTTATTTATAGAAAGAGATCTAAATCGTTTTATAGGGGAAAAGAAAACTTTCTCCAATAAAACTAAAATGGAATCTTTGGTACAAAAGCCGGCCTGCTTTGTAAACTAAATAAATAGCACATTCGATCATTTAGAACTTAATTACACTATCACCATCTGTCTGAAATTGACATTATAATATGAATTCTATTAATGTATTGTTGTTCTATTTTTTTTTAATGCTCAATTCAGTTTCCTATATTTCAGTGCTCAATTGACAGGAGTGTAGTATCTATTCCTTGATCATGAAACCATCCTTTCAGTCATTACCAACCTTTTAAGGGTTAGTGTAGTACATGTTTATTTGTTACAATACCATCACCACAAACATTACTTCCCTTTGTTAGTATCTTCTGTCGACATGATACCATACTCCCAGGAATTATCTTGTGTGTGTGTGTAGTGATGAACAAAAATATTTGACCTCTGGCCAGATATTTTTGAGAGTTTATTTTAATAAATATTTTAATGCAAAACAAAAATATGCTTTAAAACATTTTTCTTGCGTTCATTTATACATTTGACAAATAAGTTTTGTAAATAAAAAGTATGTATTTTTAATTTTAAAATTTGCATTTGTAACATTTGTTTAATTGGTTCACTGACTTAATCGGATTTGGACCTTAGAATTCCCCAAATTCTCAATAACTAGTCATGACATTTTTTTTGAAATTTTACATGAAGTTACAACTACCCAAGGGAGGAAATGTAACATTCTTGGATTTTTGATAAAACTTCTGGTTGCATCCCCAAGAGGTCAAAATGACCCAAAATAGCACTTTTCGGGACAAAATTTTTTCAGACTATTAAATTTTGCTGAAAATTACCCAAAAGCAAGATCACATGGATATACATCTGGAAATGTAACATTTGACCCTGGGAAAATTCTGGGGCTTAAGCCTCAGGGTGTTTTAGGGGTGAAAAACATACCTTTAGGGGCTAATATTTTTTTTTTATTTTTCTCTTAAAATTCATACTTGTGTCTAATTAGGGGTTTTAAATGGTACCAAATTTTAAAAAATTAAGGCATCGTATCATGAAATAATGTGGTTTGGCTGTTTTAACTTAATACTTTACATCAGGCCAGGGGTTTAAATGGCCAAAATAGGTAACAGTTCTATGATTAATTTTGGCTAACAATACAAGGAAAGTAACTCTTGTACACTCGATTTTACAAATATTGATTATATTGATGAAATTGAACTTTAATACATGTGATTGGTTTACAATATAAGGTTGGAAACTAGTAAGCAGGCAACTCAATTTTTTTTAAAGTGCCTTCTACCCATGAAGATCCAATCTTTATCTAACTATACCCTCATGGGGAGGCAAGTAACTAAAATCATGTCAATTTGGATTTGTTTTACAATCCACAGAGATTCGAAAAAGTGGTAAAAAAACAAATATATAACAAATACATGTTAACAAAGGCAAAATAAGTTTCTCTTCTGCATAATTGGATAAGTTATTTTTTTAAATATTCAGAGCAGAAAAAAATATAATCAATTGTGAATGGTGGTGGACATAAAAAGTGATGTCCAATTTAATGTAAAGTGACATCACTATTTCCAGGCCTTTGTAACAATTTAAGACTCAGGACTAATAACCATTTTTTCCTATAAGAGATAAATTGTGTGTGCTTTACCTTTAAAAGTGATTTTGTGTGGTTTTACGACTTTGCTGGTTGGACTTAGGGTTAGACAAAAAATATTAATTACCTGTTCAAAAAAGTTTGAATGACCAAGACTTTAAGAACCATTTCAATATAAATTTATAGGAAAAACCGATCCTCTACTTTCAATTCTAAAATATTTTTTGGGGGGTGGTCACACCTAATTGTCTAAGAAAGGCAGAATCTCATTTTTGGAGCGGATAGTTAAGGGTCCTTATCTACTGTTAAATATATATATATATATATTTTTAATTTGCCAAACTTCTTAAATGTTTTCCCTTTATATATTTTTTCCAAACTTGCAAAAAGTTTCATCTTGTGCTTATTTCCCCCTTCATACACTTGTGTCATTTTAACTGGTGCCACTTTTACCTACCTTCCCAACCTCGCCTTTCAGAATGGTTCTAAAATGTATTAATTTACGTATACATTTGTTGCTTGCTTTTTTTATGGACTTCTTTTTTTAAGAACTCCACAAATATGAGAAAAATTAATATTTGTAAAATTAAACTTTTACAATTCTTAATTTTTCTGATATTTGGAGAATTTCTTCGGCAATATTCAATATTTAGATCTGCCATTGTTGTGATGTTTAATTTGTAATACATTTAAATTAATTTTTAATAAATACGGTTTGATTCTATTATTTTTCTGGCAAAACAAAAATTATCATTCTGTGAAAAACAGAAAACTAGCTGATAACATTTGGCCGAAATTTTGAGAGCTAACCGCTCCAACCTAATCCCAAAACTAGAGAGAGAGAGAGTAAACACAGATTATTTTGTATATTCATATGTTTTTGTAGGGTACAAAATTAAAATCTTGTGTCTTTCTTTTTTGGAGATTTTTTGTTTTCGAAACTTTCAGATGGCAAAGTTAAAAATCTGGCGATTTTTTGGAGATTTTATTCCTCTGATCTAGCATTTAAAAAAAAATTTCAGATGGCGAAGTGAAAAGATTTTATTTTGCTACTTACAAGATAACAAAATTGTGATTAATGCTTTTACTGAAATTGCTTCATTACCTTTTATTCAAAAACATGATAAAGGCATCAGTCGGGGGGGGGGGAACATGTTCTTATTAAATGATATTCACTTAATTTTTCTTAAATAAACATTTTAGATAAACTTGAAAATCTACATGAAACATAATTAAAAAATATTAGTTAGTTTAGAATTCAACTGGAAGCAGTTTATCATTTTGAGTCTTGAGATTAAATTAAGAGTAATTGTCTTTAGTGAAATTTTA
Organism: Euprymna scolopes; assembly: GCF_053919585.1. Taxonomy (NCBI): domain Eukaryota; kingdom Metazoa; phylum Mollusca; class Cephalopoda; order Sepiida; family Sepiolidae; genus Euprymna; species Euprymna scolopes. Next base: position 74,866,458 of record NC_136510.1, read on the forward strand.
ATGTATTAAAACAACAAAATGGATATTTAACCTTGGAGGTATCAGCATGACGGATTTGTTCAATTTTTAAGTTAATTTTTGGTTAAAAACAAAGTTGAAGTACGATTAACATACATGATCAGTTATAGTGATGTTATTTCCTCACACAAAAAAAACTTGTAATAATGTAACATTGCAAAAGCGTTGCTTGGTAACAACTATAAAAGGAGATTTTTGTATTTTCTAGCATTTTGAACATCCAAAATTTTTTTATCTTAATCGAATTTATATTTTGATTTTGAGCCTTTGCAGACGATTCTAGTATAAGTTCCAAAATATCTGTAACAAATACTGGATCGGATTTTGTTTTTACAACAAATTGATCATTTAATGATTATTTAATGCACGAAAAGGCTATCTATTATAAGCAATTCGTTGAACACAAGTTGCTATTTTTACCTATTAATCATGGAGGACTCAAATTTGTAATTTTCTTCAATACCAATATGTGAATAATGACAAGAATCCACCATCCATTAGGCCAATCACACTCACTTTGAAATATATAAGTATCTGTGTGGCAGTCAGAGTTTTAAAAACAGGTTTAGACCTGTTGACCTCTGAGGAAGATTAAATCTGGATAAATGCGTATATAATAGGAGGAGACTTTGATGGTATGGCCACATTGAAAGAATGAATAATAGTTCATGAGTTAGTAGACAAAAAAAAAACAAAAAAACATCGAGGTGACAGATTCAGTTCACAAGGGAAAACCAAAGAAAACATGGGTGGGAGTGATAAAAATGAACACGAGGAAAAGAGGTCGGGCTGGAAAAAGGTTAATTTGGAAGTTAATTTTGAAAAGCTGACCAACACATACCAAGATGTAAAACAGATGTTAAACTGAATATGAGGATATACACACAAGAAAATGCTAGCATCAATCAGCAGCTGTTGATTGGTGCATTAATATTATTTGTAAACAATTTTGTTTTTAACCAACTTGGTGACAAGTGCACAATTTCATAAATCAATATCCTAATTATCAAGCAGTGTTTGCTGTAACAACTTAAAGGGGATCATACTAACTCACACAGAGGTGGTTCCAACTAAACCATTACATGCATTGTTAAAAAATTCATAATAGAAAAAAAAAAATTTGCACTAATGTAGAGAAATACAGATGCCCACTCGCTCTTCGATATTGCTTTCAGCCTAGTCAGGTTAAGGTACATTTTTTTTAAAAGATATGTGTCAGAGAAACTTGGACAACAATTAATTCACCATTTTAAAAACGTTCTGATAGGCAACCTTTGAAATCACCTTTCCTAAACTTTCATCTCTATGTAAAGTTATGTACAGGATCTACTCCTAAGCTAATAAACTGCTCAGCATAAATTTTGAAACAGGTGCAGTGTCAAAAAAAAAAAAAAAAAAAAAAAAAAATGCTGTAGTTTTATTGTTACATGAAAAAAAAAAAAAAAAGGTAAAAAAGGGTGTGGAAATCCCATGAGAAAATGCAATGTCTTGGATTTGTGTGAAATTTTATCAGTTCATAAATATTTCCCAAATTTCAGTTTCTTTACAGTATTTAAAAAGGAATGCATAATTTAGGTATAAACTTCCATATTAAAATTTAAACATTAGAGATTTGCATCAAATTTAATCCATGGTCATTAGACACCAATGAAGAAAGTTACCCTGAATTTGAATTTTTTAAAACTCAAAGTTTAAGACTTAAGTTTCAGACATTTTATAAAATCAAAATCATGTAGTGAATTATTAATAAAAATCGAAATAAGGATTCTATACATAAGGTTCAATATCATTATATCTCAAGTTTCATCTTTGTAAGAGCACAATTATTTCAGAACCATTCTGTTTAGGAAATCAATTTTACCAGTTTTGCAATGTGTATTCTTCTGCTAACAATAATATATATATATATATATATATATATACACACACACACCATATTAGGAAAGAAAGAAATGAATTGGCTGCATCATGTGTTTTATGTAGATCTTCAATTTAGCCAATCAAAGAAATGCAGTTGGTGATATATAGGCAGTCCATCAGCTGTGTATAATCTGCTGAAGACATCAACTAAACTAAATACACCTAAGGAAGAAACTTCTAGGAGGATATTGAATTCACAAGCAGTCCACAAAAATTTAAGAAGCCATCAGATTCTTGAAGCAAACACGGATTTCTGTTTAAATATGAGAACATGCAAGTTTCCTCTGTGAATAATAGTCCTCTACTGCATTTGTAGGCCATTGTAGGGAATCCAGTGACAGGTTGGTTTAAGACCTGATTATAGCACCGAGATTTTACTCTCACAACCAACCTGTTTAATAAAATCAGTGTTGCACAGTGAATGTATAAAATGACCAGTATATCATTTTAAGACCAACAGGAGCATACCTCCATTAGCCAGTACAGGTATACCAACCCTTTTTATAAAATTTATTCTAACTTTAACACCTGGTGATTAAACTTGATCATAACACTGGATCAATATAACCATCTTTCTGTTTATAGTTTAAAGAAATTCAGTCATTTTTAAAATCACACACACACACACACACATCAATATTTTAAAGCCAAACAAGTGCAGAATATCTTTCAATAAATAAACATTTATTTATTAAAATCAAATGTGATATTTTGATTCAGAATCTTCATGAGAAAATTTTTTTTCTTTTTTATTTGCCATGGCGATAGTAATGCATTGGCATGCATATATTTATGACTTTTCACTGAGTAACCTTGTCTACCTTTTATCAAGTCTAATCTCTTTCTCTTTTACCATTCGTCATCTCAAAAAATAAAATGTTGCACATGTGATATGCATGGATAGTTAAAAGGTGTCTGCAGAGTTTAGACACCAGAAAGCATTTCTGCATGACTTCATTGTGTCCTCACTGCTGTTTAAATGAAAACTTTCCAGATGGTTAAGGTGAAGCGATTTTGCTACCATTCTTCAAGAAAAGTGACAGAAAGCTGTGTTTAAACCAAAGAAGCATCAATCTGAATTTACAATGCAGCAACGGCATTTGCAGTTTCATTGCTAATGTAATTTCACTTGGTACGTAAGGTTTGCATGTGTCCTTAGGATAACTTATGTTCAGGTAGAGGCTGCACTGACCAATATTTAGCCTTTGTGCACTCTTGAGCAGTAACGGGCCCATCAGAAATCAGTTTCATTGTTTTTATATCAGTTGATCGATCTCTACATAATGTAGGCGGAAGGCATCTCCATAAAGTGACTATTATAAAAATCTTATCAGCTTGAGCTCAGGTTTTGTGTATGGCAAGAAATTGAAGACCTTTGATGAGAGTTAGGCACTTTCTGAAGCCAGTTTTAATTACATCAGCAGCTATGTTTTCAACATAAATCAACAGAATATTGCTGTGAAAAGGGAGCATGAATAGACCTGGTTTACGTAGATGATATTGTTATTCAAGGTTCAATAGCGGTTAATAGAAGTCGGATCATACAGAGGAGGGGAAAGGGAGTTGATTTAGATGTGGAGATCTTCCTCTATCTTGGCACACAGTGGTACTGTCTGGTCAAGGAATGGTGGAGGTCAATATACTGCATTGATGCTGCAAATTTTATTTTTGTGCACCTGCAGCAATGCCTATAAGACATGGGAGAATTGTGGTTACTAAGTGATTGTTTGGACTATTCTTCTTCAAGGTACTGAAACATAGCTGATGAGTGTTACCAACCAACAGAAACTCAAAGTATTCAACAATTACACTTCATAGAATTCTGCATTGACAGAGTGCCAATAATGAACCTGTAATTCCTTTGCACTGCTGTAGTAATGTCTTCAGGAATTTTGTTATTCTCATCATTGCTAAGCAAGAGAATTGATCCAAAACATTCTACTCATGCCTCCACTATCCAACTGGTACAAATGTGTTAGTTGAAAACCTGGGCAGCTACCATCAATAACTGGGGCAAATCTCTGGCCCATAAGTGTTTTACTGATGAGCCAAAATGAGGGCAAACTCGAGTCTAAGGCTTCAAGTCTGTTACTGTCATTCGCATATGCACAAGCAAAGATATATAAATATCATGGCATCACAATAAAACAGTTGATTTAAGAGTCAAATCAACCACAGATTTGGAATAAGCACCTTCAATCCAATGCACAGATATTAGAAGTTGTTGAATCTTTTTAAACACATTGTTAAATTAAATGTATATAAAAATAAGATTAGAAACTAATTTTTTAGTGTTCCTTCTAGCCAATCAAACTAATTATTTACTTTGGAGACAAAACATTAATCTATTTAAAAAAAAAACCCAAAAAAAAAAAACCACTAAAATATTTGAATTTTCAATAATATATTTTTTACTTTTATAAGAATCTGAAAACTTTAGATAATTGAACGAGTTTAAATCTGTGCAGAGACATCCTTTCAGAGAACTTATAAACTATATAAGTATGTTAAAAAGACAACCTGTTTTCAGATCTGAAACAAAATCGGACAATTTTTTTAAAGAAATCTTGTATTTACAGATACTTCAGCTAGTGTACACACATCTGTAGTTTCAACAAGATTGATGCTATTCTAAATGGCAATGGTTCATATAAAAATGTAAAACTGAGGTGGGGATGAGGAGAATGAAACTGCAAAATAAGTATGAATTGCTCATTCCAATATTAATTACAAAAAAAAGAATAAACATACCAAGCCATCAAAAAATACTACTAAAAACCAAATAATAAAAAAAACTACACAGGATAAACTGCATAAGATTAAAAACAAAAAATGTTATAACCACAAAAAGTATATTTAATAAAAAAAATAATCATCACTATCTAACCATATTTGCCAACTATTGATAGCAGTCCGTGGCTGGTAGTAAAGTATAAAATTTATAGTGAACTAAGATATATAGATTTTTAGATAATCCATGCAGATTATGCCTGAGCAAGAAACTAGAAATGTTTAACATTTACTAACTGCAAATGCAAAACGGCTACAATCTATAGACAAACCTTATTTTGAACTATCTGTTTTTTTTTTAAAAGTAAATTGAACCAAAAAATAATTACCATAGATAATGTAAACAAGGTCAATTTAACCTACTTGAGAAAAGGAGGTCAAAGAATTAGAAATCAAACTTTGACAGGAATGGGAGCAGATGTGTAGCAGTGTTTTGTATAGCCAATAAAAACTAGTAGGTGTAATAGGTAAGATGCAAGTGTAAAATTATTTGCTTATACAAAAGATGGTAGAATATTAATTTACGGTTGTCTTGAGAAATTCCTTTGCGGAATGAAGCAAATGTTTTTGCGTAGCTTACTTGCTATAAGCACTTTATATACAAAATAAAATATTTTTGGAAAATATCAACAAGCATATCAGATGGAGATCGGAAGATACCTCATTCAAAACATGAAAACATCTGAGATGGGAAAAGTTGTCTGAATAATCCAAGTTATCCCCATCTTACACAAAAATTTAATATGAAACTATAAAGATTCTGAATTAAGATCATAAATTACTGCAGTGAATTCTATCCTTCATTAAAATACACATGAAATAGAATAAGTTTCACTAAGGCTGATAAAATTGCAAAGTTGACAGCTTTATTTTAATTTTGTGAATATCAAAATTAATTGGGCCAATCCAGCTTACTTCAACAAGGAGCTATCTCCTGAAAGGTCTCCATTTGTTTTCCAATTTTCACTATCACTTTAAATCTATGAGTGTGAGTGTTCCTTAAAGTCCCAATGATGTTCTTAAAGGGTTTGAAATATCTACATTGATTTTTGGACAAGAATATTTGTTTTTGAGTCATTAGTCTTCTCTAAAAAGAATTACTTATCAATATGGTGGACTAAATATAGGGGTTTAAGTTGTCTTTACAAAAGAAATCCAGATTAAATTTTTAGTCAATAAAATATTTTACCTTACCAAATTGTTTTTATATGGTCCAAATCAGGTTTTTAATTGATAAAAGAAAAAAAATAAAATGAATTTTAAACTTGTCTAACTTAATTTCTTTTTATGATCCAAAAAACATTGTTACTTTTAAATAACTAAATTAACCTTTTTCTGAAAATTATCTTGGCCACCTTATTTAAAGAAGCTGTTATGTAACATATCCCAAATTTGTGACTTTTCTAATTTTTATACTCAGATTCCCCCATTTTCACATGAATCTTTTTCATCTTTAGTAAAATGAATGATCTTAAGATTTCAAAAAATTCAGACGATGAACACTGAAAAATTAGAATCCCAAAGATATAACAAAAACTACTTCAAAGTATAGGTGTACAAGCATCAATAAAATTTCCCAAGTTGCCCATTTTTTCAAATGCACATAAAATCTGGAGACGACTCAAGATGAAATGTTTAGAAATTCTCAAACTTATAGATCAAAAGAGGTGATGAAAATTTGATAACAGGACACCCTTGTTGAATTTGACAGGAACAAGCCTATTTGAATTTTATTACAAGAGGTTTTCAGTTTATAAACTCATATAATTATTTTGAACTTAATCCATTAAGTTGAAGAATAATCCATTTTTTTTTTTTTGTAAATTTTAAAATGAACCCAGAAATAAAATGCATTTGCAAAATGAATTACGGTTACAAAAATCCATTCAGTGCATGGCAAAGTATAAAACGTACCATAAACTGGTGATATTTTAAAGGATTTTTTGTTCTACAAAGTTTTTTTTTTTTAAGTTATTAATTACATTTATTTTTGGATAAGAATAAAATGTCAAGTGTACAAAAATCAGACATTTGACACAATTTGCTCTTTTGCATCATCAACGTGTAAAAGTTGCCAAAGTGACTCATGAGATGGTGTGCATGGAAAAGGGGCAATATCTTAAGTAAAACCTGCCATTAGTTCTTGCAATCTGACAATGTGAATTTTGTTTCAAGGAGAGATCACATATCAGTTGACCGATCAAATCTGATAAAGAATGACGGAATCAACTTCATGAAAATATATATGAAACAATAAGGGAATTGGTATTGGTGAATCATCGTTATCCAATGAGAAAGATTAAAATACTCACAAATTATTTCTTCCTTTACATAATAATCATAATAAAAAACAAAACAAAAAGAAACACTACAGATTTAAAAGCTAACATTATATAGTTTGCCTGGTTTACAGCAGAGCAACTATCATCATCTGGTTTCGAAATTTAAGGTCATACTGCATAGTCAAAACACTTAGGCTTCACCGTCATGCAAGATAGCAAAGTGAACACAAATTGGAAAAACTTTGAAGGAAATGTAAGGATTGGTAGCAGATTTCTAATCCTTTCTCAAATACAACAGTGAGCTGGGATAGTACATTTGCAACCATTATCAACATGAACCGTTTTGGTTATTCAGTGTTGAAACAACACAATGGATATTTGAAGAAAAATTACTATTTTCTACTTAGTTGAAGGGGAAGTAGTTGGTTTGATATTTTTTTATCAGCAAAGTCTAACAATATAATAGATAGGATTTCATAACCTGAACGAGAATCTATTGCACCAACCATGCACACCTTTTTATCTATAAAAGTCTATTGATAAACAAGACAAAAGATAGAAATATCACATACATAGAGGTGGAGATGAAGCATGGAAATATAACTACCTTGACTCAAGGCTAGACACAAAGAAAGATATCAAAAGACGAAAAGGACTCGTTTTAGATGCATATGACCCATGGGTTCATCCTCAACAAGCATGTCACTGAAATAAAGCAGAGTGTACTTACATGCATCCAAAGCATTTTCCAGTGCAGTCTGGAGCTATGAACACTGACCAAAACATCAAAATATAACATTAAGGCTTTTCAAAGGAATAGCAAATCAGCTGGCCAACAACAATCTCAAAGAAAGACATCTATATTCGCATTGAAGTAAAATCATGAAATACTATTACACTTAGAAGACTCTAATCTTTGACCATTTAATGAGACTGCTATCAGAAACAGGTGCATGGTAAGCACTTTATAAAACTTACCAAAAGAATATTTGAATGACCAAAGATGACGTGGCTTGACCAAATGACACAAACTGCAAATACTTGAAAACGACAAACGTATCTTCAAAGTCTGATGCTCCAACAGAAATGACAGCATGATGTTAATAAGTATGTGGTGATGATTTCTGCATGCAGTTTTAGTCTTCAATTCAAACCACTTTGCATTATTTAATGACAAAAAAAAGTAACAGATTAAATAACTACACAAAATAAGAACTTCAGTAAGAACACCCAATGCAGATATAATTAGATTCTCATATAAACAAAATATTTCCTACTTTGTTCTTATTGTCTGAATAAATATCAAATAGGGTTTCTGTCCCTTTCTTTCTTTAGTTTAATCACCCCCCCCCTCCCATACATATTTTGGTACAGAGTGACTTTCATCACTTTTAAGTGATTTCTATCATTTATTCATTGTATGTATCCAATGATGTCAGAAATTTTAATTTTAGAGAAAAATAGTTACATTTTGAATAGATAATTCAATGACGCAAATGTTATTTAAATTGCTAAATATTTCAGAATTCATTTTTTTTTTTATAAATAAGCTAGGAGAAATATGACCAGAATTAATTTGAGAATACATTTTAAGTCTATCATTATTTCGCATGTATTGTGTACACTGGCAGTTTATATTATCTTTCGACTTACTTGAAAATTACCTAGCCTGTTAAGGTTTTACTACATATCTCATAATTTTACTTGTACGACTGTTAATTAGAATAATGGACATGTCCAGATATAAAGATTAAGAACTTATGCCTGACATTGTTAACATTTTTCTACTGTTTTAAAAAGCCCCTTTCTTTTAACCATTAAGTTACATTACAAAATGTTAAATATACTTAGAAAAAAAAAAAAACATTCAGATAAAAAATCTCTTCTGTAAAATATAGCTACATCTACAATAGAAAAATATATTAATCTGACAATGGAGAAAAAAAGACAACTTGAATTGATGTAATTTAAACAGATTTAGCTAGTGAATACGTTAACATATTCATACTTTAAACAAATCTTTGGTACATTGTGGCTATTGTTGATTAGTAATTATTAGCAGTATTCACTTGGTGTTAGCTGTGTTGAGATATATTGCTGGTCTGACGATTGCTTAGAAAAAAAAAAAATATATTAGTTATGTTTACAATTTTTGCATTGAAATTTTCTTTAAAAAAGTTAAAAATAAGTCTTAATATGAGGTCAAGTAATAGAACAAAATATTACCAAAGTGATGTTTTGAAGTCATTTCATAAAAAGGTATTTTTTGTTTTTATTTAATGAGAACTTTTTAAAGTTGTATTCCTAATATTTGTGCGCATTAGAAAATTATACACCCCCCCCAAAAAAAACAGACAGCTATAGAACTACAAATAGCTTTAACAAATTGAAAGATTAGTTTTTATTAAAATATTTTGACTTTTTAGATACATTCTTCTTAAATATTCTTTGCTTAATTTCATTTTATGAAAAATCTATTAAAATGAATAAATAGGATAAATGAATTTTGTTTCTTTATGTTCTAACACATTTCATTTTATGGATCAAACTGATAATTACCCCTAGAAACCCCAAATGAAATCTAAGAAAAATGTTAAGGCATCTCTTAGATTCCTTGAAAAATTTAACCCTTATTGAAATTTATTTAAATATTAAACACATATCTAAGGAAATGGCAAACACTACAGGAAGACCTCCAATCTGTAGTGGAATGGGGTCAAAAATGGATTGTCACATTAAATGCTGCCAAGATTAAGCTTCCTTCAATAATTACAAGAAACCTTTCCTACCAATAATAGCAATGGTCACAAACACATTATCTGAAAGTACTTCTTTTAAACTCCTCGGCCTAATGTTCACATGGAACATGAATTGGAACAAATACATTAAGAGCATTGCCAAGGCTGCTGCGAAGAAGGTGGGCTCTCTCTAACATGCTAGAAAGCTACTCACGTCTGAAATGATCCTGTACCTCTATAAGGCCACAATTCGCCCATGTATAGAGTATTGTTGTCACATTTGGGCTGGTGCATCTGCTACTATTCTCTTACTCCTGGACAAGGTTTAAAAGAGGGTCGCCAACCCGATAGGTCCTGAACTGTCATCTAAGCTTCAGCCTCTGTCCCATCGACGAAATGTTGCATCCCCCAGCCTGTTAAGTATTTTAATGGTGAATGCTCTGACGAACTAAAAGCACTTATGCCCCCTCGATGTAAATAACCCCAACAAGCAGTTAAATCCCATCTCTACCCAGTAGAGATCCCTAGGTGTAAGAAAGCCTTCTACTCCAATAGTTTCTTCCCCAAAACTGCTAGACTTTGGAACTCTCTTCTGGGATTCTGCTTTCCCAACTGTATTGACATGCAGAAGTTCAAGTGTAATGTGAACAAACATCTTGCTGCTCATTTCCCTTCATAATATCCCTGCAACTTATGTCCCCGATAGCAGCACCCCTACTTCAAAGTGGCACTGTGCCAGATTTGCAAAACTATTCTCAACAGACTTTCTTGTCTATATGAAACATTTTGATTATTTGAGAGAGGAGGCAATAGTCATTTATGTAATATCAAATTAACAATGAATTATTTTTAATTGGATAGATCAAATCAATTTCATGCTATACACAATTTCTAAGTGGACATCCTAACAAAATAGAAGTTGGCTGCATAAAATAATTGACATTTTTTCATTTTTATATTGCACTTTGTTGATTTAATTTCAAAGTCAAAAAAAGGTCCATGAATCGTCAGATTGCAACAGTATTCAACTTACCACTATTTCCACAATCAGCACATGAGATCAATTCCTCAGGTACACTATTCCGATTTTGATCAGCACTTCCTAAACAAAAGCTACATAATGGAATAGGCTGGGCTCGTTTCTGAAAAAGAAAAATAAATAATCAAATGCATAAGACATCAGAAGAGACATGTAAGCAATTTATATTTTTATATTGATTAAAATTACCAACATAATACAAAAAGGTTGCTGAATATAAGCAAGGTAATTAAAGTCAATCAAGTTTACTGACATTTCTTTCATCCTAATTTCAAATATGCAAATGTAAAACAATATCACAAGTTCATTTTTATAAGAATTTTTGTGATAAGGATCATTTAATTTGTATTATTCAAACTACTATTCTCATCTTGATTCTTTTATGTTTTGGCTAATGTAATCTTGCATTTTAGGTGCATCTTTTCAGACTTTGGAACCTATAGGGAATTTCTAGCCAAATTATTTAATTTGATCCACTGAGGTAGATTATTCTCATCCTGTCAGTCACGACAGAGTATAAGTGTTAATTTTGTTATTCTTAGTAATCATCACTTGCAATAAGGATTGAACCTTCAACTTCCAAAAAAGAATGTTTAAGACGTTGATTAACAATTACTCCTAAGTGAGTCCTTTTAACATTGAAGTTTATTTGTAACAAGTTAAAAGCTGCTCTCTACTTTAAAGCTTATTCCAACAGAAACCTACTTGGTCTTTCAGATGCTATTATTAGGAACTAACTAGATGGACCTCATGGAAATTGCATAGCTATTTTTTGTCATCGATCTGTATAATTTACTATTATTACTATTACTTTTGAAATGTATGGCAGGTTTAATCAGAAGAGAAAATTATCTTCTCCCATAAACATTGTCAAAATATTTAAATATATAAAATGTATGTTTATTTATTGAAAGTAGTAACAGTTTAAATCTTTTTAAAAATAATCTCTTATTGTACCTATTTACAATGCCTCCCCACGGGACAGAGACACGGGGGTGTTTTTTTTAACGTGGAGAAAAGGTACAAAAATAAAAATTGTCTCAGTCGTGAAGGATTTCTCCTCCACTGAAAGAGAATGAGAAATGGAAGTGCCGCATCTGAAGAACAGATACTACACTTTGATCTTGGGCAACAAATTTTACTTTTGAACTTATTTATAATTACATCAATTAGATATACATTAAAATTACACTTCATTTTAAAATAGGTCAAGTCAAACTTTTGTTTTTTTCTTTTAAACTTAGCAACACCAATTAATTTTCATTTTATCTGATCAGATTTTTTTTTTTTTTAATATTGGTGTGAAAGGTGATACGTACATACAAACAAAAAGTGAATAAGCTTATACAGATAATTGTTATGTTGTGATGTAGAAGATCAATTTAAATTTTTTTAATTTTTTCCATATTATTGGAGTCCATTTGTTACATTAGATGGCAAACAGCCAAAGACATGAAGACCACTGATATGTCATATACATCATCAAGTTAATGTTATGAGCTATTGACATTTCAAGCCAATTCTGAAAATATTTTCAGAGACAATCCATCTAAATTATCTATACTTTTCCACAAACACACAATACATTTCTAAATGTTAAAATATTCTTACTATTAAATGTGTTTTAACTAAACAAACTTAGATTAAACTGGAAACAGAATAAGGATTTTCAGTGTTTCTTCAGAATAAGATTGAAAATTAAAAGCTGCAAAATTGAATTTCTATTAAAAACCAATGTTATCTATTTAATAGTTATGTCGCAATTAGTAACATTACTGCATTATTACATAAAACATGTACTTTCATGATTACAAGATTCATTCATGCACCATTATTTTTGGGGGAAATGTAACAAGACAGACTACAGTTATCTCCCTTGTTTATTATTTAAGTATAACTTGCAATTTTTTCGAAAAAATAAAATAAAATGCTGAATGCAACTACAAGGCAGTTTTCTCCAACCATCCATTCTCATGCAAAATACATTTACATAGTTCCTACACAACTGAATGATTTTCTCAAGCATATTACTAATTTATCTCCTTTAGATATAACTAAATATTAGTGCTAGGATGATTAATCAGAATCGGAATTGATATCTGAAAAATTGGTGCCTATTTTCTGATGTCAAAACAATTCTGTCTTTTTTTTTTATTTGATCCTGTTTAAACAAAAATCTTCCATTGCTGGTAATAATGATAAAATAATAAATATTTATTGATTTTAAATTATCAGTAAAGCTAAAATCGATAGATCATCCTCCACAAGTGTATTTTGACGTTTAAGAAAATATCTACATCTTTAACATGTGTTTTTACGAAAAACGGGGGAAATAATCTTATAGTTAAATAATTAAAGATTTATAAAGAATCAGAATCGGTAATTGTATCGGAATCAAAAAAAAATATTGGAATCGTCCCATCACTACTAAATACACAACATGTCATATACACACATGCATCTGCAACCACGACAAATTACGTTGTTCTAAATAAAAATGAAATCATGGCATAACTGGATGAATGCTGAATATAATTAAATCCTTCTTAGATAAGCGGAAAATCCAGGTTGTCCTCGATGTATGTACATCCAAACATGACATTAGTGCGAGAGTACATCAGGAGTCGATCCTTGGATCTTTATCATTCCTGATATTCACAAATGACTAGTGATGAGACGATTCCAATATTTTTCCTGATTCTGATACAATTACAGATTCTGATTCTTTATAAATCTCTAAATATTTAACTATAGAGTTGTTATTTTTCCCAATTACCATAAAAACATGTTAAATGCGCATATATTTTCTCAAACGGAAAAATACACTTGTAGGGGTTGATTGATAGATGTTAGTTTTACTGGAAGTTTAAAATCAATATTTATTATTTTATCATTACTACCAGTAGTAGAAGATTTTGTTTTAAATAAAATCAAATAAAAAAGACAAAAGAATCATTTTGACATTGGAAAATTGGCACATTTTTTTCTGATTCCAACAGCTATGATTTTTCTGATTATGATTAATCGTCCAAACACTACAAATACCTAATTGTGTTGGAAACTGGTATATTGATGCTAATGACACAGCACCATAATAGTCATGAGGGGGAAAACGAATGTACACATATCTACAGCAATGGGAGAAACTAGGATAAACCTTAGAAAGGACCCCCAGTCTGTAATGGAATCTAGCCACAAATAGATGATAACATTTACTGCTATTAAGACTAAGCTTCTTTAACAATAACAAGAAATGTTCTTAACAACCAATAAGACATGACTAATAACATCCTACCCGAGAGTTTATTGCTCAAACTCCTCAGCTTAACATTTATAGGCAACATGAATTGGAACAAATACATTGAGGATTTTACCAAGGCTATTTGTTGCAAAGAAGGTGGGTACACTCTACTGTGCTAGAAGATTACCCCCCCCCCCCCAAAGTATCCTGTATCTCTAGAAAATCATCATTCACCCATGCATGGAGTATTGTTGTGACATCTACTACCAGTTTTTCTTGTCTTAGTGTATAAGATAAAAAGTCTCCAATCTAATTCTATTAAAAAGATCTAACCCCAGTACCATCACTGCAATGTTGCATCCCTGTGTGTTTTACAAATACTTTAATAGAATATGCCCCCAACAAATTAATTACACTTGTACCTCCCTCCTCTTGACATACTTACACCTGATAAACCTGTCTAGCAACAAAATCCTACCCTTTTAGAATTTCCTTCCTGTTCCTCTCATTGTATTAACATGTAGAAATTTAAATGTAATGTGAACAGATATCCTGCTCATCTCACATAGTCCCTAGTAGATAAGGCCCCAAATAGTAACCCCTTATGTCCAAGTGGCAAATATGCCTTATTTGGGGTGAACAAGAGGTAAAATAATTATTTTTTGTATTATTTAGATTATTATTCTCATCTTGGTTGTTTTCGCAGATGTAACCTATGACCATCTTCATCGGATGTTATTGGTGAACAATGAAAGTTTTTTTTATTTTTGCTTTCCCAATGAACACAGCCATTAGAAATTCAAAACGCAAATAGTGCTAAGTCTATTTCTTTCTTTTTATAAATTCGGGTCCATTCCATTTTTTTATGATGAATGTATATGCATGCATCAACATTTTTAGGTTAATGATTATAATTGTACCTTTGTCATGTTTTCTACTGATTTAAAAGGATCCACAGCAGTTAAAACTTGGCCATAAACATCTTGAAAGCAAGTACAGACATTTGCTGTGCGAAACAAAGGTGCGATTGATTATAGTATGGTAACCAAATGATGAAAGAAACATGATTGTGTTGCAACTACCTCCACTATCAGGTAAGATCATGCTAGATTCTGATGTTGTACTCTGAGGCACATAGCTAAATCTAGAGTAGCACTGAGAGTGTCAGGCAAGTTTCACATTTTACAATCTAGTGCGGTCTGTCATTGCCTTACAACCTCAGCATAAACACCTGAAGCTGGCAAACTATGCCTCACAAATAGAAAATAAAAACAAACTTTTTGACTTGTAAAAGACTGAACTAAAAAAAAAAACAAAAAAAAACAACTGGTGTATAAATAATTTTATCAAATATGTTAACTTACTGTAAAAGTACATATTCCAAATGTGTTAAGCGATAAACATTTATGGGAAAATATGGCATTTACTTTGTTTAAAGGTTCTTTTAGTGTTCAGTTTCAGTCGCAAGAGTTTGTGTATCATTTCATTTTTGTGAAAGTAGCACTTTCACCAGGGGTTTCTTCTTACCATCTCTTTCTGAGACACCATGTTGTTTAGTATCAGCAATGTACATTCTGCTACTCTGCAGTCAGTTGAGAAAATGGTTCAGCCCATTCGCCAACTACAAATACCATTTTGCTAGTGTTAGTTTTTGCAAAGGTATCGCTGTCCTTTCACATACACTGTTTGCTGTTCTCAAATGGTCACCCATCTAGTACTGACCAGGCTCAATTGCAGATAATAATTTTGAGATAAGGCCTGAAAATGGGATAGAGTATTTATTTCTATAATTTTCAATGGGAATTAATAAGTACCCTGGAGTCATCCTGCGCAAAGTTCTAAATCTCGCATTATCGTTTCCATATTATTTTCAAATTATAAATAAAATAAAATTTTTTATTTCTTTTTATTGAATATCTGATAGTAACATAAAACTCACATCACAATATTATTGTACCACCTTTGATCAAAATGAAATATATTTATCCAACTACCTTGGCAAATTGAGGTCCATAATATACATAATTAAAGGGGTCATGAATTGAAAAAGGATTGGTAACAAGTACATAACACTATTGTAGGAACTGAATAGGAACTGCAACATGAATCACTTTGATTGGATACAGGGTCAAAGAGAATAACACTCCTCCAAACTGACAGTCTCCTGTCTGTTTTTCTGCCAACTCAACTAAAAAAATTAAGATCAACAGTGACTGGCTTCATTGGCAATATTGGGCACAGGAACAGATGCAACTCGAGTTGCAGAAAGTGGGCTGCCTAGGCCTTCACTTCATCACGGAGTTGGGCAGCAACAAAACACCACACACAACATGTTCAACAGCAGTATGCTGCAGGCTCTGCTATATAGATAAAAAAATCTGGTTGACTACTGTGGCAGGAACTGATCATCCTCTTAGAATGCAATCAAGCATCGCATGACAGTCAGCAGTGGTTAGCAAACAGGGTGGCAAATGCAGTAAATTCAATCAAGTTTAAGAAATGGGTTAGCCACCTTAGTGAAAGGACAGTAATAGAGTGGTTAGCAATCAATATCAAGTGCAGGCTTGACCAACCAGCAAAAAGATGGTGCAATTGGAAGTGACAAGATCTGCAACAAAATTGGGTGGACTGATACAAGAGAGATTCTTGTTGTGTTCTATACTAACCAGTGAGGAAAGATTGAATAAATAAATAGGCGAGGGAGGGGCTACGAGAAGTTTGTGACGAGACATGTTTGTATAATTTACACTTGCACTTAGTGACCACTATCATAAGATTCATAAGATTGTTTATCAAATATTTAGGAACACAATTTTCCTGGAATACTACTCACATCCAGAAGAGAGAATACCAGTCTCAGGATGGTTCCATAACATGGAGACACTTTTGAAAACTAATTGTAAGTTAGACACCAAAATATTTCAAGATAAATTTAAATAGGAATGTGAGTAGTCATCAATGTCCAAAGGTTAACTAATTTGCATATTGCTTTACAAAAAGAAGTCATTAACAGTTCTTTTCCTTATTTAATAACCATTTTCATTTCACATTTACCTACACTTCTATTGATGAATATTTTAAAAGATTTGAGACATAAACGGTCGTTTTTGGTCCTTTCAAGTCAATTTACTTCAGATGGGGGTTGGGGTTGTGATTCTTGGTTTCCTTATTCTTCCAAGGAAACTGGTTCTATGGATGCTACCTTTGAGTTGAACACTATAGCCAGGAAAATCAATGACAGCCATTGGCAATAATGCATAACTCTTCATAGAAGAGCATTCTAGGCAGTTGACAAAGTATATCTAAGCATTAAAATCCTCTTACTTGGTAGTTTGGAAGTAAGATACCCAACTTGACAAAATGGGTTTAGATTTCAAGTTGCTCATCTAGACACACTGAGATGTAATGTACTGAAACCGTCTGATTGACTAATATATGAAAATAGCAAAGGAAATGATTTCACTTAACATGAAAAGAATACTCTTCAATAAAAAAAGAGTATTCTTGATCATTAGTAATCAAGAAAAATAATGTAAACAAATGAATCAATTCCATTTAAATATGATATAATTTCTCCCACTTCTAGTAAAAAATAGCTAGAATGATAGAATACCAGATGCCAGATATTGCCGTTTTGATTTTGAATCCCGCTAAGTCAAGTAACACAACAGACAAAACGTTTACATGCACAAACACACATAAGTGTATATAATGTATTTCTTTTTTGAAAAATACAAAAGAATATGCACGTGTTTGAATAAAATATTTTGACAGAGGGAAACAGATTTCTAATGAAATTGAAAATGCTAAACTTTACATCAAAATTCTGGTCAACAAACGATGTCAGAAATGTAATTTTCTTTTTAGGGTGATAACCTTTCCTTTCCTTAGTCACCTACCTTGAAATGATTTATAAATAGAAACAGCAGCCCTAGAAAAGTGTTGCAAAACATCAATGATCAGATTTTCATTTCAATTTTTAATTATTTGTATAAAGTTTATATATAAGGTGGTCTAAACGTGGACAATATTTAGTTTAATTTAGTTCTGATACAAAATGGGTGAAAAACCTTTGTGAAAATTCAGATACTTATTGTTATAATTTCAGAGAATTAGAGGTATTAGATACCAATTAATAAATATTCCAAATTTTAATTTAATTTTTTTTCTTAAGAGGAACAAAACCTCCCATACTAAAATTCAAATTTATCAGATTTACATTGAATTCGATTCAATTATTAGACCCCAATTAAGCAAAATTCCATGAATTTTTGTTTAAAGACCCATGAAGTTTGAGCCTTAAATTTTAAGACATTTTCTAGAATCAAAATGGGAATAAGGACTCTAGATATAAGGTTTAGTAGCATTAATCTTCAGAAGATGACATAGAACTTGTGCAAAGCTGTTTTGTTTGGCAAATTAATTTTACTCTACCTGAGGCGAGGATTCTTGGAGTTAACCAGAACTTTGAAATTGCGTTTCTCCATCTTTTAAATAAGCCTCAATGCCAACACATACACACACACACACCATTAAAATTTTGTTTTTAAATGTGCTCTTGGAGCTTTATAACCCTCCCCCCTAATCGATCAGTTCGTTACACTTAAACCTGAAATAAGATTTTCATCACAAAATGCACAGATCGAATAGACACCAAATAATCTCCATTATTGCAAACTCTTAGTTATACAAGTAGGTTGAAGTAGCTCTTTCAAGCAAATGTAAGAGCATCATGCAAAGCACAACCTTTAAGTTTGTAAATAAATATATTCATTTCCCTTTTGTAGTTTCTATCAAATATCTATACTACTAAATTAAAGTTAATCAACATTTCCAAGGATTTTTTCACATATATTTTAACACAAAATACACTTTAGTTATAGGATTTAGTTAGATTTCTCTTGGTAACTTTCACAATGTTGATTCAACCATTTAATATCTGAGCATTTAGAAAGAGTCACCTTTTTTTTTGCATAGTAACCCAATTTACATACATGTGTTTACACATACATGTGTTTACACATACATGTGTTTAAGTAGCAAAATAGTCTTTAATTATATATAAGAATAATGATGAGGAAGTAAATAGACTTATTTTTAGTTATGCAAGAAGATTGTCTTAAAAGATGTCATAATTTATTAATTTTTTGGGAATGAAATCTGAATAGAATAAATAAGTTATGGGTACGTTTTAGTAGAACCACAAAACTTGTCCTTTCAATTTACAAATCTCTATAGATTTAAGCACCACTTGAAACTTAAATATAGATGTTTAATACTGTGAAATTGTTATATGTTTAAATATAGATGTTTAATACTGTGAAATTGTTATATGTTTTTTTAGAACAATGTTAAGTCTAAAAAAACAAACAAAAAAAACAATATTTGGCTCAAATGTCTGTATCAGCTACTTAATACTATTGGAACTAATTGTAATAATACAAAAGGGAGATAATTTTGAAAATGTTTAAACGTTATGAAAAATGAGATTAATGTATGCAAGCAGCCAGGTGGAAAATAAATATGATAAAGATTACTTTGAATGTTGCAAATTATGAATTTATATGTCTTATATTAATCCTGATATAAAATGTGTGAAAGTGATCTGAATATTGATCTTTTTGTAACTGGTACATAAACACATTGAAAATTATACCATAAAGCCTAATCTTTTTTCCACAATCAAATGAAAACAACTAAAAAAATATTAAAACCCACAAGACTATCTTCCCCTCCAATGATGGTCTGTCAGAGAAAAAATATATATATATATATATAATAATATTTACCCAGATAATTCTGGAAATTTTTAAAACAATTTAAATTTTACAATAGATGCTATAAAATGTTATACTAGCTATATAAGAAGCAAAATAAAACTTTAAAAAAAATTACGCTTTTAATTTATTTTAAACTAATTTAGAACTTTATTTCATTTTCTCAAAAATGATTTACCACAAAAACAATTTAAATTGAATGCATAGTTTCATTTCGGTTTTCAATTAAAGATGAAAACTTAAATGATAAAAGTATGACTAAATTTTAATCAGACAAGTTTCAGTAAATTTAACATAAAATCTTCAGGTTGTTCTTTTTAAATAGTTTCAGGATGAGTGAAATCAATAGTAGAGTTGGAAAAATGGAGTCTGCAATTTTTGCACAAGTTATCGCTTTAAAAAAGATTCTGGAATTGGATTCTTTTTTCAAGAAACTCATTCCGAAGTAAGAAGGCTGTTTACAAAAATGAAAATGATTTCCCACCTTTCGTCGATATTATACTAATTTTTCTGATTAAAATGAAAATGCTAGATAAAGATTTCAAATACAGTTTATAATGCTATAAAAGATTTCCTGGGAGAAAGCATGGTTTATGAAAGCCTCTAAAAACAAACCACAACTTCTACAGGTCATGATCTTATTCAGTAAAATGTTAGCCATATAACAGGGTAATTGTTGGTGGTAATCTATTATCTATGGGTAATTGTTAACTCAACCATGTGGCATTCAGTAATAGCCACACACCCATTTATTGTTGATGCATGGATCATTTGTCATACGCAACCTTGGTAAATAAACGGGTCACTTGTTTACATTTGTAAACAGAAACCAGTGTATGCAATGCAAAGCTATTTATAAACAAATAGAGCATTCTGTAACAGTTGTTTTGCCTATAGAAATAGTATAATTTCCCCTCCACACATTTGTGTGGATAGTGCAGTGAATATCAGCCAAAATTAAAAAAAAAAAAAAAAAAAAAAAAAAAAAAAAAAAAAGGTTGGATTAGAGCACTTTCTAGTTTATATTAAATAGCTTATGATATAGCAAAACAGTGTCTGTAGATGTTCGTAAAAAATATATCACCATTGCTAGGAATAGCAAGGTTTTCATGGAAACAATAAAATGTACCATTAGGTTGATTTGTAAGAAATATTTACATTTAAAATTGTAAACTCTCCATTTTCCTATTAATATTTAAAAACATAAAATTTAAAATTTAAGATATGATAGATCTCATTAAAACATCTAACTCAACACTAGCATAAATTAAAAGTTGAGCCATTTATCACTAACAGTGAGATTAAATACCAAATTCATATTAGGAATAGAATATTAACAGATTTATCATAAGACTAATTTGCATATTGTTTTACAAGAGAAAATCCATTAATTTCTGATTCTTTTTATCGTTTTCTAATTCAATAATGCTTTTCATTTTAATATCTAAGTGTTACATTAAAATATTTTTATATTGCAGATAAAAGCTTAGCATTATTTATAATATTTTGGGAAGGGAAAGGGGGAGGAACAGGAGATTATTAGTTTTCTCAATTTTCTGGAGCAACACCAGGATACAGATCCCACTAAATAAAAATGTGCTTAATGTTAAAAATTTACAGCAGTTTTACAATTGTCACTGATCAGAAATATCATTTTGTATCAAACAAGATGGGAAGAGAAGAGTTATCTGCCCATATTTATTTTTTTAAAACTGAATATACTTAATGTTATTTACAGTTTAATTTTTTTTTCTTTTTTGGTTACTATTTGAACCATTTTATTTATTCCACAATTTTAGTGCTTTTAATTTTTATGTTTTTATTAAATTCCTAAATCTGGACTTAAATAGCAAAGTAAGTATTTCTTTACATGTTAACTTTTAGTTATAAATTATTTTTTGTTAAATAAATTTGTTTCGAAGTCCATAATTTTACATTTTTCATATAAGCATAATTTACAGTTTCAACTATATATAATGGGAAGAGGAGGAAATAATTGTTACATGTCCCATTTTATACTAGAGCTTTTCTTATTCTCATAACTATTTAGACAATGTAGTACCATTTCCATATTTTTCATTCCAGCATTGTTTGGACTCTCGAATGTGTATCCATTGATATCTTCTATGCTTTTATATAGAGTGATGTGGTAGCAGTATCAGAATTTTTTGTGAAAATAGCGAATAATTCCACCCCATCTTTCCAAGCTTATAACTCCTCGAAAAATGCAATTCAAGCCCTAATTTTTTTTTTTCAATTAAAGGAGCAAGGACCAAGATTTCATTAAAAAAAAAAAAAAAAAAAAAAAAAAAACGTGTTTTTTTTTTAAAAAGGTTTTAAACTTCGGACTTTACAGGTAAAATTCGACGAGAACACGATGTCCGTTTTTTTTTAAATTTGAATATATTATGTATTGACCTTTTCTCTTCAATTTGTGAGCAAATAATTATGTACTTATCCGAGTCGAAATTAATTATTATTAGACATTTACAAAATTGGAGGCGTGAATTATTCGACCCCCTGTCTTTCCAAGCTTATAACTCCTCGAAAAATGTAATTCAAGCCCTAATTTTTTTTTCAATTAAAGGAGCAAGGACCAAGGTTCCATTAAAAAAAAAAAAAGAAAAAAGAAAAAACAAATAACGTGGTTTAAAAAAAGGTTTTAAACTTCAAACTTTACAGGTAAAATTCTACAAGAACACGATGTCCGTTTTTTTTTAAATTTGAATATATTATGTATTGACCTTTTCTCTTCAATTTGTGAGTAAATAATTATGTACTTATCCGGGTCTAAATTAAGTATTTACTTTGTAATAGACACTTAAAAATTGGGATGGGGGGGGGGGGAACCGTGAATAAAAAAAAAAAAACGTTTGTCTAAAATATTATATTCGGTTTATTGGAAAGAACATAAAATTTCACATTGACCCTGAAAATATCGTAAAAATAGAATCAATAGAAAAATTTTGATAGATTTTTAAAATTTAAAAATTTAAAAATATTGAGTTTAAAAATTGAAAAATATTGAGTTCAGAAAATTCATTACTGTTTTAAAAAAAAAATAAAAATATTTTTATTACTTTTAAAACAACTGTAATAGTTTATTTTGGAAGTATAATCCATAAAGAAAATAAATAACCCACTTTTAACAGAGAAATTACGAGATTTTTATATTGTATTCGCAGTTTCGTGTTAGGGGTGTCAAAAATTCCTACAAAAATTCTGATAGTGCTAGTGATGTGGTTATCGGTTGATTAACTGTGTCGGATATATACGAGAGAGTCAAAACAATGAAAAGAATATGCTGACAGCCCTAGTAATGAATATACAAACTAGTGATGGAACGATTCCAATATTTTTCCCAATTCCGTACTAAATTCCTGATTCCGATTCTTTATAAATCTCTATAGAGTTGTTATTTTCCCTGATTTCTGTAAAAAACATGTTAAGTGTATAGATAGTTTTGTAAACGTAAAATTACACTTGTGTAGGATGATCTATAGATTTTTGCTTTACTGGTATTTTAAAATCAATATATATTTATTATTTGATCATTATTACCAGCAATGGAAGATTTTGCTTTAACAAAATCAAATAAAAAAAAAAAGACAAGAATCATTTTAGCATCAGAAAAAAGATACCAATTTTTCCGATTCCCGATTCCGATTAATCATCCCAACACTAATACAAACATTTAAAAATATTTTCTGTGCTTGCTATGTATACGTTTTGTTTATTGTGATATTATTTACTGTTTTGTATGTACCATTAGCTTGTAAACATTTATTCATTAGTAAGCAATTACTTTACTTTTATTCTACAATTAAATAAGTTTGTATTATGAACATTAATTGCATTACTTTTACTATTTTTTTGCTTGTGTTTATTACTGACTGCATGCTATCCATGTACATGTATCCATGCTGGGTTACAAAATCTTAACAGTCACAGTCAAATGAAATCACTAGTCAAGTACCTAATTATTTGTGTCAACAAACTGCCACCAACAGAAGACATTCTAGCACTAGGTACTTTTTGTTTAGATATATTTTTACCACACTATTGGTAATCTGAGAAATCTATTCTTTACAGAACATTATTGCTTCATACTAAGTGAAAAGTTATTTCCTTTACTAGACAGCTCAACCTAAAAATAAGGAGGAAACCGATATACATATATATATATATATATATATATATATAAAAATAAAAGGCAAAATGTGTGTTAGTGTGTGTGTGTGTGAATTTTTGTGTATGTTCGGCAAGGGCTTTTGGAGGTGGGGGTGGGGTGGAGGACTCCGGGTGGTTACTGTTTCTTAGGACCTTTTATATGCTACTTAGATTATAATATCTAAGATTTATGAAATGAGGTTGTGTCTATCTTTAATTTGAGCGACTTTTACACGCTATTTTTGCAATATTTTTCACTTGCCACATATTTCTTTGGCTTTGCTGTATATAAGCGAAACTGAATCCGTAGCAAAGCCAGTTCCCTGGCACTCGTGCTAGGGATGCCCACAAAAGCAAAGGGTTGATCAATGCAGGGGAAACTCCTTATATCAGACAATTGCTATCCTCCTTTTTATGGCCTTAATAAGTGGTGAATTAAAAAAAAAAGTGATCAACAGATAACTTGTCTACGATGTGGTGTGACTAGATGTAACAACCCAAACAGCTGAGAACATTTTTCTAGAATCAAAAACAGTTAATGGATTTTTATCAAAATTGGAATAAGGATTCTAAACTTAAGCTTTAATACCATTTATATTTTGAATTTAATATTGGTAGGTCAATATAAAAGTGGTGCAAAACACTTTTGTTTTGTGAATTAGAAGAAACCAGTCCTGGTATGGGAATTCTGCTAATTGACTTATAAACCAAAAGTGTGGCCCTATTAAAAATAAAAAAATAAAGAGGGAATCCGATTTCAAAGACAAAAAAAAAACAAAAAAAAAAAAAAAAAAAAAAAACGAATGTTTATTTTTAATATCTGAGAGGTCTTTAGATATAAAGTAATATAAGCTGTTTACCCTTATTCACTGCAGGAACCAAGTACTTAAATTTTTGTTCCTCATTCCATTAAATATCCTCACCAAATACAGTAAGTGAACTGATTAGGGTTAAATGCTTAACTAGGACTTTCAAAAAGTTGTATAGGTGCTAGTGTGATTGAAAGAATTAGGAGTGAATGGAGTAAGTCTAGGAAACTTTATCATTACTAACCAACAGAATGTTACTGTTATTCAAGCATGCAGTGTGATGATAGATGGAAGTGAAACCTTTCTGGTTAGAATTAAGAACATGTAATATGCATCGAGAAAAATAATGAGAATGATATGATGGATGTCTAATGGGAGATCTGATGATCTTGGAGGAAGATTAAATTAGGATAGTATGGGAAGATGTGTGCAGAACAGGAAACTGTACAGTCATGTTGAAACAATGGATTAGTTAGTAGGTGTAGAACAATTTGAGGTTGCAGTATTAGTTCACAATGAAAACACAGGAAGTGATAAGAATAAACTTGAGAAAAAGGGATAAATAAAGACTTGTCTAGAGATAGATTAGTTTTGAATTTCTAAAATCCATTCAATACATGCCAGCATGTAAAATGTTAAACTGAATATGATAATATATAGCAACATTATTTAAGATCAACAGACTAAAATTATTCCAAGTTAGGGAAAGTAGATAAAAATAAAAATATTTTTAGGAGAAATTTAAGGCATAGATTTATACTAAAAAGAAAATAATTTTCCTAATATTTTACTCATAGGACACATGGAAATTCCAGCTACTTATTTGATCTATGTATAGTTTTAATGAAAATATTTCTTTGCAAATAAGATTTAATATTAAGAAAAAAGGTCTTCATTCTTTGGTTAAAATTATCATTGCCAGTTTAATATCTTTTAAATAAAGCAAAAACTATAACAATTAGATGTGTATTAAAATAACATGAAAATAAGAATGTAAATACAAAGTTTTTGAAATTTTGCTAAGTCGATGGGTGAACCAAATTCAATTTTGGAACAATTCATTTTAAAATGGGTGAAGTCAAAATTTTTTTTAACCTTAGTGATACCAGTTAATTTTTCATTACCTGCATATTTCATTTTTTTTTAGTGATTGGACAATCTTATTTTTTTACAATGTGTTTAAAAAGTGTATAAGCATATTATAGATATTGCAAATAAGCTACAAGTTGCTTTTTGTTATTTTGATATGGATTTCAAATAAAATTGACAAAATTCATTTGAATTTTGCTGAGTTTAAAATATACAAGGGGGTTTTCAACTTGTATTGCACATATTTATATGAAAATTTATACGTTTTTAGCATAATGTTTTTGATTGCTTCATTATGGTATTCCAAAAGATAGCACAAAGCTTGACTATAACTCTGATTCATTGGATTAACTCCCCTGGTATTGTTAGTATCATTCAATTTTAATGCAATATTCTTTATTTGCTACACAAAAGTAAAAAAAATGACAATCAATTTTGTATTAATTTTTAAATTAATTTACTTCAGTACATTATGTAAAAAAGACGAATTAAAACAATTCATCATCATATTGGGTTTAACAGGTGTTGAAAAGTTTTTAGAAACTGACTCTGAAACTAACCTATTTCATAGCCAGTCTTTATCCCTTTTTCTCAAATGCATTTGTACAACTTGCATGCTTTCTTTGACCTTACCCTTCTACCTCAACCAAGCACTAATCCATTCTTTTAATGTGGTCATACCATCAAAGTCTCCTGTTCTGCACATATCTCCCTATAATTTCCAGATTTAATCTTCCTTTGAGGACAGGAGAAGTTAGACATTCTTTACAACTCACATAACCATTATATCATTCTCATTATTTCTAGTCAACATATCCTTATCACATACATCATCACACTGCATTAATGCCTGATAAACTCTTCTCTTGAACGAAATAAATTTTACCAAACCATTCAACCAAACACTTTTTAATGATTTTAATTAAAAAAAAATGTGAAAAATTATGTGTAGACTTGAAAAAAATTTGGAATGGGATTTATATGCATACGTGCTAAGAGTATCAGTGACAATTATGTAGTATTTTTATCGATATTTCCATTCTTCTGATCTATCAGATTTCATTTTAGTTATCAATTTACATTTACCGTATACACTTGTATATAAGTTGATCTTGTGTATAAGTCAATGTGCATTTCAAGACCACAAATTGCATCATTTTAGGTATTACCCATGTATAAGTCGACTGTAGATTCTAGATAATGGTCTCTCTCATAGCTATTTCTTGCACAGATAATTTCATTTTTGGTGTTTTTTTTTGTAAGACATATTATAAATTGTTTCTTGGCATCCGCGAGTGAGAATATGTGCATTTATGCATGTGATCTATTCAATTTTCATATATAGAACCAACCCACTGCACACTTACATGCAACGAACACAAATGTTGCTAATCAGACATTCTGATCAATTACATGCTGTAGATTCCAGGTGCAGTTACTGTTTTTAGACATTTTTTGTCACATGCTATAATAACGTAAACGCATACATTGCACAACCTGTAATATACCGTAATAATGTGAACGCATGTGTTAAGTGCCATTAAACGATTTCATTAAATAGTTGTCATTAAATTATTAAAACTTGTTGAACTTAAGGGAGAACAACATATCGTAAACACTACATTTCCTAACTTACTAAAAAAAACATCATATCACCGAATACATATCGAACGTAGGCCTATGTGAGAGCTATTCCAATTATTATAGCGAGAGTTATTCCAATTATTATTAAGCCTATCACCGAAAAACTGCATATGTTTACATGCTGGCAAACACTGTAGTGGGGTCGGAAAGAGTGTGATTAATTACTAGGATTACCAGAATATACCGAGTGCAGACACAAAATGGTATTTTTTATGTTATGATCGAGTGCTGAGTTGCTGTTTAACAACATTTCCAAAAACATTACCTATGTATAAGTCGACCCCCCAAAATAAACTTAAAATCGTCTCCCAGAAATTCAACTTATACAAAATATATATAGTAAGCTGATAACTGACAATTTATTCGCACAGTAAAAGAATGACTGAATTTAATATTTCTGGTTTGGTTTGGTTGTTGCTTTACAGCATATAAACCCTTTTCAGGTTATTTAATGCCGAATCCAGTGATTTTGAAGAAAATTTTTTAAATAGAATATATTTGTTTTTTTCAAATTGGTTTCTATTTAACCCGTAGTTAGGACCCTAACAGGTACTACCACTTTGGGTCAAAGTGGACCTGGGAGTAATGGCAATTAAAGGGTGGCTCCACACTCCCCAAAGCCCGCAAGCTGGGGCCTCACCATTGGATATAGTTTAAAGTCATATCCAGGACCATAATATTTCTGAAAAAATATCTTGAATTACAAAATTTATCAGTTTTTTTTTTTTTTAATCACTAAATATATTTTAGGATAGACTTTTTTTTCTCTAGATCTTTTCAGTAAACAAACTTTTTTTTTGCCTGAGAAATTATCCAGTATATTTTGAGAATCAATTTAAATTAAATTCACTTTGAGTGGAAATAAGGAGTGAAAGTTTTTCATGATTAGGAGTATCAAACAATTTTTAAAGTACATAGAATGGATTTCAGAATTGTGTCAACAGTTGTGTGAAAGTATACTTGTCATACACACCATAAGAAAGAGTTTGAATGCCTATTAAAAACCATCACTGTCTTTAGTCTCTCTATACAAGAGTGTCAGGATAATTTGATAAAAGGATACTTCAACCTATAAGTAAACCATGACAAAATATGCAAAATGACAGTATTTGAAGCCTAAATATCTTCTCAGTGTGGCTACAGACTGACTCTTATGAAGAAGAATGGTACACCATCTAGTTATGTTCCTATTTACAATGCCCCCCCCCCCCATGGGACAGAGTTAGATACCAGGGTCGTTTTTTTAATGTGGAGAAAATGAACAAAAAAATTGTCTCAGTCGTGAAGGATTTCTCCTCCACTGACAAAGAACAAGAAATTGAAGTGCAGCATCTGAACAGTACTACACTTTGATCTTGAAAGTAATAGCACTAAGCTGAATATTCTACCCAACCAGACAAAAATACCAAAAAGAAAAGCTATAATGCAATTTAGTGATCAATTAATATTCACCATACCAACTCATAAAAATAAACAGCCACATACCTATGTATCTAAAAAAAAAAAAAAAATTGAGTGCTAACCATAGAAACTAAATAATGATAAAAAATTAAACAGGATGGACAGCTTTTGCATATTGATTCTATTTTTTGATCTTTCTCATTTGTCTTATATTACAGCGGAAGTTTTAACAAAAGAACCAAATACTTTTAATTCCAGTTAGAAATCATTTTATAGCATTTAAAATTTTAATATTGAAGAAAAATGCCACTTTGAATCAAACAGTTTGGCAAAGTTTGTTCCACATTTTAATCAAATAAAATTGGTTACTATTTCATAAAATTGTTGCATAAAAAGATTTGTTAAAAATCTGCAAGAGAAAACTAAATTTTTGTGTCAGTTAAATTTAAGTCGACAGTTTTCATTTACATGTTATTTCTTTGTTCAATTGACATGGAATGCAACAAAGATATCAACAGAGTATTATTATTATTTATTTTTTTTTTAATCACGTTCACCCCAAACAAAGCATATCATCACTAGGACATAAGGGGCTACTATTTGGGACCAGGCCTAAGAAAGATTAATAAGATGTTCGTTTACTTTATATTTAAACTTCTGCATATCAATACAGCCAAGGAAGCAGGTAGCGGGAAGGGAATTCCAAAGTCTAGCTGCTTGAGGGCAGAAATTATTAGAGTAGAAAACTTTCTGGACCTCAACAGTGAAGGGGTGAGATTTTGTTGCGAAGTGGGTTTGTCGGGATATGTACGTTGCGGGAGCACAAGTGAAACGAGTTCATCAGAGCACATTTCATTAAAATATTTGTAAAAGATGCATCATTGCAGTGATAGGACAGAGGTTGGAAGTTAGTTGACAAAGTGGGACCTCTTAGATTGAAAACTCTTTTTTGGATCCTATCCAAGAGGGAGAGGCTAGTGGTAGATGCACCAGCCCAGATACGGCAACAATACTCCATGCATGGGCAAATGGTGACCTTGTAAAGGTACAGAATACTCTCAGGTGCGAGTAATCTTTTAGCACGATAGAGGAAACCCACCTTCTTTGCAGAAACCTTCGCAATATCCTCAATGTATTTGTTCCAGTTCATATTGCCTCTGAATGTTAAGCCGAGGAGTTTGCAAGAAGAATTCTTAGGTAAGGTGTTATTTGTCATGAATATCAATGGTTGGAGAGGTGTCGTGTAATTGTTAAAGGAGAGTAGCATAGTCTTACATTACCATCCCTTTGCAGACCCATTTCACTACTGTCTGGGGGTCATTTTCTAACGATTCTAACTTTTAAATTCTTCCCTCGTGCATGTTATAAAGCATTGTATCATCAGCAAATATACTTTAATATTTAAGAGTATCATTTTAAACTATGCATTATCCTGTTCTGAATTCATCCTGGATTGGCTTCTTTTAAAGAAGTTTCTATGGAATATGAAATTCCCAAATGGTTCCCAGTTGCATATATACAGTCCTGGTCAAAATCATAAGACCACTTAAGAAAGTAAGCGTTTACGCATATTATCGAATTTTTAATCAAACAAATGGTTGAAACCATTGCCAAAAGGGAAAATATGATGGAAAAAAAAATGAAATCTGCTTCATTCGAAACCTTAACCCTGATCTAATAATTATTTAAAAAAAAAAAACAAACATTTTCACCTGGTCAAAATGATAAGACCACTGATAATTTATCTAACAAAAGGCAATTATAAATTACTAAAAAGGATCTCAATATTTAGTATAGCCTCCATTATTACGAATTACTTAAAAAATTCTCTTCGGCATGCTTGCGACTAAGTTTTTTATCAGTTGCAAAGGAATTTTATCCCATGTACTGAAAACTGAATTAAAAAGTTACTTTATCGAATCATACTGGGTTCCATCCTTGAACATTTCTTTTGCCATCCATCCGCAAAGATTTTCAATGGGATTGAGGTTCGGAGAACATGTTGGATGATCTAACAATTCTATATTATTTGAAGAAAAGTATTCTCATGCTTGTTGAGAAGTGTGTATCGCAGCGTTGTCTTGCTGGAAAATCCAATTTCTTCCACACAGACGTGGACCTTCAGTCCTGATAGAAGCATTTTCAATCATTGAAATGTACTTCAATGATGTTTGCCGGCCTTTCACTACTTGCAACTTTAGGGTCCCAGCTGACGAGAAAGCACCCCAGATCATTAAAGACCCTCCTCCACTATGCCGAATTGAAAAAGTCTCTTTGGGCAAATTTTTTATCATACCAATAGTGTTGAAATCCATCTGGACCATCTAGATTAAACTTTTTCTCACCGGAGAAAATTACATTTTCCCACTTCTCTTCATCCCAAGTCTGATATTTAGCGGCATATTTAAGTCGGTTAGTTTTGTGCTGTTCAAGAAGACGTGGTTTCTGCAGTCGCTTTAAATGATTGAAACCCTTCATTTTCAGATGCCTTCTGATGGTTTTAGGATTACATTCTGCTGCTGTTTGGCTTTTCAATCGACTTGAGCTCATACTGGAGTTTTTGTTTTAAACTTCTTCTGATACAGTGATCCATTGATGGGGTTATTTTTTTTGGTCGACCTCGACTCTTTTTGTGCCCATATTGATCTGGATTTCTTAAAAAATTTGTGATGACCGTTTTGCTACGATTCACTTCGTTTGCAATGGATCTATGGGAGAGTCCACCCCTATTATAAGCTCAAAGATCCTTCCTCTTTCAAACTCTGATAATGTTGCCATTTATAATTTAGTAAGATGTTTTTTATCCACTAACAAGTTGCTTTTAGTAACATCGAAAGCTTTTCGTATTCATTTTTTCAAAACTAGCCGATTTTATTAAAGTGGTCTTATCATTTTGACCAGGTGAAAATGTTTGTTTTTTTAAAAAATAATTATTAGATCTGGGTTAAGGTCTCGAATGAAGCAGATTTCATTTTTTTCCACCATATTTTCCCTTTTGGCAATGGTTTCAACCATTTGTTTGATTAAAAATTCGATAATATGCATAAACGAGGTTTTGCAAGTAAGAGTCAGTGTCCTTTCACAAATGGTGCCTGATATTTCCAAATGGTACCAATCTGGTACTAACCAGGCTCAACATGACATTAGTGATCTAACAAGGTCCATTGTATAAACGTAATTATGCCATAAGCAATAAAAATAGGTAATTTTCTTTCCAACCAATGTTTTAAAAATTGGTATTTTTATATAAAATGAAGTAGATTAAAGTCTATCACAAACCAGTCAGTTTAGTGTGGGAACAAAACAAGTAAATATAGTGTTATATTACTTTCAATTTTAATGGATAACTCCTTTTTGGGTTATTGTGATAAAATTAGGATGTAAACAAAATGTTTTGTTTTCTTTTTATAAATGTTCAATTCTTTCTCTTGCGTCATTAGTTTTTTGTTTTTTTTAGATTACTTCGAGTTAGGTTACTATTTTCAGTGATGAGCGATTAATTTTTTAACGTTAGTTTTTCAATTTAATATGCATGATAGTGTGTCTATACATATAAAACAATCATAAAAAGATGGAGCTTTAAGTTGCCTTCCACACACATAAAAAAATCCAAATTGAAAACTATAGTGCATGAAAATGTTGCCCTATTATCAAAATGTGCTTTCATACGTTTTTATATAGTTCAAATTTTAAGGTTTTTATTAATAGTAAAATCTAACTATTTCTACTGTGCTTCGATCACATTACAAAGATTCAATATGTTAGCTGTTGAAAGAAACCGAATGCGAACAAATTTGTGCTTCGATGTCATTTTTGTAAGGTTTTTTTGAGAGGCAATGGGGATTTTGTTTAATGTTAGATATAATAATTGTTTTCATTGTAATAACTTTTTCACTTGTTTGCTGGCTGATTTTTTAGTGATACACTGAAAATTGGCCTCTAGATCAATTGCATACAAAAGAGCAAATTTGATAATTTTCAACCAATGTTAAATGGCCATAATTTAGTGATGGAGGTCATATTGGCTAAGTGGTTAATGACATGAACTGAAAACCTGTGTGTGCCATGTTTGAATCTAGTTTGTTCCACAGAAACACTTTCATCGAACTCACATTTGACCTTGTGTCTAATTGAGCTAACAAAATAATTTTGCTATCATTGTTTATGTTTTGCAAAAGTTCATGTAGCTACGTAACATTTTTTTGTAGAATGAAAATAAAAATTTGGGTTTGGGATCTCTACTATAATTAATACTTTGTTTACATAACCTCTGATAATAACCTACATCAACATATTACAATACTTGATTAATTTTGAATTTTTAAGGGAAATATTTTGTAAATAAAGAATTTGAAAACGTTCTACTAAACGTACAGGTGAATTCCGGACAGGTAAATGTAATAAATAGCACTCACCCCCGGGGTGGGTTGAGCCAACTCCAAATGAATTCACTGTGTCTCGCATAAGGATGGTTCACCCATGCTGATCGGCAGCTGTGTCCTTGGTATACTTCTTTTAACCAATACCGGTTCCAGTAATACTTACCAAAGTACATGGACCCAGCAACCAGCTCCATGACCGGTATGACAACTCAGAATCTATATGGACCAGGGAGTAAGGGTAACCAAGGGTTTGATTTCACATTCTCCAAAGTTCCAAAATTAGGATCCACACCATTGGATGCTAAGTTATTGAACACATTAGAAGATTATAAGCTGCCGATGATATTTCCCAAGTTTACAACAAATGCAGAAAAGAATTATGCACCATCCGAGGAGGGTGAGTCATTGGCCATTTATTTTGCTTTGCAATACTCCAGTCTTTTTTTCTCTTGGTTTCTCAGATTTATTCATTGCAACCGATCATAAGCCCCTCATTAGCATTTTCAACAATTGTGAGCTTAGTAGTATCACAAAACCCATTCAAAAAACAAACGCTTCCCTAGAAGTTTGCCATTGTTCAAAGAAGTAGACCAGGAGTCCCGATGCCCTGTCACGCTATCCGGCAAATATTTCTTCCATTCTCACATTTCAGTATGATTTTCCCGAAACACTTGGATATTCAGAATAAGATATTGCCTTCCAAACCAGCAGTGTTTGTGCTCTCAACCAGTTGGATAATGTAACTTTGGACCATGTTGCTGATGCTACACAATCCGATCTCCAATCTCAAACCTTGTTGAAAGCTGTGTAACTCTAGTTTCCAGAGAAGCGTAATTATACTGAACCATTACTTTACGATTTCTAGGAAGTGCATAGAAAATTCTGTATTTGAAGGTATTGTTTAGCTTGATAACCATGTTGTGATCCCTCTTCCATTACGGAAATTGGTTTTAGAAAATCTTCACGGGGTCACTAGTATGAAATTTAGAGCAAACCAATCTATTTACTGGACTTGATGCCAATATCCGTAATTAAAGATCTTGTGATTGCACTGAAAATGCCCCTTCACAACATTCTGAGTCACCGATTTTCACTTCAGCTCCACTGTACCCATTTCAGCAAGTATGTGCTGACTATTTCATGATAAACGGCCACCACTATGTAGTTATTGTTGGTGGTTTCAGTTGCTGGATTTGTGTTTATGCCTTTCGAACAAGATACTTTTCAAGATCTTTTCATTGCATACAGCGTCGCTGAGGACATAAGTTAGTGATGAGAGACCTCAGTTTGTTGCCAAAGAGTAGCAAGATTTTCTAACTCAATGGGGTGTGAAACACAGGTTGTCTTCAGTTGCCTATCCCCAGTCAAACGGACATGTGGAGGTGGCAGTAAAGACAGTTAATATGATTGTTCATGATAAGCTGTCTCCCGACAAAAGTCTTAACAATGTCAAAGCAGCACATGCAATCTTTTTCCAGAGAAACACACCATTGCCTGGTATTCAACTTAATCCAGCCCAGATTCTCCTCCACCGTCAATTGAGAGATAGCATTCCTAAACACCTGGAGTATTACCAGTTGTACGCAGATTAGATTGTCAATACTTAGCAGCATGAAAAAACATTCATGACCAGCATCATTGAGTGGTGTGGGATGATAGAAATCAGAAGGAGCTTTGTCCACTTCCAGTTGGTACAAATATCGTTGTTCAGGGTGCTGACAGGAAGTGGACCAGGGTTGGGACTATTGTCGAGGTTCTTCCATACAGACAATATCAAGTCAAAATATCATTCCCTTTATTGTTCTTTGTATGTGTCAGTTCTCACTGCTGAGCAGCCTTTTATGTTCTGCTGATTAAAGCCATTCCCATCAATCCGGTAGTTCGTCCTTACTTCCTCAATAGCTAATAAAAATTTTGGATCATGAAATTCTCATTTGATGAAAATTCAATAAAGATGATTTTTATTTGAAAAAAAAAAAAAAAATCAACATAGAATTCACGGCAACATTGAAAGATTTCAGTGTATCATAATGATCGAGTTACCATGATTATGATAGAAACTTAAGTTTTACTTGCAAGCACTGAGTACTCTAGGTGCCATAAAATTACAGGCAAGTTGAGAGCAGATAACCAGTTTGTGTGCAAAACAATGGAGACGGATGATAACTCAAATGTTAAAGTATATTTGGATGATTCGGCTACTGAAGTTGTGTAGAAGTTTTGTTACTTTAGTGATACCTTTGAAGAACAAAGAGGAGCTGGTGCTGATATGATAGCAAGAATAAGGAATGGATGACGTTCAGGTAACTTCTGTCATTACTATGTGATTGTTACTAATGTTAAGTAATCAGTAATGTTATCAGACATGTGTGTGCAATGTAATGTGTGGAAGTCAAATTGGGTCAATGAGGGTGAGAAATGATATGGGAATAAGACGATGGATGTGTAATGTGAGTTTGAAAGACATGCTTAGATTTGATGACCTTAGAGCTGTACAGTATATGGAGATATGCATAGAACAAGAGACTGTTGGTTTAGTCATATTGAAATACTTGTTGAGAATTCTTAGGTTAGTAGATGTAAAACAGTTGAAATAAATGGTGTCAGTTGAGAGAGGAAATCTAAAGAAAACATGGGAAGTGATGAAGATGAACTGGAGAGAAAAAGGCATCAATAAAAATCTGGCCAAAGATAGATTAGTAGAATATCAATTTCTAAAAGCTGTCCAACACATGCCAGCATGTAAAACAGAGCCTCTACCTCATACAGAGGTCCGATTTGCTTGAACTGGACAGTGAGAAGTGATCCTGCTGGCTAATAAAGTAGCTAATGAACTAAGTAACATTGCTAACCTCTACCAGAAAAAACTCCCATTTGTTAAGTGTAACAGCAAAGGTTCTGACATTATAATTCATGAAAAGCAGGAAAGATTTGGGTCACTACACTTTAAAAAATGCAATGTACTCTGACCCACAAGTGGTTGATCTTCGGTGATGAAATAACGAGTGGTTAGCCTGGGGTATGGGGGTGGAGGTCAGAGACTTGGTGCGCGTGGGCACTCAGGTGGGGGAGGATCACAGACATTGTGCGCGCAGGGGTGTGGGGTGTGGAGGAGAACCAGAGACGTGGTAGGGGGTGTGTGTATAGAGGATGATCAGACAGAGACGTGGTGCATGCGGATAGTCAGGGGGTGAGGTGTGGAAGAGTAGGAGGATCAGAGGCATGGTGCGTGCAGGCAGCCAGGGGAGGGGGTCAGAGACGTGGTGCGCGCGGGCAACCAGGGGAGTGGGTCAGAGGTGTGGAAGAGTAGGAGGATCAGAGGCATGGTGCGTGCAGGCAGCCAGGGGAGCGGGTCAGAGACGTGGTGCGCGCGGCCAACCAGGGGAGCGGGTCAGAGACGTGGTGCGCGCGGCCAACCAGGGGAGCGGGTCAGAGACGTGGTGCGCGCGGCCAACCAGGGGAGCGGGTCAGAGACGTGGTGCGCGCGGCCAACCAGGGGAGTGGGTCAGAGACGTGGTGCGCGCGGCCAACCAGGGGAGCGGGTCAGAGACGTGGTAACCTAAATAAGCGCAGCAAACTGTACATGTGTCTTTACTTTATTCCATGTGTTAGAAGAACTTCACAAATTAATGTTCACACTTTTAACAGTCCAGCCATATAGTTTTAATTAATCAAGTAAATAGAATAGTTAAATTGTTCGATTATTAAATAATTACAAAATAATCAGCTCCTCTTTTTCATAACGAATTTTTAAAATGAGATTATTGTGGAAAATTAAACATGTACAAAGTTTACTTAATATATTTAAATATGAGAATTATTATAAAACTTACATTATGAAGTTTCATTTAATCCATGGAGGTAGATTGTTCTCATTCTGTCATTCATGACCGGGTAGACATGTTAAGAAATTCTTGTTTTATTCTTAGTAATGAATGCTCATGATGAGGCTTGAACCTTTAATCTCCCAGAACCAATTGTACTCAACACTTTTATCCATTGCATCATGGGTCCATGTAAGTCTTTAGATTTTTGCTTAGCTAAACTTATTGACAACAATTTTATGCATCAATGTTATACCAGAAATGCAATATTTAAATAAATTACTAAACAAAGTAAAGAAATTGTGAAATTCATAGGCAACTTTTCCAATTCAAAAATTCGATATTGCCCATCTCAAGGAAAATAAAAACTCAACCATCTATGTAAATTATAAATAGAAAAATTTTCTAAAATTGTTTGGTAGATAAATGAAAACTAAGAAATATGAAAATAATTTTCTAAATGCTTCCACCAGAAATTGCGTGTGTGAAAAAGAAAAGACAAATCGACCAGAGTTGCCTCCCCTTGTTTTGGCTCACGGCATTTTCAAGTCCAAACAGAGTTGAATGCTAAAACTATGGAGTATGAATAGCAAGGCGTTAATATGATCGAAATGGATTGCCAGCTGAAAAATGTGATAAAAACTATGAGAATACTACCATTGATCAAATTAATATGAATTAATATGCAATATAAGGGAAGGTTTATTGACAAGAACTGACAAATTTCTTGCTAAATAGCGATAAAAGCAACATGAAGAAATTATTGGAATGACGGAATTTTATTTAATTTGGATATTAAAATATTTAGCTTAAAGCTTCAATTTTTTTTGTAATTGAAAGCAAGATCCTAAAATCATGTACAGATCCAACCGTAAAAATACCAATTTTTTAACAAGCTAATGAGTTAATTTTATCAGATTTCATTTTCAGATTAACAATTTTAATATGTTTAAAAAAGTATACACTTATTTTTTTTTTTAAATCGATCAAATAACTAGCTCTGTAAACTCGATTTAACAGTAAAAAAGCACCCCCCCCCCCAAAAAAAAAACAACATTGATTTCTTCAAAAATAACCTAAATCTGGATTGGATGTGATAAGAATTTTATAACAACAAAAGCACATGTAAAATGGAAATGGCCTTTTTTTCTGTAAACAAACATGTCAAAATGATAGACAATGATTTGGAGGTAATTAATACAAATCAATGAAAATAATTTTGTTAAATAAAATTGTAGTGATTTGAACAATCACTTGCGATATGTGTGTGTGTGTGTGGAATAATTTGTTGTGTATTTCACCCCCAAAAGTGTATTTGTTATTTTGTGAAATAATGAAAGAAAATAGAGAAAAAGATGGTGTTGTTGTCTAATACTGACCTTTCCTGCTCTTGCTGCGAATGTCGCGGAATTGTCAGTTGGCACCGACGAAATTTCGTCATCGTCCGGCTGTGACCTCGCCGTGGGGGTCACGACGCTGCCACCTTCGCTGCTGCCTTCCACCGAATCAGATTCGACACTCGTGTAACACACTTTAATCAACCGGCCATCCTGGCACAAGTGGCCCGATTTGATCCCCTTCTTAACCCACAACCGGAGTTGCTGGTTAAGATTCACGCCGTCGAGCAAGTCGACATTATAACTGCGACAAATGTAATTCTCGATGGATTTCAGATGAGAGCCACCGACTTCGCCGAGTTCCTTCACAGACCGGACGATCAGGCTGACCAGATCGGAGCCCTTGCCGACCTTGAGGGTGCGACTCTTCAGCTGGGAGATTCGCTTGGGATCCTTGTAGGAGCAGAGCCCCTTGTTGTAAACCTTAAGGACCGTGCCCTCTTTGACGCACGACTCCAGGTGCTGCTCGACCGTCTCGCGGGTCACATTGTGGAACTGGCGCACGGCATTGCAGATCCTTTCGAGGTTCGGCCTCTGCTTCTGGTTCTTGATCTTGCGGATGGCGTCGAGGAGCCACTTGGTGTAGTTTGGGTTCGCAAGCCTAGGCTGCAAGAAATCCTTAGCTTCTCTCACCATATTTGGCTGCAGTTGATCTGGAACAATTCAGCATGACCCAACAAACAACGCCTTAAAACATAGAATTTTTTCAGGGGAACCCGCGAGCGGAGCGACAATGGACGTATACTGCTGAAGGATGAAGATGAGAATTTGCCGTTGGATGGGAGTGTTGTTCTTTTTCGTCTTTTATTTGCAACAATAGCTGGAGTCGTTCGTGTTGTGGCTTCTGCGGACCACAATGAAGGCGGATAATAGCGAGATATTAAACTCCAAAACATTTGAGATCCAGCCTGACCATGGATTTAGGATGGTATAAAGAAAATATATTCAAATACCCACACATGTGTATATTTATATTTATCTACGGATCCGTGCAATTAGAAAAAAAAAAAAAAAAATTTTTTTTTTTTTTTTTTTAAATATATATATTTGAAAAGATAAAAATATTTATCCAATTTTTTTTTTTAAAGACCATCACCAGGCTTGTGAAATTTAAGCAAACAAATGCCAAATTAGCGAGGGAAGGGGTAAAAAAAAAAAAAAAAAAAATTCTCAGATTTATTATTTTTTTAAAATTATATATATTTTTTTAAAAAAACAGAATTCACATAGCGCTTGTGTGTTCAGTCTAAAAAGACCTTAACAACAAGGATTTCTTAAATATATTAAGAAAGATTCAAATTGAAAATGCATCCTGTTATTCCACGTGTTCAAATGTTGTCGAGAACCTGCCAAAAATAAAAACAAAAGTATATAAAATAAAAGTAAGTAAAAATTATTAATTAAAAAATTATATATGTATTTATGCCATTTATTTTAAATATACGAAGCGAAAATAACAAAAGAATCTGTGTAGATAAAATAACCCATAAAGATTTGAAATTAAAAAATATTTTAAAATAAAACAATTTATAAACGGGAAATTTTAATGTTTTGTTTTAATAATAAAAGAGAAGATATTTATGCAATTTTTATTTTTTATTTTAGAAAGAAAAACGAAAACAAACGTTTAAACGTCGACAAATCGTAGATACAACTACAATTGTTATAACAAAGAGGTTTCTTAAAATAGTTAAAACGATCTTGACTTTTCTAGATTTTCAAGCGTATGTTTTTATTTATTTCGAAAAAGATAAATATATATCTCCTTTAAATATATAAAAAAAAAGGTAAACAAAAATTGTGTAAGTTTTAAAAATAAAACTTAAAAAGCAATAATAAAAATGGATTACTCAGTCCGGAATTCTGGACAGGTTTTAAAACCTTAAGATGAAAACTAAAATAAAATACACGAAATATTTAAAATACTTGTATTCAATGAAAGTTATTTGAGAAAATGAAAATAGAAATAAAAGTCTTTATTTTAAAAATTAATTATTGTAGGTAAAAAATAACATTTAGGAAGATAGATTTAAAAAATTGGCGAATAAAATAAAGAGAAAAAAAAGTTGATTTCGGTTTAGAATTATTTTATTTTATTTTTTTTAGACATTTAAGAAAATCTGAGATAGAATACTTAATAGTTTTAAAAAGAGAGACTATAAATATATATACCTACATAGATATAAAAAAATAAAACATTCATTAATATATTTTTTATAAGTAATAATACTTATGTCTAGATCAGTCGACCGACACAAAGAGGTGAAAATTTAGACTTTTTTTTTCTTTTACGGAGGTTTAAATATATATGACGATTTTTTTTTTTATTTGAAAGTATTAATAATGTGCGATAAGGGGTAAAGATGAGAAGAAAAATTAAGTAAATGCAAACAAACTTAAGATATATTTATTCAGAGTTTCTTTTTTCTTTCCTTTTAGTTGCAAAAATGGCGACTTTTCTTGCGAAAAAGGCAGCAGACGCGGCTAAGGCGGCCATTTGCGTGAAAAAGAAATATGGCGGGCCAACCACCTCACCAGTTTCAAAACAAAAATAAATGCGAAAACGATACATTTTAGAACCGCATAACAATTTTAAAAGAGTGATGATTCCATCTAAAAGTTATAAATTTAAAAATACATACATACATTTCTTTGCGTCTAGATATATTAAAACAAAAACAAAACAGAGATGATGCAAAACAAACAAAAAATAATAATACAATTAAACAGGGAAAAAATTATTCTCAAGCACATAAGCGGGAGGGGGGAGATTTATATTAAGCTGTTGCTCGAAGAAATATATCTATAAAAAAGAGATATTACTTACATGGGTATCGATTCCTTTATAGTATAGTCCCTTTCTGCAGGCTTTCCACTGCTTAATAATATCCACATCGAACGAGGCTTGGTGGATTTAACACCAAAAAAATTACATAAATTGAAACGGAATATGTGTTAGTTGCTCCATTGAACATTTGGCCATGCAATATGGCTGCCACAAGATAACAGACGCTGGCCTATTCTTAGGGAGAATTGAGATTTTGATCAGGCCACTTTGGGAGCGTTTTTTTCAAATTTCACGGCCAGCCCAGCGAGCGAGGGCGGCTTGATGGTCGATTTGACCAGTCGCTGTACAATTTCCAATCGATGTAGAATATGGTCAACGGGCAAAATGCCGATTTTTTTGGGGATTAATGATGAATTTTGATGCTTAGATCGGTGACCTAGTTCCCCCCAAATATGACTCCCGTTGAAACAATTTGTCCCATTCTCGACAATAGTGCAATTTGATTGGTCGATGATGGTAAGTGATACGTTTTTGGTGCCACACTATGGAGCCGGGGAGGAAGGGAGGGAGAAAAACAAGCTGAAAAAGAGAGGAGATGAAGAGAGACAGGGAGGAAAAAAGAGAGGTAAAGCAGGAGGAGGGGACAGAAAAAAAGGTGAATAAAAAGAAGCGAGGGGAAGGGGGAAAGAAAAAAGAGTGAATAAAAACAAACGAAGAGATCAGCTTAAAGTGGGGGAGAGAAAGAAAAAACAAAAAAGAAAGGGCAAATAAAAACAAGCGAGAAGACGAGCTTAGAGAGGGTTGG
The DNA here is from genome assembly GCF_053919585.1 of Euprymna scolopes. NCBI lineage: Eukaryota > Metazoa > Mollusca > Cephalopoda > Sepiida > Sepiolidae > Euprymna > Euprymna scolopes. The sequence continues at coordinate 74,908,572 of NC_136510.1, forward strand.
GGAGAATGGAAAATAAAAAAAAGAAAAAAGGCGAATAAAAACAAGCTAGTAGCACTACTCTCTATCTCTCTCGCCCCATCCCCACCACCATCTTGTCTTATTACATACATTTAATATACGTTTATGCGTATTTAACTTTGTACGTAAAGCTAAGGTATTCGCTTTTTATTTATTTCCTCCAGAAAAGCACGTGTGGTTAAATATGCGTATGCTGTTACATTCATTGTACGTACGTTCCGAATTCATGAGTTCAGCTACGTAAGTAAAGTAAAGTGATAATATATCCATCTCCACCTCAGCTGTAAGAAATAAATAAATAAATAAATAAATAAATAAATATAATATTAAAAAAAAAACAGTTTCTTTTTAAATGCGTATTTAACGCATTTAAAATATTTTTACGTGAGTAACTTTATCCAATGACAAGCCATTTGCATCTTTAAACAATAATAAAGTAAATAAATAAACCCAACGATAAATAAATTCGTTTATATACGTTTGTATTATTATTATTATTATTATTGTTATTATTTATTTAAAAAATTTTTTTTTTCAAATTTATTTTTTTTGGTTCTTGTCCAGAATTTAACCTAATTAGTATTATTATTTTTTAATTATGTGCACTCCACTCCACTGCACTGCATCATCATTACATGACAAAGTGTGTGATGACATATGTAGTTAGTTATTGTTTTATTGTTACTGTGTCACTAAGTGTGTGGTTACGTATTTATAGGTGTGAGGTTACCAACAATGATTGTATATGCATCAAGTATGTAATACATATATACGTGAGTGAATGTTACTATTATTACTGGTGATGATGGCTAGCCGGGTTCACACGCGGCTGCTTTATTTCTTCGACTAATACAACTGCTACACGTATTTTTTCTTCCATCGTTCTTTCTTTTATTACTTGTAGCGACAATTATTAGTATTATTATTCAATATTCATTATTATTAATATTCATTTATTATTTGCTGCCTGTTTTCACCCGATTTTTCTTATGCTGTCATTAAAACCAGCGAGGCAGGAAACACGTAAACAAATGCTTAGCTTTGTTACACACACTAACCACACACACATGAGAGAGAGAGAGAGAGAGAGAGAGAGAGAGAGAGAGAGAGAGAGCGCGCATATATACATTTTTTTTAGCATATACATACATAGATAAATAAAAGAAAAGTTTTAAAAAGTGATGTATGCATTACAACCGTATACACATATGTCTTTAAAACATTAATGTATGTCTGTGAAAGTGTGTGTGTGTGTATGGGTGGGGGGGGGGAGACAACAGTGGCAAGTTGTTAAGTAGATGTAGATTCGTAAGTTTATATATTAAAAAAAAAAAAAAAAAAACAGAAACAAAACACGAAAAGAAAAAGATATAATGATAAGGAGGTCGGGGACAGAAAGCATGCAGTGCTTTTTTTTTTAGGGTGTTACTCAGTTACTGTTAAGATTTAAAAAGAAAAGGAAAAAGAAAAACTAACCCTCATCAATACAGGGTCGCTGTAAAAACATAAAAAGATTGGGATATATAGTTCAATTTCAAAAAGAAAAAAAGAAAAAAGAAAGAAAGAAAGGATATATGACTTTAAATGGGGAGGGGAGGTAGAGAGAGAGAGAGAGAGAGAGAGAGAGAGAGAGAGAGAGAGGAGGGGGTCAGAAGGAAAGCAATTAAATGTTTAGAGGTTGCTGGTTGAAGAACCTTGATGCATTTCTCTTAAAATCCCAACTCTGTATTTTCCATGAAGATTGTGCACTTTCACACCAGATAGGTGGAAGTAGTTGACATACAAACAGTAAACACGAGTCGCTCATAGCAATTTAGCTTTTACGAAAACGCTGATATATCAAATAAAAACAAATAAAATAATTTAATATTAGCGTCTTATTATAAATAAAGCCTCACGTCTATATTATAAGACTCTTATAATATAGACGTGGCTTTATTTTTTGTCAATATTCATTTTTTTTACCTTGTATATTTTTATATTAAAGTATTGTATTTGCTTCTTCATAATAAAATACATGGTATTATTGTAGATGACCCCCCCCCCCAAGTATGGTACTAAACTTTTCAGGCGATTACACATGAACTGTGAAAAATTTGGCAGAAACAACAACAACAACAACAACAACAACAACGATTATTTTAGAATTTAGAGTGGGGAATCAGTTTTGAATATAAATTTAATGTAAAGTGGTCACCCGTTTTAGGACCATTCTAGCATTTTAGGACAGTTAATTAATTTGAGATATATTCTGTACAGATTTTTCTCCGGGGTGGATCTTTGTTTTTTTTTTTTTTTTTTTTTTTTAGACAATTATGCTCGGTTTTACGACCTTGCCAGTTGTTAGTGGTAAAAAATTGAGTTAACTACTCTAAAATGCTATAACGTTTGTATTTTATACGAAACTGATCCCCAGCTCTTAATTCTAAAATAAGTGTTTTCTCTTTAATTATTCTTCTTTCCGAAAAGTTTTCTAGAGTGTTCTCACACAATCATCTAAAAATAAAACTTCATTTCAGGGGGAGGGAGTGATTTAGCTGAAGGTATTAATTTATAAATTTACCAAAAAATCTTCATGTAAGGCGTGATTTTTAAAATTTTCATTTTTACTTTGTATATTATTATTAGATTAAATTAATATTATTTATTTATTTATTTACTTACTTATTTATTTTTTTACTTACGTTCACCTCAAATAAGGCATATCGCCACTTGGACGCAAAGGATTATTATTTGGAACTAGGGAAGATGCACAAGGTGCTGGTTTACGTTACATTTAAACTTCTGCATGTCAGTACAGTTTCATTTTTAAATAAAAGACATTTAATTTTATTCAGTAGCATATAAAACACTTGTTATATTTTTTGTTTGATATTCTTAAATTTGCGGATAGATAAAAATAATTAATTAAATACTTTCTAATTAATTTGATTAATTATTAAAAAAAAAAAAGAAGTATTTAAATTGAAATTGTAGTTCGGAATACAAAAAAAAAAAAAAAAAGGAATTCTATTTAAAATATTTTATAAGTTTAAAAGTTCTTACATAATTATAAAAACGTTTTCTTTTTAATTTAAGATAGCCAAAATAAAACGAAACGCGCACTGTTTTAGTTTGATTTAAAGACAAAACTTTAATATTGAAACGCGTATATATTGAGGAAAAAAAACTGTTATCCATTTTTAAAAACTTTTTCTCGTTACTTCAACTTTTAAAATATAAATAAATAAATAAATAAAACTTAATAATAGCCGGAAAACTTTTTTAATAAAAAATAAAGGGCAAAAAAGATATTGGAATTTTTTTTTTATTTAGTTCATTTTTTAAAATGCATAGTTCTGTCTTCGGTCACCAGTCAGTGAATGAGAATGAGAGAGAAATCCTTCAAGACAGAGTTTTTATTTATTTATTTATTTTTGTTGTCTAAATCCAAAGTGCCCATATTTTTTTTTTTGGTGGGGTGGGGGGACTTGTGTCTAATTCTGCCTTCGTGGGGAGGCGGGCAATGACAATCAAGTGATTAAATTATCAATTTATTTGCCGAAAGATTACAAAACACAGCAAAGAAGTAAACAGATAATGATCGCATTATTTCTCCAAACTGAAGTTAATAAATATTAAATGCGCCTTGTTTATTTTCTATTTTTAAAATTGTATTCTTCAGTGGAACTTTAAATGCCTGTTTGATTTCCTTTTCGTATATAATTTGAAGATGAAGAAGTTAAGTGAACAGTTTGCTCTCTCTCCCTCTCTCTCTCTCTCTCTCTCTCTCTCTCTCTCTCTCTCTCTCTCTCTCTCCTTGAGACATATTGATGTGGGATTGGGAAGAAATATAAATGAAGTGTGTATTAATACATTATTAGATTTTCAGCATCATTTCTCTCCACTCTCATTCGTCCGTCTTAATTTTCACCCCTAATTTGTATAATTATCTTTCCTTTCTCATCCCCCCCCATTCTCTCTCTTTCTCTTTTCTCAAGATTTAAACCAACAACCCTGTATTTATTTATTTATTTAATTTTTATGTGTGCGTTTAATAGTGGCATTAAACACAATTGTAAGTTTTACTGCTGTTTTTGTATTTCTTCTTAATTTCTTCTTTCTTTTTTTGTACCCCCTCTCTCTATTTCACTGTTTTATTCTCTCATTTCTCTCTCTCTCTCTCTCTCTCTCTAGCTTGTATCAATTTTTAACTTTTTTCCTTACATTTTGCCATCTGTTTCCTCTTCTTCTCCTCCCTCGCCCTCCTCCGCCTTCTTGTTTCTCAATGTTGCAAATTTCTCACCCACCCTTCTTTCTTTCTTTCTTTTTTTCTTTCTTTCTTTCTTTCTTTCTTTCTTTCTTGCTTGCTTGCTTGCTTGCTTTCTTTCTTGCTTGCTTCCCTTCTTTCTTTGTCAGATTTTTCTACCTCCTTTTTTTCTTCCTTGTTCTCTATCGCCTCCCCCTCCTCGGTGTCCATTTCAACCCCATCATTTTAAAACGTTCCCCTCTATTTATCGGAAAAGTTATTCTAACCCAAACACCCCTCCTTTTTTTACCCCTTCTCCATATTTCTCTCTCTCTCTCTCTCTCTCTCTCTCTCTCTCTCTCTCTCTCTCTCTCTCTCACACACACACACACACATGCACGCACCTATTGGTATCCTTTTCTTTTTCTAACAGATTGGATATGATATATTAAATTAACTATTCCTAATAAATAGCTAAATCTGTAAGAGAGTGAGCGAGTGAGCGAGCGAGCAAGAGAGAGAGAGAGAGAGAGAGAGAGAGAGAGGGGAAGGGAGGGAGAACTTACAGTTGCAAATGGGTGTGGGAGAGGGGACTAGGAGAAACCTCAATAGAAACAGGTAAATTGACGATTTTAAAAAGGAAAACAAACGCCCCCTTTTCTTTTTTCTTTTTAATTTATGTCTCTCTTTCCGCCACATCTCTCATTTTTTTCCATCCCCTCATATCATTTATTAAAGCCTAGTGTCGTTCTTTCTTCTTCGCCCTCTCTGCTTCGTTTCCACACTCTTTTCTTTTCCATCACGTCTCTCTTTCTACATTCCTCTCTCTCGCGCGGTATCTCTTTCTCCACTCTCTTTCTCTTTCCACCGTTCTCCCCATCTCTCTTTATTTCATGGTCTCTTTCTTTATTTTCCTGCATTTCTCCTTCCTTCTCCGTCTCTCTCTATTTCTTTTACACATGTATCTCTTTCGTTTCTATCACTCATCTCTTTCTTTTCCATCTCTCTTTTGATCTCTCGTTTTTGAGCTTCTCTTTTTCATTTCCACTAATCTCAATCTCTTTAATATATTCTCTCAATCTATTTTTCTTTCCTTTTCCCTTTTTCTTTCCCATTTCCTCCTTCTCTCTGTCTTGTTTTCACCCATCTCTCGATCTCTCTCATTTTCCAAACTCTCTCCATATTTTCAATCCATCTCATCCTTCTCTCGAGTTGTTGTTCTTTTCCCGACCCTCTCTTTCTTTTCTATTTATCTCTTTCCTTCTCCCTCGCCCCCTTTCTCTCTCCCTCTTTCGTTTCCATAACTCTCTCTTTCTTTTCCATCTCATTCTGCACCCCCTTCCGTCTCTCTCTCTATATCTATCTATCTCTTTCTTTCCTGCTCCTCTTCCTTCCCCTCCTTCTCAATCGAAGCCAAACACCACTCTCACCCACTTCTTTACATTTTCCGGGTTTTTACTTTAACTTTATGTATGTAATAATATCAATGTGATTATGCACGCAGACAAGAAAGGAAAGAAAAAAGAGACAGATTTAATATCATTTACGAATCTTATTGAAATAACAACATAAAAAATGTGGGTGGCAACATTAAATATTTAATAAACCACAAATGTCTTTTTATTGTACTTAGTTCTTTTAACACGTACGCAAAAACATTAAGCAAATACTTTACTAATTTGTATCAGCTGTGTATTTTTTTTAAAAAAGATAATAAAAAAATAAAGCTAAAATAAAAAAAGTCAAGTCACAACGATGAATTAATTTTATTGACCTAAGCGGAAGGAACTACATTGAATCGTTTAATAATATCAATATTTTTTTTTGTATATGAAATCAATTTAAATATTGCTTGACTAGATTTTTTTTTCGCTCCACGTTTTAAAATAAAATCATTGTCTATTTTATTTAAATAAATTTATATATAGTTTTTTGTTTTGAAAAAAGTGAAATCGGAAAGCCTCTCACCATCGAAATTTGTTTTCTATTTTTAATTTTTTGGTAAGGCGTTGTTAAGGTCAAATGAAATAAATTATCGCCGGTTTGTTTAAACATATAGAAACTATATAAAATAAAAAAAAAGATTAGATATATGATAATTATCGTATTTATTTATTTGGGAAAAGGTCGGTTGATTTGATAATATGGTTTGTATTATAAAGAAGAAATGAATGCTTATTATCATTACTATTATCGTCGTTCTTCTTATTATTATTATTATAAAATGCCCTGTCACGCTAATAATCTTAAACATCTCATCAAATCCTGCCAATGATTATTATTTCCCGTTTTTCGGATTATTATTCCTCCTTTCTGCTCCCCCACCGTTCTCCCCTTCTCATCTACCCCCCTCTGTCTCATCCTTCTCTCTACCAACCTCTCTCTCTTTCTCTACTTTGCCCTAGCCACCACCAGCTCCTTTTCTTGATTCATTTACTAATGTTAAAATCTCCATCATAACAAAACAAAAGAAAGTGAAGGGAGGGAGTGTGTGTGTGTGTGCGTGAGAAAGAAAGAGAGAGAGAGAGAGAGAGAGAGAGAGAGAGAGAGAGAGAGGGAGAGACAAAGGGGGGGTAGGGGTAAAATCACAAAACACTCACGAGTCTTTAAACACAGAAAATAGAGAAAAAAAGTCTACATTTTTAGTGTATGTTTTTCTGTACTCAATCTTATTTACGTCCATCATCTGTTCCCTAACATCTCTCTCCTCATTCCCCACTCTCTTTAATTCTTACCAATTCTTCTTTCTTTCACCCTCTCCTTCACCCTTGCGCCTTTCTTCCACTCCGCATTATACAAGTGAATGTGTGTGTGTGTGCTTGTGTGAAAGAGAGAGAGAAAGAGAGAGAGAGAGAGAGAGAGAGAGAGGGAGAGAGAGGGGGGTACTAGAGGTTCATTACGTTTTGAATAATGTGGGTTTTGTGTGTTCCAACGGAATTAGTCAACTCATGGTTGGTTGCCAAAATTCTGAACAAATTGATTTATATACAGTTGTTGTCCAAGGCTTGAGCAGTTATACGTGTTGTTGACCAGAGAGAGAGAGAGAGAGAGAGAGAGAGAGAGAGAGAGAAAGAGAGAGGGAGAGAGAGAGAGAGACTTGTGTATGTGTGTTAGAGGGTAAAAAGAGAAGCTGCCTGTGGTCTCCACTCTTGTTGGCCAAGTGCGTGTGTATATCGTGCATTGACCTCTCTCCACATCTCTCTCTCTCTCTCTCTCTCTCTCTCTCTCTCTCTCTCTCTCTCAGTTATTGGGGGTTGCCGGACCCGCTCTCTTTATCTGTGTACCCGTCGGTTTCCCCTCTTAACTTCACCAACCTCCTTCTCGCTTGTCGATATAGCTCCGCTCTATATATGCATTAGCAGTGACAATCAAAAACGATATTGAATTCAATATTGTACCTATTTCTTTTTGGACAGTAAAATTGCACACAGCTCTATGACATCATAGCTTCGGGCTACAAACATACGCGTGGTAGGGGGTAGTAAGAAAGAAAGATAGATAGAAAGAAAGCAAGCAAGAAAGATGAAAGGGGAGATGAATTTAGAAAGAAGAAGAGGAACAGGAAGAATGAAAAGAAGAAGAAATAAAAACACGAAGGAAAGGGAGAAGAAAATGATGATGATGATGATGATGAAGAAGAAGAAGAAAAAGAAGAAAGAATAAAAATAGAGAGTAAGAGGAGGCAAAGAAGAAAAAACAGAAACAACAAGAAGGAAAAGAAAAAAGAATATAAACATGAAGGAAGGGAAGAAGAAAGGGTATAAGTAGAAGAAAAACAAGAATGAAGAAGAAGAGAGAAATAATAATAAGAAGAAGAAAAAGAAGAAGAAGAAGAAAGAGAATATAATGAAGAAAAATATAACGAAGAAGAAGAAGAAGGAGGAGACAGGCCAAGGCACGGGGGCTTCTATTTGATATATCGTCATTATTTTCATTTATTAATGTTTAGTTAATGCAACCACACAAAGGCGACATGAAACGAACATGAGAGCAAGCAGGGGGGAAGTCGAGCCCGGGAGAATAAAAAACAAAAACAAAACAAAAACAAAACAAAACAGAAAACGAGTAGAACAACAAAGTAGAAGAGAGACAATTAAAAAAAAAAGTTTAAAGTAAGACGAAGGATCTTGTTTGTTGACAAATTAGTTACATAAATAAAAACACATGAAATTGATTGACAATAAATTATTTCAGGTGATGGAGTATCAATTTTTTTCAAGGCCCTCGAGAGCAAATATAGTCTCAATGTGCAAATTTTATATCATTTATCAGTGGTTTTAAGCATTAACATCTGTCTGTCTGTCTGCTGTCTGTCTGTCTCTATCTATCTATCTATCTATCTATCTATCTATCTATCTATCTATCTATCTATCTATCTATCTATTTATCCTAAAACCTACCAATCTATATATCTACATTCTCTTAAATTAAATTATTTATCATCGTTTAATTATCTATCTATCTATCTATCTATCTATCTATCTATCTATCTATCTATCTATCTATCTATCTATCTTAATCTGTCTTACTTTTTTTTTTTTATCTCTCTCTATGTATGCATGTGTATTTATTTTAATTTTTTTAATCCAAATCTTAATCTTTCTTTATCTATCTTGATCTATTTCTCGTTTATCTATAATATCAATTTCATGTGTTTTTATCTATACTTTTATAGATCTTGATCTGTCTTTATCTATATTACTATGGTTATCTACCTCTTAATCTATCTCAATATGCCTATATATCGATTTATCCTAATCTGTCCTTATCTACATGAATCCTAATTCATCCATCTATATATCCTAACCTTAATCTGTCCTTATCTATCTTTATCTATGTTATGTATTAGCTAACAAAGGATAACGAACGCACCGATTATTATACAATGAATCAGCTATTTAGAATCAGGGAAAAAATGTTATACTTAAAAACCGAAATGAATTGTGTGAAAGAGAGAAAAACACTCCGACTCCACCCTCTCAGTCAACAGTAATATCTCCTCTTTCTCTCTCTCTCTCCCTGTCTCTCGCCCACTCCTCTCTCTCTCTCTCTCTCTCTCTCTCTGTCTATCGTTCTTTCTCTGTGGAGTTTTCTTTTCTCTCCCTGTCCTTATCTCTCTGTATTTCTTCCTCTCTATCTCTTCCGTTCTCCCCCTCCCCTCTCTGTCCTTCCCTCTGTTCCTCTCTCCCTGTCATCCTCTCCTTTTTTTTCTATTTTTCTCGCTGTCCTTCCCCTCTTCTCTTTCTGTCCTCTATCTTTGTCCTTCTTTATCTCTGCATTTCTCTCTCGCTCCCTCTCTCTTACCCCTTTCTCTCTCACTCCCTTTTGCGGTAGCTTTCTCTCCCTCTTTCTCTGTCTCATCTTCATTCTTCTCTCTCTATCTCTACTTTTCCGCTCTGCCCATTTTCTTCTGTCTGCCTGTCAGTCTGTCTCCCTCTCCCCCTTTCTCTTTCTCCATTTCCTATTTCTCCATTTTCTTCTCTCTCTGAATATTTATTCTCTCTTTCTCAACCTGTACATTTTCTACCTGTCTCTTTCTTCCTCTCTCTCTCTAGTTCTCTTTTTCTCTCAGTTTTTCAATATTATTATCTCTATTTCTCTCTATGAAACCCTTTACCCATTTTCTTCCTCTTTCACATCATCTTATTCTCATCTCTATTCCACGCTCTCTCTTACTCTCTCTCTCTCTCTCTCTCTTCAACTTTATCTTCCCATTTTTTCTCTTTATATTTCTCAAACCATCTTTCCCACTTCTATGTATCCCTCTATCCACCTTTCCTTCCCCATTTTTTCTCGACAACCCTATATTCCCTTTTTCAACTCCCTGTATTATCTCTTATACCTCTCTATCCTTATTCTAGCCCCTCTTTCTCTTCCCCCCGCTATCTCCTACTCTCTTTCTCTCTTCCTCTCCAGCCTTGTGTAATGCTTCTTCTTAAGCTACTCTGCTTTACTTTCTCTTGACCTTTTTATAATTTATTGCTATTTATTCGAATTGTGGCACACAGCAACTACCTGTTCAACACATGGAGACAGCCAGTGACTAGTGACAATAACAACAGTGCTCTCGGCATAGGCAGCCGTTAATACTGCAACCTACACTTACCTCTCCCTATCTCCAACCCCCTCTCTCTCTTTCTCTCACTCTCACTCTCTCTTTCTTTCTCTTTCTTAACAAGTTAAGTAACGAATAAGAGAGAGAGAAAGGAGGGTGGGGGAGAGAGAAAGGATAGTGGCGGGGGACGCACACATACACGCGCGCACACACACACACACTCATACACGTGGATGTGTGTACGACTGTAAGTATGTGCAAGTTGTTTGATGGACTGCTCTTTGTTGAATGAGTGATTAACTGTTTCAATAGATTGTAATGGTCTGCAATGAATTGGACGGTTAGTAAATAAGTAAATAAATAAAGAGGGGAGAGGAGAAAGATAGAGGTAGAAATGGAGTGTGGGGTTGTTATGGCTACTTAAGAGATAGATAGATAGATAGATAGATAGATAGATAGATAAAGAGATGGAGCGAAGAGGGGATACTATATATATATATGTACATATAGGGAGAGAGAAAATAGAAATATATATAAGGAAGAAAGAGAAAGAGAGAGAAAGAGAGGATGGACAAAGAACAGAGTGATAGCGGTTTTTATAGTGTATGTTATTGGAAGAGAGATTGTGAGACAAAGGAAACAGATGAGAGAAAGAGAGACAGATGAAGAGACAGGTGAGAGAAAAAGAAACAGATGAAGAAAGAAAGAAAGTTAGGCAGAGAGAGAGAGAGAGAGAGAGAGAGAGAGAGAGAGAGAGAGAGAGAGAGAGAGAGAGATTTTATAATGAAAGCTGCCGAAAAGAGATTGATAGAAAGAAATAGAGATAAAAAGTAATATGGAGAAGTATAGACAGACTGGCACATAAAGTCGGAAAAGAGTGAAGTATGAGAGAGAGAAAGAGAGAGAGAGAGAGAGAGAGAGACAGACAGACAGAGACTGGGGGATGTAAGAGAGAAGGCTTTATTATGTGTGTTACTGAAATAGATAGATAGAGATAGATAGAGATAGATAGAGAGAGAGAGAGAGAGAGAGAGAGAGAGAGAGAGAGAGAGAGAGAGAGAGAGAGAGAGAGAATTCGTGCCTTTGAAACATTTGAAATGGTGGCATCCAAGACTTAGAGGAAATAACCTCTTTTAAGTCAGACACCGAAGAGTTAGGAAGACCAAATAAAACTTTTTCTCCCCTTTCTCTCTCTCTCTCTCTCTCTCTCTCTCTCTCTCTCTCTCTCTCTCTCTCTCTCTCTCTCTCTCTCTCTCTCTCTATCTATCTATCGCTATGCAAACGACATGTTTAGTGTCGATGTAAGAAATGTTCAGAAAGAGAACAATTTGTCTCACACGTGAAGATTGGTGCTCCGGAACCCATGACATAAAGAACTATAAAACATCAGCCATCTTTTGTCGCGTATTCTGCCCTGAAGAGAAATTTGGATGCCGCGACCACACGTGTTACTGCAAGCAGTGAAACCGTTTCAGCTGATAATACAACTTAGTATGAATTGTGTATATATTTATTTTTCACATATATTTTCTTTCTAACACTCAGTTAATTAAATTAATTTATCCGGCAAGATCAAGGAACGATCACAATGAAGATAAACTATCACATCGTTAAATGGTCGATTTGAGAGGGGAAAATTAATGCTTATTAATGCTTTGCTGACTTAACGTTTGAAGGATAATAGAGAATTTTGATTGAACACACGGATATCTATCTAGTTTATAAAGAGATCACATTTCAACCCCAGGAAAGGGTCCCTTGATGTTTGGGAGCTAGCGGAAATTCAATGAAAAAAAAAAAAACAAAAAACAAAACAACAACAAAAAACAAAAAAAACAAAAACAAAAAAAAACAAAACAGACAAACAAGAATAAAAAATTGAACATAATTGACAACAAGGAGCACAGTTCATTGCCGATGCAACCATCTACCTATATAAGAGCCAAGTACGTCCAAGGATGGAGTACTGCTGCCACATCTGGGCAGGAGCTACCCAAAGTACCTATCCTGCCTTGACAGAGTTCAAAACTGATGCCCTTTTCTCTTTCATGAAACTTCTTCCCCACAGAAAAGAGATTGCTAGCCTGTCTCTGCTCTATCATTATTTTCATGGCAAGTGTTCATCTGAGTTCCAATCTATAGTCCCCCCCCTTGTCAAACTTTCATAAAAACACTTGTCTAACTGAAACCACTATCAATAATCCCCCCCACTCTCTATCTGTTCCTAAACCTAAACATGAATTCCATGAACTAAGCTTCTTTCCTAGAACTGCCCGTCTGTGAAACTCTCTTTTGCTGGCCTGCTTTCCAATTGACTACAATATGGTCGTCTTCAAGTCTCACGTAAACAGGTTCTTTTTGAGCAGTCCCTTTAAGTAATCAAATTGTACCAAATTTCCACTAAGAGCAATTACTATGCTATTGTTATGATGACTACCGTACACTCGTTAACCCTTATCCTTAAGTCGCCTACGAGCTTTGATAAAAGGTATGTCTCAGTACTCCCCTGGTATGCATGTAGTTTATTAAGAAATCAAGTGTTAATCCCAGAAAGGGGCCTGTAGTGAAATCCAGATAGCAGCTTTAAAAAGGAACACCACTCCTTAAGATCCCTTAATCAATTGTTAGCCCCAGGCGAGTGGTCTCTAATCTCTAATAACAAACTGAAGCTAAATAAAAATTTAAAAAAAAAAAAGCGAGTGACTTTATTTTTGTGAAATTTGCAGACCATCGTTTTTTTTAAGGAATTCTTATAAAAGCAGAAACATACGAACAAATCTCTATCGTTTTTCAATGTTTAAGGATGGTAAATCTTTAAAGGAACACTCAGATTTCTACGTGTAACTCATCAAGAAATTACATATTATTCTCTTGAGTGTACTGTGAGTATGAGAAGTGATCTGACTTTTGCATTTATTTATATACTAGCAAAAGTACCCGTCGTTTACTGGGTTCAAAAACAGCCTACAGAAATTGAGCTCTGATTTATGAAAGTATGATAGGTTATGAAAAGGAAGGGTTGTAAATTTGATTTGAATTTGGGGGTATCAAAACCAAAGCAAAATATGATGAAACTAAAAATAAAATAGATAAACCCCATAATTTATTATACCATACCTGTTCACACTGAAACACTTATCACAATATTCTGTGGATCTATATTAAAGAACCTTGTTAAACTTTGTGACATATTTCCATTCTATGGAAATTAGGCGCAAACGAACACCCCATAATTTTATTATACCATATTTTTCAAACTGAAACATAATTATCAAAGTATACTTACACAGATAGATATGCAAAGTCTTTATTAAAGTTTGTACCTATTTCCATTCTATGGAGGCCAGGCGCGAACGCAGACCCCACAATTTTATTATACCATCCCTATTTAAGTTAAAACATACTTATCAAAGTATTCTTATGTACATCTATATCAAAAACACTTGTAAACGTTTTTTTTAATTTTTAAATTTTTTATTTCCATACTTTGTGGACCAGGCACATAAGCAGACCCCACAATTTTAATGAATCATCATTATGCCAGATCAAACATACCCATTCCTGTGTCTCGATACATCTATTATTATATGTGATCAGTTTTCTATAATAGTCAACCATATAGGAGCCTATTCATGACCTGACACACACACAGACGTTCAGCTTTATATTATACTAGCAGAAGTACACGTCGTGACTGGGTTCAAAAACAGCCTACAGAAAATGGACTGTGATTGATGAAAGTATAATAGGTTATGAAAAGGAAGGGATTGTAAAGAGATAGGTTTTGATACTAAAAAATTTTACCCTAAACAAAATATGATGAAAGTAAAGATAATTTTTGCGAAAATATATATTTTTATATCAACTTTGTTTCCATTCGTACCCAAGAGTGACCAACAAAATGGTGTTTCCTTACAAAGAGAAAATGTTATATATATAATAATATAAATATACAAGAAATAAATGTTACCATAGTCAATAAAAGTTACTTTTATGGTAGAAAAGTTCATTGATTTGTATTTTTAAGTAGTTTGTAAAAAATTTTTTTTTTTTTAATTCACGAACTGGTTTAAAAAAAAGTCAAAATGGCAGCAACTTTGAAATGGAGAGCCCCGTTTTCAATTTGAAGGAGAGGCACCTGAACATTCTGTGTTAACAATTTAAGAGAGTTCCGTCAATGTAAGGAATATTTATAAACATATTTTAATGTTTTCCGTTATTTTGTGCTTGAGGAATATTCGATTATGGCATGTGTAGTTTATATAAAAATTCATTTAAGTAGTTATCGCCTCAAATTTCGTTTTAATTTCGGTTCGCTGAAATTATTTCAAGTAAAGAGCATTTCAAAACAAAAAAAAACATGAACTAAACTTTTATTGACTATGGTAACATTTATTTCTTGTATATTTATTTTTTCGGGTAGTCGTTTGTTGGCTTTTCTGCTAAACACTCTTACTAAATAATATCAACGATATATCGAAAAACAAAGAAACAAAAACAGTCTTGAAAAATAATGAAGCTTTACTTACTTTAGTAAAATAATCCGAAACAGCAAAATGGGATATTAAAAAAGTAAACACGTAATTACTTTAGTTTTTTAAAGCAAAGAATCAATATAAATATGAATAAGAAGAAAATGGCGCCCTTTTCAAACAGAACAGCTTCGTTTCAGTTTTACAGTATTGAACAGTGTAGTATTGCGCCGTCGGGTTCAGGGTTGTACTATTGTAATGTAAAGAACATGCAGAAAGGGTTGTAATCAACTGAATTCCTTCAAGTACATTAACAAAAAAAAGCTTAAACAGATATATAAATAAAAATAAAAAGGTTATATAAATATTTTTAAAACGATATGTAATCACGTGAGCAGGATTTTTTCCTTCTTTTGACACAATAACAAGTAACGTTCTTATTTTTTATTATTTATCTATTTATCTATTTTCGAAAGAATGCCACGTGCAAATGGAGAAGGAAAAAACAGAGTTATGCAAAATTTGTGTCGAGAATTGTCTAAAGTTCCGAGTTTTTTTTTGGCTTTTACTTTAATAAGAACGTGAATTTATGAGGTGAATTTATTCAACACAATATGATTCAACTAAAAAAAATAAATAAAAGTTAACATGAATTAAGATTAAAGTTAAGATGTTATTGTGGACCCTCACCCCTTTTAAAAAACCTTGTTAAACTTTGTGACATATTTACATTCTATGGAGGTCAGGCACGAACGAACACCCCATAATTTTATTATACCATATTTCTTCAAACTGAAACATAATTATCAAAGTATACTTACGCAGATAAATATGAAAAGTCTTTATTAAAGTGTGTGCATATTTCCATTCTATGGAGGCCAGGCGCGAACGCAGACCCCACAATTTTATTATACCATCCCTATTTAAGTTAAAACATACTTATCAAAGTATTTTTATGTACATCTGTATCAAAAAACCTTGTAAACGTTTTTTTTTTCATTTTTTATTTCCATATTTTGGGGGAGGGGGTCAGGCGCGAACACAGACCCCACAATTTTTATGAATCACCGTTCTGCCAGATCAAGCATACCCATTCCTGATCCTCGATACATCTTTTATCATTATATGAAATCAGTTTTTTAAAATAGTCAACTATATAGGAGCCTATTCGTGACCACACACACACACACACACACACACACACACACACACACACACACAGACGTTCAGCTTTATATATATATATATATATATATATATATATATATATATGTAATATTATTTGAACTCGTTCCCTTTTCCTTGTACCCATTTGTGAATTATTCCACAGATTTCTGCCTTTTGGATTACTTTGGACTATCTTCCAATTACGCAATTCCCTTGGATTTTACTTGTGGAAATGGAAATTTAACCAACTTTTTTGGATTTTGATTTTTGGATTTTACCGTTATTGGAATTTTACCTTTCACCAGACTATCCATTCACGTGAAATCACCTTTTTCTTCACTGTATTCCATCTGCTTCACTATTTTTTACCAAGTAAGATCTATGACTTACTTGTAGTTTCATTAAATACTTTTGCAAGCAAAATCCGATCCCGCATTTTGCTAAATCCTCCCCTCTGGTGAGAAGGAAAGTATTTCTTCAAAACTCAGCGGATTAAGGACTATCCATTTATTTTGTGCTTCCTTTTTTAAAATTAAATATGTTTATAACTCTTTTTCAAAATGTTTTAACATGTTTTATTAACTACTTGTTCTTATATATATATATATATATATATATATATATATATATATATATATATATATATGTACTAGCAAAAGTACCCATCGTTTACTGGGTTCAAAAACAGCCTACAGAAATTGGGCTCTGATTTATGAAAGTATGATAGGTTATGAAAAAGAAGGGTTGTAAATTTGATTTGAATTTGGGGGTATCAAAACCAAAGCAAAATATGATGAAACTAAAAATAAAATAGATAAACCCCATAATTTATTATACCATACCTGTTAACACTGAAACACTTATCACAATATTCTGTGGATCTATATTAAAGAACCTTGTTAAACTTTGTGACATATTTCCATTCTATGGAGGTTAGGCGCAAACGAACACCCCATAATTTTATTATACAATATTTTTCAAACTGAAACATAATTATCAAAATATACTTATGCAGATAGATATGCAAAGTCTTTATTAAAGTTTGTGCTTATTTCCATTCTATGGAGGCCAGGCGCGAACGCAGACCCCACAATTTTATTATACCATCCCTATTCAAGTTAAAACATACTTATCAAAGTATTTTTATGTACATCTATATCAAAAACACTTGTAAACGTTTTTTTTAATTTTTAAATTTTTTATTTCCATACTTTGTGGACCAGGTGCGAACGTAGACACCACAATTTTAATGAACCACTGTTCTGCCAGATCAAACATACCCATTCCTGTGTCTCTCGATACATCTTCTATCATTATATGTAATCAGTTTTTCAAAATAGTCAACCATATAGGAGCCTATTCGTGACCTGACACACACACACACACACACACACACACACACACACACACACACACACACACTCACACTCACACTCACATTCAGCTTTATATTATAGATATAGCTGATGCCTCCATTTAGTTTCAAGAGACAATGGACATTGCTGTAAGGGTAACTGCACATGTAATTATAAGGCAAGAGTTGTGCAATCCTCAACACACCTCTACTGAATCGGCACTGCTTGGGTTCAGTGGCAAGGAGAGGTACAAGACTGACTGGAAACAATGCAGAGATAAGCGGAGAGCACATACAGCACCTGGAATTCCCAAATGGTTACCCATTTTAGTACTGACCAGGCTCAACATTGCTTAACTTTGGTGATCTGGAAAAATAAGGAAGGCGAGTTACAAAGCTGCCGAAAGTAAACCCAAGGTCCACTCTCCTTATGACCGCTGATTATTGTTGAACCATAAGACAAAATGTCCATGCATTGAACATTCCCAGAAAAATGATCAGTGGATTTTTACCTTGACTACTTTCACGTAATTTAATTCACAGAAAGTTTGAATGCCTACTAGACGTCGTCCTCAAGTGTCTTCAGTCTCTCTGTATGTGTCTTTTCAAGGAACTTTGATATGGAGATATTTAACCCTACAAGTAAACCCTGCCCAAATATTTCAAATAACATAGTATTCGAAGCTCATCTCAGCATGGCTACACACTGACTCATATGAGAATGGTATACTTTCTAATGATGTTACTTGAAGTAACAACATTAAGCTGGATATTTCAGCAGACCAGATAAATTCTTGTTTTTGAATCCTGTAAGATCAGGAAATGACCGCAAGAAAGATAAAATATTAGATAGTTAAGTGGGCAATTGGGGAGAGGAAAATTAAGATTCTTCACTATTTTGCTAAGTCAAGGTTTTGAGAAATAGGGGAAAACCTTAAATGAACACTCGAATATGTATGTAGTTCATAAAAGATAAAGTTTTAGCCTCAGGAAGGAGGCCCTTGATATATGAGAGCTAACTGAAGTTAGATGAAAAAACAAAAACAAAAAAAAAACGTAATTGACAACTTTTATATATTGATTCTTTTATTTTTCAATCCTTTTCATTTGTTTTCATAACAAAGCAGAAGTTTTAATAAAAGACCTAAATACTTTCACTTTTTTATAATGGAAATCGTTTCAGACAAGGTGTGAAGCCACTTGATGTAAGAAGCTAATAAGAAT
The DNA here is from genome assembly GCF_053919585.1 of Euprymna scolopes. Taxonomy (NCBI): domain Eukaryota; kingdom Metazoa; phylum Mollusca; class Cephalopoda; order Sepiida; family Sepiolidae; genus Euprymna; species Euprymna scolopes. Next base: position 74,927,090 of record NC_136510.1, read on the forward strand.
GAAATACGATTATTGCAAAAACAGGTTATGCCTATTGGACTTGGTCTTGAAAATTGTAGGAGGAAAACAGTCAGCAGAAGGGTAGTTCCACAAGTTTGCAGTTCTTGGAAAAAAGATACTGGAATAGAAAGCTGTATTATAATGAGATATCAAAACAGTAAGTAGATGGAGACCACGAGACAAACAAGTCAGACGATCTGAAACAAAGGAAGCAGAGGGTAGATCAGACAATTCTGAAGAACACATTTCATCCAGTTAGAAATCATTTATGGCATTTAAAATTTTATATTGAAGAAAAATTTTTATATTGAAGCAATTTGAACCCACAAAGACACAATCACCTTTGTCGCTAGGGTGGGTGGGTTAGTGATGAAATGGGTCTGGCTGATAATACAACTTAATATATATTGGATACTAGCAGGGAGATCCGGCGTTACCTAAGATTTAATAAGGATCAACGAATCTGATACGTTTATTGTCACCGAAATCAGTGAAATCACCCATTCATCAATCATATCGATTGATTGCCTGCTCTAATCAAGAACTCACCGCTGTGCACCTGAAGGAAGTTCACATGCCTCCACCCTGCAGTGACTTAGTTCACAATACATTGTAGTCTACATTGCACTGTAGAGAACCTATTTTTGATTTTATAAAATTATTTTTATATAATGACTTGAATTAAAGTTTACAAAGCAAAAGTTAAGTATCATGTGCTCTAAACGTTTTGAACGTTTCTCTACCTTATCAAAGAACCTACTGTTGATTTTATACATCGGGCCCTTCTGCTTGTTCGGTGATAAAAGTTATGAAATGCACTTGTAATATTAAGCTGTATAAAAGTGTTAACTTTGGTCAAAATTGAACTTGTCCTTCTTAATGAGATTTTTTGGATGATCGATTTTCGATACTTATCAAAGATATTCTGATACAAAGCCTATACAAGAACATTCACAGACACATAAAGTAAATTTGTGTGAAACTTCATAAAAATTGGCCTAGCGGTTTTGGAGTCCACAAGGAAAGAACACACACACACACACACACACACACACACACACACACACACACACACACACACACACATACACACACACACACACACACACACACACACACAAAGTGCCTTTTACATATAAGTAGAAATAATTTCAGATATTTATATTTTGTCTCTAACACTCAAAATGTTAAACGGTCCTGGATATGACCTTAAACTATATCCGATGGTGAGGCCCCAGCTTGCGGGCTTTGGGGAGTGTGGAGCCACCCTTTAATTGCCATTGCTCCCAGATCCACTCTGACCCAGAGTGACGTACCTGTTAGGGTCCCAACTATGGGTTAAATAGAAACCGACTTAAAAAAAACAAATATATTCTATTAAAAAATTGTTCTTCAAAATCACTGGATTCGGCATTATATAACCTGAAAAGGGTTTATATGCTGTAAAACAAAAACAAACATACAAAAATCAAAATGTTAAAAGAACATAATGAAATTACTTTTTCCTGGATACAATTTACTATTAAAATCGCTAGAAATCATAAAAATTAAATAATCTATACTATTATTATGTATGCAACTTTGTCTGTGCGTGTGTGTGAGTTCGTTCGTTATAGACTCAAAAACGGCTGAACCGATTTTTATGAAATTTCACACAAAGGTACTTGCTGTGCCTTGCAGTGTTTAAAGCTAGGGTTTGCACCGAAATGTTTTCAAAAGTATCGGCAACTGATAATCGCTATGTATTATTGTACATATGCAAATGAAAATGCCCGGTCATTTTTCCAGGTCGTTGCTTAGTGACGAGCCAGACCGACGCTGACATCGTATTTCTGTTATGGAATTGTTCGTACTACTACTTCACACTTCACAACACAGGCACACACGACCATTACAACGTGTTTTCTCTTTATTTATTTATTTATTTTTTTGCTTTACGACATAACTTCTTAATATTACTCCGATAATTGGAAAGACGTTTATTGATACAATTGGACAATTTACTTTCTTAAATCAAAAATTCACAGACGGTAATACCTCAATTACAGTATAAATACAACTTAACATTTCTTTATATTTTAAAATAGTTCTTCCATTTTTTACATTGACTTTAATTAACACTTGGAATAACATTTATTTATACAAATACAAATTCATTAACTTACTAAAATTAGTTATACTTTGACTAACTAATCAAAACAAAACAACAACAATAAACTGCATTGCTTATACAATACTTATGCATTTATGAACACTTATTTAAATTCTCTCTTTTCTGATTTAATCTTCTCATAAATTTCGATAGAGATTTTTTTCGAAAATTTATATTTTTACATATTTATTTTATCTTACACTTTATTTATTTTTCGTATATCTTACTTTATTTTTATATATATAAGTTTACAAAACAGTATATTTTTATACAATTTCTATTAATCCCCATTATTCTTCACTAATGTATCGGGGAATTTACGTATATTGATTGCCTTTTTCCCGGGCATTTTTTTAAATAAATTTTTTAACATACGCACGACCTAAATATTGATTCGGTCAACCAATCTTTCGGCAGAGTCTACAGCAAACTGAATAAACATCTAGCGCAACTCTTTCTGACCACTTGCTATGAGCATTCCATTTCGATTCCACACACACCTACAGAGTAATTTTCCAACAATACCACCAAAAAGAAAAAAAATCAGCTCGGACGGCACACGAAAGCAACAATATCAGAGCAAGCCTAGACCCCGATGAAGTAGAATTATTACGTTTTCACGAAGCACAGCGCATGTCTCAGACCAAATCTTCTGAAACGCTTACTCAACAGACTTACCGTGTATCCAGACACGCTGCAGCCATGGCTCAACTACATTTTTCACAAAGTGCTGAGAATCAGGCCAACCGTAGAGCAGCCAATGCTGCCAGTACCTCTTCTGCAAGGGCCAACGAGTCTACAGAAAGGATACCTCGGCGGAGAGCGGCTAACACAGCCTCCACAGCTTCAGCAAGAGCTGCTGAGTCTACTGAAGCGAGGGTCAGATGACTTGTCCGAGACAACACATCCACAAAGCCGCCGCTCGGTCATCTCAGCCACCAAAAGCTTGAAGACAACGCGTGCAGACTGTAAATTGGAGACTTAATGTCTCTTGCGGCAACATGTGCCCTTCACCAGAGTTTTGGTTAGGCAGAGCATTGAACTATGACACAGACTATGACTTCTCGACCCGGCAAGGTCTTAGCATCGGTTCTATGAATTGCATATGTTCATTCTGCAAAACTAAAAAATGACCAGCGGAACCTCCAAGTCTATGCTGCTCTTCGGGTAAAGTTAAACTACCATCCCTACAAGCTTTACCTCAACCACTGCGAGACCTACTTTTAGGCATGACCGATGAATCTAAATATTTTCGGAAAGCCATCCGACTTTTCAATTGCTACTTCCAAATGACATCATTTAGTGCAAACATTGTACGTGAAAGTGGCTGCAATCCCGCATTTAAGGTGAAAGGCCAAGTCTACATCTAATAGGGTCCCTTTTACCTGAGGACACCGTACAACCATCATTCTTACAACTCTACTTCGTCAGTAACTACATCCAACAAGCTGAAAACCGACTAGCAATTACAGCTGAGACAAACGACAGTTCGGATCGATGACAACTCAGTATTGTTTTGCAGCTTCAAGGCATGCTCCATGAAACGAACCCATACATTTGAAGTTTCAAGTATGCGCTACAGAATGTTCCTTTGCCTAGTTTTTTTTAAATTGTTATTAACGCCGACAAACGTCCCGCAGGAGAACATGAACGTTGCTTCAACGTTCCCACCTGCAACGAGGTTTCTGCAGTCATCCAGGGTGAGCACAACCACAAACGCTACATAGTTATTCATACTAGGGGTGGAGGTCTACAGTGAATAAATGAAATGCATCGATCATACAACGCACTACAATATCCCCTACTATTTCCATACGGCGACGATGGATGCCATTTTCAAATATCATGTCAACAAAACTTTGGACAAACGACCATGAATCCAAAAACTGTTTCATGCAGAGCATATTACGCATATAGACTGATGGTTATCAAAGATACAGACAATAAGCATAAAAATGGCATTAAATCAACGCCCAACCAAGGTCGGGTAATACTGCGTGTTATATATATATATATATATATATATATATATATATATAATAAATTCCACAGCCAAACAACGTCGCAGCTCACAAGAGCCAGGACAGTCAAAGAACCGGAAGTCCAAGACTCGAGTTTCGCCCTCATTTGGGCTCATCAGTTAGACACATCCGAGCTCAGGATTCGAAACCCGAGCCTCTTGCATGCAAGGCAAGCACTTTACCAACTGAGCAAACGCCCTGCACACAAGAATTCTATTGACTAACACAGATCAAGCAAACCGCGCCGAAATCCGACTGTGAAATGAACCTACCTCGTATCGACAAGAGACGCGGTCATCCAACCAGCTAATAACCCCAAGCTGACATCTCACAAGTAGGAGTTTCAACTCGAAAGGACGATGCCATCCAGCAATACTAACCAAGCGAGCAACTTATGATAGGATTTTCAGAATGTGAGAGAATGTATATAATAAATTCCACAGCCAAACAACGTCGCAGCTCACAAGAGCCATGACAGTCAAAGAACCGGAAGTCCAAGACTCGAGTTTCGCCCTCATTTGGGCTCATCAGTTAGACACATCCGAGCTCAGGATTCGAAACCCGAGCCTCTTGCATGCAAGGCAAGCACTTTACCAACTGAGCAAACGCCCTGCACACAAGAATTCTATTGACCAACACAGATCAAGCAAACCGCGCCGAAATCCGACTGTGAAATGAACCTACCTCGTATCGACAAGGGACGCGGTCATCCAACCAGCTAATAACCCCAAGCCGACGTCTCACAAGTAGGAGTTTCAACTCGAAAGGACGATGCCATCCAGCAATACTAACCAAGCGAGCAACTTATGATAGGATTTTCAGAATGTGAGAGAATGTATATAATAAATTCCACAGCCAAACAACGTCACAGCTCACAAGAGGCATGACAGTCAAAGAACCGGAAGTCCAAGACTCGAATTTCGCCCTCATTTGGGCTCATCAGTTAGACACATCCGAGCTCAGGATTCTAAACCCGAGCCTCTTGCATGCAAGGCAAGCACTTTACCAACTGAGCAAACGCCCTGCACACAAGAATTCTATTGACCAACACAGATCGATACGAGGTAGGCTCATTTCACAGTCGGATTTCGGCGCGGTTTGCTTGATCTGTGTTAGTCAATAGAATTCTTGTGTGCAGGGCGTTTGCTCAGTTGGTAGAGTGCTTGCCTTGCATGCAAGAGGCTCGGGTTTCGAATCCTGAGCTCGGATGTGTCTAACTGATGAGCCCAAATGAGGGCGAAACTCGAGTCTTGGACTTCCGGTTCTTTGACTGTCATGGCTCTTGTGAGCTGCGACGTTGTTTGGCTGTGGAATTTATTATATACATTCTCTCACATTCTGAAAATTATATATATATATATATATATATATATATATATATATATATATATAAATAAAACTGCTTGTTCAATTTACGTGATTTTAGGAATATGATATTTTTGTTTCATGACGGGTACGTACATTATAAAGAGTTTTCTGCAATTTAAACTTTTTAAATAGATTTAATTCTAAGTAAGCACCATCTACAAATTTATCCAATGAAGTTTAAAATGAGCAAATTTTTCTGATCATGGAGGACTTTAAATTTGCGGTTGACATTTCATTAAATTACTTCGCTTTCTCTAAAGCATAGTTTTTCTGTGTAAATGAACGTTTAATTAGCCCAAGAAATGTCTATGGCGATTGGGAGAGATGAGTTAGTTGTTTTTTTTTTTTTGACATTTCAGATTGAAATTAAATTTTGTTTTAGCTTTTCACAAAGACATTAACGATGCCCGGATCAAAGTCATTTGCATATTAATTTGAGTAATCATTGATTTCTATTAGTAAAATGTCACTTACAGCTTGTGTAGCGCCGCGTAGCGGAAGGCGTTTTAATGCGGTTGGGTCGGCCATGTTTGAAACGGTCTGTCAGAACTTGCATATTTCAGGAAGACATTTTTTTTTTGTTGTGAAGATTTTTTTTTTTAACCCACTCGCAGTTTTAATTAAACGGACAGATAAAGTTTAAAACGTAAAATTAGATACGATCTTCTCATTATCGTGATTATTTCATTCAAGTGTGTTTAATAAATATACAATGATATTACGAGCTGAAAGAAGAAAGTTTAATGGCTGATCTGGAAAGTGTAATTAGATGGCGGAAACGATTACGCGGGATAAATGTCAAGACTCTCCAGATAAGATTGTTTGTTCTTATTAAGGAGATAGATATGCTTATACAAATAGAAATACACGAGAGTAATAACATGATTAAATGTTCAGAAGACAATGTCACCAAACACGAATAAGACAAGTTAAAAAAAAGACAATATCATCGGGAGCTTGTTCCCTTAGCAGCAAAATTAACAGAGTCTAAGTCATTTCTGAAATGGCCGTTTCCCTGTTGATTATGGTATATTACTAATCCTTTGCAGTTACAGGAGGTTCACTCTCCCAGGCGTTGTCATCTCTGTTTTCTCTCTTTGAGAAAGGGGTAGTTTATTGCTTATCGTCCTTACTGAGGAATGCAGATAGGGGCTTCCCAGGCATTTTTTTCCAGATCAAAGTGCTCTTCCTCGGGAATGCTGACCCTTCAATTCTGCTTTCCGATCCTTTTGTCATATTTCTCACCGTGGGAAAGCGATAAATCATCATCATCATCATCATCATCATCACCATCATCATCACAACAACAACAACAACAACAACAACAACAACAACAACAGGGAGGTGACAGTGGCTAAGCTAAGTGATTAACCACGTGCACTGGTGTAGTGTGCCAAGTTCAAATCCAGTTTGTTCCATGGAAACGCTTTAACTTAGGGATGTTGGCAACCTTCATGTGGCCCTCCCTGTAAGCACCTGATGTCTTTCTAGAAGGTTTCTAACTAGAAAGATATCGGGAAAATGAATGTCAACAATAATCATCTGATTCCAGACGAAATGAATAAATGATGCTCCTAATCCTCCTCCTCTTTCTCCTCCTCCTTCTCAACAACAACAGCATCAACTACTATGAACACTAATCTACCACATGGAATTTTAAATAGAAAATTAACAGAACATATTGGAAGACCATCACACGAGCCCAAGCAAAGTGAAAACTGCTAATACAATAAACTTCATCCCTCCTCATACACACATGCCTGTGATGATACCAGCCTCAGTTGGTACTACATAAAACTGTAGTGAAGAGTAAAGAAGGATGAAAAGACCAAGGGAGGAGAGCACTAACTAGACTTCTACAGGGTTCAGAGAGTACCAAGACCTAGGGGAGGCTTATTACCACCCAAATCCCAGAGAAGACTAATGGTCATAGTTAGTGAGAAATCAATGGTATGTGGCTACTGTGATAATGCAAAATCATGTGCAATAATTATTGAAAGAGTTGGAGGGTAATGGAAATCTGGGGAGACTTATAGCCACTCAGACTTCACGGAACATAACTAATTATTGTCAGTGAGCAATCACTGATGATGATCTTATGTGTAAACTCCTAGTGAGTAAATAATAATAATAATAATAATAATGATGATAATAATATGACCATGCATAATGCACTACACCCAAAGGACGATATTGACAGATTCTGCGTGAAAAGGAAAGACGGCGGGAGAGGACTGATCTCTATAGAAGACAGTGTGAAGGACACAAAAAAAGAACTAGAAAAATACATAATTATGGCAACGAGACACACGGAGAAAACCAACAAAACAGAAAACAGAGAGACAAAAGACAAAACGAGAAAAGAGAAATGGGAAGAGAAACAACTCCACGGAAGATTCATAAGAATGACAAAAGATGAGAATAACGAAAACACCTGGACATGGATGTGAAAAGACATATAAACCAAGAAACTGAATCTCTAATAACTGCAGCACAAGATAACTTGATAAGAACCAACCATATCAAAGTAAGGATCGATAAAACACAAGAAAACAGCAAATGCAGGCCCTGTGGACAAAGAGACGAAAGTAAGTAAATGCAACAAACTGGCCCAAAAGGAATACAAAAACAGGCATGACCAAGTGGGGAGGGCGGTGCACTGGGAATTGTGCAAACGGCTGCATTTTGAGCGTACAGATAAATGGTACAAGTATAAACCTGCAACAGCACTCAAAAACGAGAACCACAAAATCCTATGGGACATGGAGAAACCCATTCAAGCAAGAAGACCAGATGTCATAATAATTAACAAGAGAGAGAAATCCTGTCAAATCGTAGACTTTTCTGTCCCAGCTGACCACAGGGTGAGTATGAAAGAAAAGGAGAAAATACACAGAATTAGCCAGAGAGTTAAAAGGGATTCAGATGATGAAGAAAATCAAAATAGTACCGATAATAGTAGGAGCACTAAGAACAATTCCGAAAAACCTGGAAAAAAAGAATGGCAGAAATTGGAATCAGAGGAATAGCTGCAAAAATACAACGCCTAACGATAATGAAAGCAGCTGAAATATTAAGGAAAACCCTTTAATGCGGAGAATAACATAAGACAATATAACGAAGAAGCGTTACAGGGAATGAAGAACATCGAAACTGCAGAACTACATGTTCTACACCCCCATAATGCATCCCCTCCATTGTTTCACCACCGTTCCCTCAATAGAAAAGTGATACCAAAGAGCCGAGAAGGGTCAAGGAGTATGGAAAGACCGAGGAGGGAGCACTGGCCAGACCTCCGCTGGACAAGTGTGAAAAGAACTGGGATCTTGGGGAGGTTTAGTGCCACTCAAATTCCAGTATAAACCAATGGCCACTGCCAGCGAGAAATCAATGGTAAGAGGCTGTTGCGATGATGCAAATTTATTTGCAAATGCTATCAAAGGAGGAGGAGAGAGCTGGACGTCTGGGGAGACTTATTGTCGATCAGCTTCCAGAGAACACCATAGGTCCCCGATCAGATCGTTTATTGACTTGTGTGAAAGCTCCATGTGAGCCAATAATAATAATAATAATAATAATAATAATATAGGTGTAAAATGGGAAAATATCCTTCCAGCTTGTTGATAACATCCACACAAAAAGCAAATGGCTGTCCCATGTCTCCCCCCCCCTCTCTCTCTCCCCCTCTCTCTCTCTCTCTCTCTCTCTCTCTCTATATATATATATATATATATATATATATATATATAGCAATCAGTGGAGATCACTCCCTGATTATTTCCTGTTATAAGGAGAAATAACTCCACGGGAACTTCCTGTTATCATGATTAAATGACTCTTTTATATGCTCCTACACCCTTGACCATGGGATAAATTGTCGTCATCTTTGTGTGTACCTGAAACCTCGTGTGATTTTCTGCTCATTTGTAGCAATACATTTCTTGGTGCTCTTGTTTTACGACATAAAGTTTGTCTTAACAGTGGGTAATTAAACGGATTTGTACATCTTCCTGTGGTATCATCAACTTCTATTTCTTCTTCATTGCTTTGAGCGTAATAGGCTGATGAGGTACGTTTCTGTCTAACACAGTTCATTAAAAAGGAGTCGTACCTCTGGGACTCAAATGGTGGTCCTCTTTCTAAAGAGATTTCATTAAGAGAACCATAAGTACAGAATCGTTCTCAAAGTGTTAGATACAGTTTTGGCTTTCCTCAATGTCATTAGGACCACTTCCACCCACCCAGTATATCGATCAGCAAAAACTATAAAGTTCCTATCCTACAATTACAAAGTATTTTAGGCTTCATCATGACTGATGGATTAAACATAAGGTTCCATTAGAAATTCAATTCAGATTCTTGAGTTTGACAGAAATATTCTAGCATTCGACAACATACACCTGAAGAAGGTCAGGCGACCAAAACGTTGTGAAATTAACACTTAAGATGAGAACAGTAGTTCGAAAATTCCAAATAATATGAACATGATTTTTTGTTTAAAATCACTGACCAGTGTGTGTGTGCAGGAGGTGGAGGAGATCGATAATCACTAATTAGTTATATGTTGTCAGCCCTTTTTTTTATGGGAACCGCTCAAGACAAGATATGAAGCAACTTGATGCAAGGAGTTAACAAGAACTAAAGGTGATTATTGCAATGGCAGGATATGCCTTTTTGACTTAGTCTTGAAAAGACAAAGTCCAACAAGAAAACAGGGAGCAGGAAGAGAGTTATACAAAAAAAAAAAAACTACTGGAATAAGAAACTGTATCATAATGAGGTATTAGAACAGCGAATTGACGAAGAGCACTAGATAAAAGAGTCAAACGAACTGGAACAAAGGAAGCAGGGAATAGATCAGACAGTTCTGAAGTAGTAATAGTATTTATAAAAAAGAATGGCAACATCATATCTGTGAAAGAGAGAGAAATATTGCAAAGAAGAAGAAAGTGTGTGGTCAATCTAATTGCACATACGCTTCTGCACCTTATCAAGAAACCTTAAAAGGGAAAGAAATTCACCTACCCAAATATACTCCATACATGATCTAATAGTAGAAAAGTGACATGCTCACGATAGAAAGATACAAACTAAGTCAAAGATTAAATGAAATAATCCATATCTGAACCTATGTTAACTTGTAGATCACTTACATATTTCAACTGATCTAAGGGAAATGTGCAAGAAGCAGCACCAGAACAAAGAGTGGTATTGACTTTGGCTAACCCCTTGGTGGTTTTCCATTCACTATTATTCTCAACTGATTAAATTATATACTAGTGGATTTATCTACTCAATATCTAGCCTTATTATTTCTTCTGTGCTTACCTTTATTCTTATGAGGATATTTTGACATTATGTATTTTTTTTCTCGGATTTACCTTAAGGTAGCAGAGATACCCGGTGTTTCTCAGGAAGCATGAATAACAAAAAGGAAGTATTAAAAAAGTATGTGTGTAACACATTACTTTTTAAAAATCTATAAATCCCCTATCATCTTACACAATTAATTGAAAATTGTAAAAAATCCCGGCTACTAACGGGGAAAAAGAGTTTTGCATGATAGTCATGTGAAGTGCACACATACAGCCATAACTTACTTTTATGAATCCTTTCAGAACATGCGACAGTTAGGATTAGAGTTAAGGTTTTACTAACTCTCAGTTACATTGGTGACTTTAATGTCAATCACACTAGTTGGCTTGGTTTCTTGAATTACACAGATGCAGCTGGTAGCAGCACACATAGTTTCTCTATAGCTCATTCCTTTACACAGACTATTACATTCCTGACCTGTCATCCAGATCGTGAAGATCAGCAAATCTCACTTATAGATATATTCCTAACTACAGTACCCTAGGATTGTGTGACAAATGCCCAAAGTCTACTTGGGAACACCAATCAGCTTATGATATTGTTAGACATGACACTTCCTTCTTAGCCCTAAGCTGAGGAGGTGCTGCTCAAAATGACAAGATGCTTCAAAACGACTGATTGGAAAGCCACCAGAGAACATATCAGAGATGCCCCATAGACTAATATCTTTTCTCTTCCTGCTGAACAATGTGCTAATGAGACAACTGATTGGTGCAAAGTAGGCATTGAAGCTCATGTTTCCGTGCAGAAGTACTATAACAAGCCAATAACTCTCCCTAATGGTTCAACTTGTTTAGCTGCTATTGTGCAAAAACAGCATGCATTCTACCGATCCGTCTGCCAAATATAGTTAGTTTTGCCCTTTTTCATTTTTATCTGTCACTTTAATCTCTGCAAAGTACAAATAGACAAAAGTTTATATAAGCTAAAACTAATTGTTAGAGTGAAATAACTGCAGGCGAGAGAAGGCATACCAAAATGACCAGGAAAAGTCACAGAAATTAGGAACTCGAAGTTTTGTAATGATGTTATGAATAAGGGACAATAAACAATTCAACCACAATACATCAACCATGAGGTCGTTTGCAACAGAGAAGGCTAACCTGCAGTTCAACTCCCACTTTACCTTAGACTCCACAAATCACTCTCTCCCAAATTTCCATTTGCGGACTGAAGCTGCACTTCTCATGTCCGTGGTATCGCAAAAACCTAGACATTCTCAAGCCGTGAGGTCCTGATTTAATCCCTACTATACTAATTAAGAAATGTTCTGCTAAACTAACCGCTGCCCTTTCCAAACTCTTCAACAAGTGCCCAGCCGAGTCTTGTTTCCTTGATAGCTGAAAAATTGCTTCCATGGTACCAGTATTCAAAACTTCTGGTGAAAAATCTGGCTCACTCAATTATTGCTCCATTAGTCTCCTCTTCCTTTTCATTAAGATCTCTGAGTTGTTAGTCTGTCGAGCAGTAGCTCACCATTTTGTAAATGGTAAGCTTCTTTCTGACTAAAAGTATGGATTTAGGTAACCTCGTTCCACTGCAGATATTTTAACCATCATCTCTGAATGCATTTACCATGCACTGGATAAAGCGAGGAGGGGGAAGACTAGAGTTGTAGCCCTTGATATATCAAAAGCCTTTGAAAAGGTCTAGCATGAAATGCTTCTCATGAAATGCTTCTCATGAAAAGTGAATTATATGATATTTATGGACAACATAATCAAATCGTTTGAAAACAAAACTCCAGCTCGGGTCCTCAATGGCCATACATCTAAACTACATAATGCAGAGGTACTTCGGCGGTTGATCTCTGGGCCTTTATTATTCCTGATATTCATAAAGTACCTCACTGATAAAATTGTGTCTGAGATGGGTATATTTGCTGATGACACCATGCTCTATATTATAGATGAGGGAACAAAACGAATGTACATATCCAAGGTAATGGCAGAAACCCTATAAAATGACCTTCAGTCTGTAACGGAATGGGGCCGTAAATGGATGATAGCATTTAATGCTACTAAGACTAAACTTCTTTCCTTTAATAACTACAAAAATCCTTCTCAACCACCGATTGTCATGACAAATAACTCCCTACCTGAGAGCTCATCCTTCAAACTCCTCGGCTTAACATTCACAGACAACATGAATTGAAACAAATACATTGAAGACATTGCCAAGGCTGTGGTGCTAGAAAATTACTCGCATCAGAGTATTGTATATCTTTACAAAGCCAGAATGCATAGAGCATTGTTGAAACATCTGGGATGACATTTACCACTAGCTTTTTATTCTTAAAAGAGTCTCAAATCTAATAGACCCCATACTATTGGCTAAATTTCAACCTCTGTCCTATCGTCACAATGTTGCATCCTTGTGCCTGTTTTACAATTATTTTAATAGAAATGCACACTGATGAACTTATAGCACTGGTGCTTCCTCGATATACATACTCCTGACTAACTCACCAAGCAACAAAATCCCACCCTTCATTATTGAGGTCCCTACATCTGGGAAAGCTGTCTACTCTAATAATTTCTTCTTTTCGACTGCTAGATTTTGGCATTCTCTCTCTGTTTCCTTTTCTGATTGTACTAACCTGCAGAAGTTTAAATGTAATGTGAACAGATATCTTGCTGTTCAAATCCCCGCAATCCCCTGTTAGACATGATCCCAAATAGTAGCCCCTGACATTCCAAGTGGCAATATGCACTTGTTTGGGGGTGAAAAAGAGTAAAAGAAAAAAACAAAAAACAAAAACAAAAAAAAAAAAACACGGCCCTTTCACAACTTCTCATTGTTCCTGCGTCTTTTTCTGATCTTGCCAGATGGTGGAAAAGTTCAATCAACACGGACACCATAAAAGATGAAGAGTTAATTAATCAATCGATGAACACATTCTTAATGGAAGAAGATGCGTTTATTCAGCCGATTTTGTATTTGTTGCTGAAAAGGAGACAGAAAGAGACTCTTATTGGCAGCGCATGAGATCCTCCTCCAAGACATTTCTTTTTTTTTTATGTGTGTATGAGGGGTTACTGTAGTATCTGTTTTTGTCATGAGATCATATTCCCAGATATTACCTCCTTATTTTTTGTGGGGATAGTATACTATCTGTTCTATTGTCATCACAGCATCTTCCCATACTTTAACTTATTTTTATTGGGTGAGGAGAGGAGGAAGTAGTATTGTATCTGTTCTGTTGTCATGAGACTGTCCTCCCAGGAATTATCTTCTCTTTTTTGGAGGGGGGGTATAGTGTAATATCTGTTCTGTTTCATTACACTATTTTGATTCTAGGCTTAAGCTTAAGGGATCTTAAGGAGAAATTGGAATTCAGGGAATCTTGCCTACTTAGTGTCTAATGACTATGGATCAAATTCAATGAAAATCTGATATATATGAATTTTCGAACAGGAGATTAAGGCCATATCATGCCCCCCTTCCCTACTCATTTCGAATGCTCCCAAGAAATTGAAATTTGGGGAATATTTAATGCCCAGCCACTTTAACCTGTTTAAAATGGGGAAAAAGTTATGGCCCGTTGATTTAGAATGAGTGCTTTTTGTCAAATTGATAGTTGAATATGATTACATTTGTGCTCATTTTGCATTGAATACTAATCCTTATTAATTCCTGCCAACTGTGCATCGAACAGATACCATAATACTGAGCTCGCTGTACCTTATTTGGTGTGTATTTATAACAAAGGTTCATTCAAAATTTAAGCCAGATAGATCTAGTAGTTTCTGAGAAAAAGTGGAACGCACAGAGAGGCTAAGAGAAATATAATACTGATGTTTAATACCTATTGTTAAATTTCATAAAAATCAGAGGTATTTGACTACTGCAAAGTGCTTCCACCTTTTTATACTTACTTTGCATAACACTAAATTAAATTAAATATAGTTCATATTTGGACCTTTTACGCCTATCAGCTATGTTCTTAAATTCATAATGATCGGTTAGTTTAAACATAAATGCTGTATATATATATATATATATATATATATATATATATATATATATATATATATATATATATATATGCATATAAAAATATAAACGTACCAAACTTTATGTAGATTAGATATTTAATTAAGAAACAACAATTTATTGAAGATTTGTGTTTCTTTACTTCAAAAAAAATTTCAATTAACTTCTGCAAGTCACAAAGAAAGAAAACAGAAATCAATAATGGAGGTATGTTTTAACTTTGATATTTTCGTTCCTCATTTACAGATTAAAAAGTCGAAAAAAAAATCAGTCCCAGAAGTATATCGAAATAACAATATTCTTGTTTTGATTTTAAGTAGAAACTAGGAGAAAACACATTTTTGGAGGAGTAGGGAGGGGTTAATAGCATATCAACCATTTTCTGTTATTTAAAAATACTTGTGATCGTTCTGAATTTTATTGGTCAAAACCTTGTCCTTTTCAGGAGAACTTCTTTGCTATTTTCAGGATAATAACTGAAACTATAATAGATAGACAGGGTTTAGTCCTGTGAAGGACGGATACTTCACAGGAGTAAACCCTGTCCTTTTCAGGACAATTTCTCATTCAATCCACCAAACTGTTCCCTGACATTACCTTCTTATTAAATGACATTGTTTTTTTTATGATAACTCTCTTGTCATCATCCAATAGTTTTCAGGACAAACTTTATCATTTTCAGGACAATCACTGAAACTAAAACTCTTGCAGTCTATCTGTCCTTCATAGGATAAAACTATGTCCCTTTCAGGACGATTTCCCATTAAGTCCACCTTAATGAGTCCATAAACAAACGTTATTTTTTCAAGATCAGTGTCTTATGAGCAATCTGTCCTTCTCTTTTATTTTTAAAACACTCACAAACACTACAATTAAAAAAAAAAATTAACTGCCCGTTGCAAGACAAAACCTTGTTTATTTTTTCAAGATAATTTCTCTTTCAGTCCACCGCGCTGTTCTCTAACCTTCAATCATCATCGTTGAAGAAGCAAGCTGACCAAGCACTCTGCATTAGCATTTCTATGGTGCCAGAAACTGAACCTAACCATTTGTGAATGTATCTTCTGGCTAAATAAAAGCAGATATTTTCATATTCGACTTAATTCCAGTGTCTGTTATTTTTTGTTTTCTTCGTAGATCTATTGTCGTTGTGTCTAACAAGTTGCAATTCATTATACATTAGTCGCTGCAACAGTTATGTTCAACGATATATAAACCTTTTCCAGGCCACTTAATGCAGAAAACAGCCATTTTGTTAAAAAGTTTTGACATGCACCAAGTTTTTGCTATCTTCAAATATTTATTCATGGTGTATATTTATATGTATATTTATATGTATATTTATATGTATATTCATATGTATATTTATATGTATACTAGAAGGATATTTGCACCATATGCATGTCCTCTTACAAAAATAAACAAATAAATAAATGAATAAATAAATATAATCAAAATTGTTCTATCCTCTTACAAAATAAATAAATAAATGAGTAAATAAATAAATAAAATAAAATAAAATCAAAAATGTTTCTATCCTGGTCTCTTGCATTCTTGTATTACTAACTCTTTCTTCTGCTTGTTCTGTTTTACGAAATTGTTAAATAAAGTTGATTTATTGGTCGAGGAAATGTTAATATTTTTATATGGAACTCTTGTGGCCCCCTTTTTGTCTTCATTCCAAATCAGCTCGGTTAGATGCACATGGATTCAGCTGTTTCTACAAAATACATATCTTCAAACCTTACCAACAACTCTACACTAGCAATTCCTTATGGTTTAGAGACATGTTAGGTGTCCAATTAATGGGTTTGGGGGGGGGGTGTTGACGAATTTTTATTAAACTGAAATCAAACGGCAAAAAACAGGCGAAACAGATTTTTCTTTTTGCTGTTGTTCTTCCCAATCGAGTTATTTTTATTTAAACATTTCTTTATGCTACATTCGCTGCTTTCCTGATTCTGTTCATCTTGGCTTTTATCTATTTATAAGATTTTTACTATATATCGTTAAATGATGCTATGAAGTCAGGCTGTTCGAAGTTATCGGCTTCCTGACTTAAATGCACTAAACATGGATTTTATTGTTTTTCTCCTTTCCCTTTGCAAAATTCAATCATAATCTGCAAAGCTAACAGCAACAACAACAACAACAACAACAACAACAGTAGTAGTAGTTTTCCTCTTCAAAGCCACCAAACAAAACACCATGAATAAATATTTAAAGATATAAAGAACTTAAAGCATAAAGCCGTTTACCAAAATGGCGGAATTAACCATTAAATAATGCTCAAAAGGGTTGATATGCCGTACAAAACAACAACCAAACCAAACACCATGAATAAATATTTGAATATATGAAGAACTGGAAGCATGAAATTTTTCTCCAAAATGACCGGGTTTGCCATTGAATAACCCGAAAAAGGTTGATATGCTGTAAAACGAAACAGCCATACTATATAGTTAGTTTTGCCTTTGTCATTTTTAAGTGTTACTTTCATTTCTGCTGAACTGATGGAATTCGTTTCCAGAATGTCTATATATTATAGGTGTTGGGTTCACCAAGTTCTAACTGAAACCCTAACATTCATTTAGAAGAAAAAGAAAAAGAAAAAAAATTGAGAGGAAAGAAGGAAGAAAAAAAAATGAACAAAATAAAAGGAAAAAAAAGAAAAAATGGAAGAAAATAATGAAAAAATAAAAAAAATAATGAAAGACATTTATTTGAAATTTAAAAAATTAATATCAACATTATAGCAAAATGATAGAATGATTCCCGAGTTCGACAAGATACACTTGAAGAACGTCGGAGGTTATAACGACCGAAACACTGTGAAAATTATACTCAAGGCGAGAACAGTAGTTTGAAGAATCCTAACAATAAAAGTTATCCACCCTCATCTCAAATATTCAAACATATAATTATAAAAGGAGTCTAACTATTGGAATTTAAACTTTTCTTAATTTATAAAACAAAAACAAAAAAAAAACGGATTGGCGGAACGAGAGCATATTACTTTATGGAGTAAATAAAGAATTCCGTTAGAAATTCTCTGCAGATTCCCGAGTTCGACAGAAAGATTCCCGAGTTCGACAGAAAGATCCCGAGTTCGACAAGATATCTGAAGAAGATCGGAGGCTACGTCGAACGAAATATTGTGCAAGTAACCCTCAAGATGAGAACAGAAGTCCGAATAATCCAAATAATACGACGCATCCTCAACTCAAAAATTCAGAAACATAATTCAAAAATTAGTTTAAATGCCTGTCAAGAATCTGTGAATTGAAACTAATTTTCCGAATTCATGAAAAACTCACATTTTACGATAAAAGCCACATTATTGCCGACACAAGTTCAAATAATTCTTTATTTGTCGCATTTTATCGGAGACTTATTTTTGGAAGGAAATATCAAAATGGATTAATACGCGGATAGTTTTACCATTTTTGTTTGTTTATTTTTCTTAATAAGAATTTTATCATGTTCCTTCCAGGATAAATCTCAGTTGCCAAAATTAATCTTCCGGCGCTTATTCTTTAAAATTAATTTTACAAGCGGTTTATCGCAGTCGTTTAATATTGGAAAAGGATTAGGCCTTCCGTTGAAATTGGAATTACAAGGGCTTCCTCTGTACAAAATGAAGAATTCTAGGCTAATTTTATTAATTTCTCATGAATTCATCCATTATTTCTCCGCAGATGTCTCTGACAGGTAAAATGTTTTCGGTCATGGCCTGCTTAGTTTCGTTCTACAAAAATACATAAATGTACAAAAGTTAACAAAAAACAAAACAAAACAAAAATAAGACAAAATAAGACAAAACAAACAAAGCAAAACAAAAACAAAAAATAGTTAAAATACTGGTGCGGCAATATTAACGTGCGTGCATGATGACGTCTTTCTATAGTGGCATTGCGGTTGGTTATAATAAAAAATGAAAATATCTGAAGTTGGAACAAAGGGACAGTCGTCTTGTAACTAGTCATGTCAAACTTGGTTCATCGTCTTTTAGAAAACTAAATACATAAAAACAGTTTCGTTAAGAGAGTTAACCAAATTTCTTTCATCATTAACCCTAAGTCCAAATGATAAGCTTATAAAACCACGTGCAATAGTTCGATTTGGTTAGTTATAGCAACAATAAACTTTCGGTTATAAAAATCAGTTTGATTTTCTTATGTATTAATCGTCTCTATTCTGTATTCTTCTCTCTATCTTCTATCTTCTTCTATTCTTCTATCTATCTATCTATCTATCTATCTATCTATCTATCTATCTATCTATCTATCTTTCTATCTATCTTCTCTCTATCTATCTTCTTCTATCTATCTTTCTATCTATCTTCTATTCTATCTATCTTCTTCTATTGTTTCTATCTATTTTCTTTCTATCTATCTTCTATCTTCTATCTATTCTTCTTCTATCTTCTTCTATTCTTCTATCTATCTATCTATCTATCTATCTATTCTTCTTCTCTATCTATCTATTCTTCTTCTATCTTCTTCTTCTTCTTCTTCTTCTTCTTCTATTCTATCTTCTTCTATCTTCTTCTTCTATCTATCTATCTTCTATTATATCTTCTATCTTCTATCTATCTATCTATCTATCTATCTATCTATCTATCTTCTATCTTCTATTCTATCTTCTTTTATCTTCTATCTATCTATCTATCTATATATCTATCTATCTATCTATCTTCTATTCTTCTATCTATCTATATAAATAAAATGAACTCACTTTTCCTCTCCAACTTTGACCTTATTAGGATTAAAAATCATGACATTACATGCAAATGTAATTCGTACAGACTGTAGCACATTATCTGAGGTTTGCTATAGGCCTATTACCGCTGCAGTTCCTCGCCAATGGTACATTCCTATATTTTTTCCGGTGACAGTCCATTGTCAAAATCGCTTAGATTCAATGGAAGTTGCAACATCTTTTCTCTCTATTAGATTCCTTCTTTCCCCTCTCCCCATCTACACCGCAGAGGATGCGTTCACAAGTTACACGACAAGGAAACGTACCGGTTTGGAATCGTAAACGGTTACTTATGCCGTTTCTTTCTTTTTTTTTTTTTTTTTAATCTTTTTCCCCTGATTTATGCTTTCTGCTTTTTTCCATAATAAAATAGAAATAAAAAAAAATTAAAAAAAAACAAAAAACAAACTGCGACAACGCGATTGCTATTATTGTTTTCTTTTTTGCTTTTTTTTTCGTTAGTGTAAGACACAATCTGCGAGACTAACCGGATTTTACTTCCGGTTTTAAATTCCCAATTCCCAGTTCAAAACTGGAAGCTGTCACCAAGTAGTCATTTTCTTTTTAACCTCCAACTTAAATTAACTGTTTTTTTTATAAACATCGCTTGATAATTTCCGATTTCCAAATCAGAAGCCGTCACCAGGAATACTCTTTCTATTTAGCCAAACATTGTCTTATATAAAAAAAATTGTGTGACCACTTCTCGTATGTGTGTGTCTTGTGATAACATGACTCACACACACACACACACACACACACACACACACACACACACACACACACACACACACACACACATCACCACCATTTTTTTCACTAGCATGACCCGTGTATTGGCGTTGCCTAGGAAAATCAGACAGAGAAGACTTGTTTGCTTACATATAAATAAGTTTACTCGATATTTTACTTAGTCGTAATTATTAATTGTACTGTTTTGTAATTAGTAGACGTATGAGTAAAATGTAAACGTTAGCATTATTGCATAACTACAAATAACATACTAACAGTAACATATTAAACTACATAGTTGCGAGTAGTTTGTTTTCATTTTTTTTCTGTCGATAGGAGGAGGGTTAACTAAGTGTTTCTATACACAAACACTGAAAGAAAGGAAATATTTGTTATAGTTGGGAAAAAGTATATTCCATTCAGTAATCCTGTAATTAATCGTAAATCTAAGATTAAATACGAAAAAAGAATACGATAATGGTGCGTTTGTGTGTGTAGTTGGCATAACGAAATCACTAGAAGTCCAAAACTGTTTGCATCTTATATGAATATGAATTAGAAAAAATAAATAAATAAAACAAAAGAAGAAACATCTCGATCTGGAAGTAAAAAGAAAAAAATAAAGCTTTTGAATATAAAAAAGGAAATAGAAAATAAAATGTCTCAATCGATAACGTGATAAAAATATAAAAATAATTGTGGTGTGGTGTGGTGTTCTGTTATTTATCAGTAACATTTAAACCTTAGTATTATTGCAAATACGGCACAATCACGTTGAAACACCTGTTCTCGCCAGATCATCAAAGTTAAGAAACATTGAGCCTGGCCAGTACCAGCTGGGTAACCATTTGGGAAGGCGAGGCGCTGTATGTACCGCGAAGTAAAACACCAGGTTGAGAAACTGGTACAGTCTATCATGCACTTGAGGGTAGATGGGACTCCCTTAAGCCGTGGTAGGCACCCAGTCTAGTGATGGCGCCACGATTAAAAATACCCTTGATAGCTCTGGCGAAGCATCAAGTATTCAGTTACCGACAAGATCTGAATTACACTACAAACTCGTGTAGTGAGTTCAATCTCGGCTACGGCCGCGCTGGATGGATGATGGATTATTGCATAATCACAAAAGAGCATACTGGCAGTAATGTACTTCTATAGTTGTGGGAAAGAGTAAAGTAATAGTAATACAGTAAAGTAAAAGTTATGTGGTCAACCTGTTCAGATAAAAGAAATAATCAGGCCTCCACCCCCATAAACATAGATTCACTAGTCATCTCTCTATTTCCTCTTTAGAAATGTGCCTTATTTGTTAAAAACGGTGCACATAATAGAGTACATAATATATGACATACTTTCACGTTGTTTTATTTCGTTATTATACTTATACCAATTTATTGCGTAACTTAGACGACCTACTAAAGTTAGTTTTAGAACTCCATTCTCTGACGCCTTTCTTGTTTCGTCGTTGAGTTCTTTTTTTTTATATTGCTATGGCGGTATCAACTTCCTTGCTACCGCAGAAGGCAGCAAGTACCATTTTGTTATGAATTGTGCTGTCACACACACACACACACACACACACACACACACACACACACACACACACACACACACACACACACACACACACACAAACGCAAATAAACGAACGTTTATTAATTTTAATTTCCCCGCGCATTTGCACAAAAATAAGTTCTTCCAGCAACGACATAATTTCAAATACGCCCACACGCTTTTCTCGCAACAACAAAAGTAAAGTGAACATATTTCTGGCGGACGTAGTTCAAGACGGTACCACGTGACACAAGCGACCAATGAGAAAATTTAGAAGATTGTCTTTTTAACGCTTTTCCAAAAAACAAATACCAGCAGCAGCAATCTGGTGCTGGAGCCGGCCCCCAAAGTATTTAAGCGCAACAAACGTTCTTTCGTCCCTCTTTTTTCCCTTCTTCTTCTCTTCTCACTCCCACGTGACACGAGAACATGCCTCTCGTTTTCCTCTCATCGTCGTTTTGAAATCTGTCGAAACCATAATTACACACGCTACACGGACACCCAAAAATCACACTTATGCACACACGAGCCCATTTCCGTACATTTTCTATAATAATTAATAACAACGGACTACTTTCCTCATGGCACTTTTGAATAAGGCGAACTTCGCCAATTAAAACACAAACCTTGAAATAAGAACATTATTTTCACAAAAGACTTTCACCTTCTAATCTTATTAATTTAACGAAGGATTTTCATCTTTTAATCTTAATAATTCCACAAAGTATTTTTCACCTACTTTGAACATTCTAATCATAATGATTTCTCAAGAACTCTTACCGATCGGACTTTGTTTGTTGAAAAATAAATGCGGTGCATTTTAAACAAGAAGGGGGTGTCATTTTGTTTTATTCCTTTTTTATTATTTTGTTTGGGGCAGAGAAATTTAAGTAATCTTAAACTTCTTTTCACCCACAGACTCGACTAAGGATATAACCCTTTATCTGCTGGTCCATTAACGAAAAGTCTTATCATTATCACTGTGCCGAATAATCCAGTTTAGTACTTGAGGTTTATCGATTGATAGTAAAGAACAAAGAATAATGTATAATTGATGTGAAATCTTCTCTTTAATGTTAAAAATATTAAGTGGCTTAGATATTTATTGTTACAAAAGCCAAGGAAAATAACATATGGCATAATTACTTCCCTTTAATGAGTATTTGATAAGTAAGGGAAAATGTATCGGTTGAAAAAGTTTGTTTTAACCAGAATGATTATTATTAAAAAACAAACAAAAAAAAAAAACGAGAAAAATATACTCGTGCTAATTACATAGCTACACATGACATAGAAAGGAAAAGAACGAAAAAAAAAGGCTAGTCTGAATCAGACGAATTGGGTTTAATTTTGAAAATCTGTCAAGATAACTTTATACTTTGTAAGCTTCAATTATAATTATTTTTTTTATCAGGCTTTTAAAGTAATCGGTCAAAACAGTGCAGTCATTAGTTGTTTTGAACAAGCTGTGTGATCGGTGCATTAGAAAAATTATAAATCAATCAATGTTTTAAATACCACTAAGTGCTGACGGGTAAAAAAAAAACAAAAATAAAAAATAAAATATCTTCTCGTAAACATACGATCGTTTTGATATCCTAAAAAAGACAAACTTGTTAATAACAATAAAAATCTAATTGTAATTTTCTCTATTAATTAGTTTTTACTGAAGTCATCATCATCATCATCATCATCATCATCATCATCGTCGTCGTCGTCGTCGTCGTCATCATCATCATCATCATCGGTTTAACATTTGTTTTACGCATTGGCATATGTTGAATGAGTTTTAGAAATTGACTTCCAAGCTAACCTATCTCTGGCAAGGATTTTATTTATCCTTCTTTCTCTCAAATCCATCCTTATCACTTCATTCCATGTTTCCTTTCAATCTCCCTTGTGAACCGAACCCGCTTCTTCAATTGTTCTACGTCTACTAACACAGGGACTAACATCCACTATTTCAGACAATCATGCTATCAAAATATTCTGTTCTGCATACATCCTCCTACACTATTCAGCTTTAATCTTTCTCTGAGATCGTCAGATCTGTCTTTAAGACTCAAATTACACATCATCCCAATATAATTTCTCGCTATGCGACGCATACCATCAACCCTCACTGGCCAGGTTTCACTTCTATTGGTCATCACACTGTGTACACATGCCTAATAGACTATTCTCTTGGTTGACAGTGATAACACTCTGCTGGTTAGTCATAGCCAAAGTTCACGGAGCTTACTCCACTCATTCTTAATTCTTACGTAGCACCTGCTTCACCTTGTGCTGCGATGCTAACAAAACTTCTAAACAACCGTAATAGCTTCCATATAAAGATATACTTTATCCATATTTGAATTTTTATTCCTTTTCATTGTCTTACACTTCTTGCACGAAAACTGGTTATCCAATCTCAACCCACTAGTAAAGCTGTTCCTCTTCTTGTGTGTTAAATGCTTACAGGTATCACAAAAAAGTAAGTTTCACCCGACTCCCTATCCCCAAACCGAGTAGATGAACTGTTGTGGCGATAAAAAGGGGAATAACTCTAACTAAAGAAAGTAAGATCACCCTTTATAGATCCTTAAAAACTAGAGAGTTCTAGAGAGGAAAAAAGGCAAGATAGCGGCTACGATTGACACTGAATATAGTTCTGCAAATAATTTAAAGTTTCTGCCTCGAATAAATTGTGTTTAAACTACAATGAGCTTGTCTACTAGTTCTATGCTATCCAATAACTCTGACATCGCAATTTCTCCGAACACAATATAATTTGGCGACGAGGATTAGATCAGATTAAATACTAAATTTCAAAAACAAAAACAAAACAAAACAAAAAACGTACCTGGTCTACAAAAGACTTCGTCAGAGAATTCTTTTCTGCACAAACGAAAAAAATCATTTGCACCATATCTTTTTTTGTGAACACACGAAAAAAACAAAAACAAAACAAAAACGAAACAAACTTTTTCTATAATAATTTTATTTTTTTGTGAACACACGATTTTTTTTTTTTTTTTTGCGAACAAACAGAAAAACAAGAAAATTTTGTGCACAAACAAAAAGAAAAAAATCGGAATTATTTGCGTCATGGATCCAAATTTATTGGATAAAATATTGCATAACCAGCCAGCTGAATTTTTAAAAGCTCAAAATAGTTTACTTTGACGGCACAATTTCACAAACAATTAATGGAAACACCAAAATCAATTTTTATGGACACCATTTTTTCATTTTTCATTCAATCCGGATTTAAAACAAACTTTTACTGCTTGATATGGACGATAGAAGGATACATTTCAACACGAGTTTGCAGCCAGGGACGATGCACGGAAATTACGTTTACTACTTTGCAAGCTTTGCACAGCAGAACATGAAAGATATTCAAATTTAATCCTTTCGAAAATGAATAAATAAATAAAAACAGATTTCACATTTGATGAAACGATAGTTATCAAACATTTTTGGTGAGTTAACATCTTTATTTAATATTCGTTATGTTTGAAATTAAAGAAAAATGTTACAGACGATTTTGTCAAATATACTGGAATTCTTAATCTACAAAAACTTTCGCCTGAAATCGCTGACAGAAAGTCAATTCAAATGACTCATTTTCATCGCAGGTATACAATCTCCAGAAGATGCGGACATACGTACACGTCTACTATCTGTGGTTGATAGACAAAGAAATGACGATACGATAAAATTAAAACGAGACATAACAATGGTTCAACAACAAAACCCAATCGGTAGAGAAATCCCCGACTGGAAATAGAAAGAAGCCTCCAACACCCTGTTGGTCATGTGAGGAGATGCACTAGTGTGAGAATTTTGAATTGGTTGACTTGCCGAGGGTAGGTCGGTGGGGAAGAAAGGAGTGCTGGTAGCTGTGACCAACACGGCCGGTGGTCCGTTAATCAAAGAACCTGAGTGCCTATTCCTTACAAGTTAAATAGACATCCCAGTCACGTGTGAATCTCGTTGACTGAGAGTTGGAGTAGATAAAAAGGGGTGGCCGCTCTACTGTTGTTGTAGTAGTTGTTGCTGTCTTTTAGACAAATTACACTTCGACCATCGTTACCCATTTATTACTTTTACAAGGAAAGACTGCTTGTAAGCAACGTCGACATTTCGTTGCAAGACTTAAACCGTCTTTTCTTCCCCCCCCCCTACTCGTCGGTATGTTAATTCCGACACTAGGTGTGTCAGAAAATTCGTGAAAAATATTGAATAATTCCACCCCGTCTTTCCAAGCTTATAACTCCTCGAAGAATGTAATTCAAGTCCTATTTTTTTTTCAATTAAAGGAGCAAGGACCAAGGTTTCATAAAAAAAACAGCAAACAAACAACGTGTTAAAAAAAAAGGGTTTAAACTTCGGACTTTGCAGATAAATTTCTAAAAAAACACTACTTTTTTTGTTTTAAATTTGAATATATTATTTATTGATCTTTTATCTTCAATTTGTGATATAAAAAACTTTGGTGAGTAAATTAATTATTTACTTTTTAATAGACACTTGAAAATGGGGGGGCATGAATTAAATAAAAACGTTTGTCTAAAATATTATATTCGATTTATTGGAAAGAACATAAAATTTCACATTGACCCTGAAAATATCGTAAAAATTGAATCAATAGAAAAATTTTGATAGATTTTTAAAGTTTAAAAATTGAAAAATATTGAGTTCGTAAAATTCATTACTGTTTTAAAAAAATATTTCTATTACTTTTAAAACAACTTTAATAGTTTATTTTGGAAGTATAATCCATAAAGAAAATAAACAACCCACTTTTAAAAGAGAAATTACGATTTTTTTTTATATTTTATTCGCAGTTTCGTATTAGGGGTGTCAAAAATTCCTACAAAAATTCTGGTACACCTAGAGATGCACTATACTCCCTTTTGCTCATTTAAACATTGTTGACGCCGTAGTTAGGGTGGGCTCAAGGACGGGTTTTGTGGCAAAAATAACCACAACACTTCCAGAATGAATACTGCACAGCCAAAAGGTAAAAATCACAGAAAAATGCCAGGATGTTTCCAGAAAGCCACGCCGAATTCACTTTTTGCCACTTTTAATGAAAATTTTGAAGCTCAGAGAAAATATATACTTGTTGAGATAAACAACAAACCAGTGAACTTTCAGTTCGATACCGCTTCGAAAATCACCTTAATTACACGTCCAACATGGGATTTGTTGAGAAAACCAACTCTTAAGAAGAAAACTCATGTTGCCTGTGGTACATCGGGAAGCAATATGCAACTAACTGGTGAGTCAATATGTATTGTCTCTTTTAAAAGAAAAAAAAATATCACGTGTGTTCTATGTTTCTGATGCATCAATCCTGAATCTTCTCGGTTTGGATTTTATTGAAGAACGTGATCTTTTCACTGTTCCTTTAAACCAAATTTTAAATTCTTCTAATATTAATTCTACAGCAGATGCTGAAACACATTTTAAAAACATACGTGAGGCGAAGTTCGGCGGTATTTTTCAAGAGGGTATTTGATGTTGTTCTGGGGTTGAGGTGACTTTGGGGCTGAAGGAAGATACAAAGCCAGTCTTCAGACCAAAGTGTCCGGTGTCGTGCGCGACTTTGGCTGTAGTAGAGAAGGATCGCCTGCAGTAATCTTACAAATTACTCATCCTGGGCAGCACCTATTGTCATTGTAAAGAAGGCTAATGGTAAAGTACACCTATGTGTGGACTTCAGCACAGGACTAAATGACAGACTGAAGACCCACCAGTGTCCACTGCCCGTGTCGAAAGATCTCTTCTCAAAACTCAACGGTGGAACTTGTTTTGCAAAACTGGACCCTGCAGATGCATATCTACAAATGGAACTTTACGATTCCAAAAATCTACTCACTATTAACACCCACAAGGGATTATTTAAATTTGACCGTCTTCCATTTGGGGTCAGTCGACTCCAGCGATGTTCCAGCAGACTTTGGATACAGTGCTCGCAGGATTGCCAGGAGTTTCCGCATACATTGATGATATTGTCGTTGCGGGCACATCCAAAGATGAAATTCTGCATCGTCTTACTTCCGTGCTGGATCGAATTCAACAATATGGATTTCACTTAAGACCAGACAAATGCAAATTCTTCCAAACTTCTGTGAAATACCTTGGATTCATATTTGATTGGAACCGGATCCGGACGGTGTTTGGGTGATGGGGCACATCGTGGCTCCAGGGGATGTTGCAGCACTGCGGTCCTTTCTGGACCTTGTGGGTCATTGTAGTTCTTTCTTGCCCGAGCTACACAGGTTATGGGATCCTCTGGGTGGGCTTTTTCAGAAAGTTACCAAATGGAATGGGTCAAGTACATGCAAAACATCATTTTAGAAAATCAAGGCATTTCTTTTTTCTGATCTGTTGCTAACACACTGCAGTCAATCATCGGAGATTTTTGTTCTGACAGATGCTTCAGATTGTGGAGTCGAAGCAGTAATATCACATATGTTTCCTGATGGAAGCGGGTTGGGGAGACATTACACATGCATCAAAGTCGCCTACTGAACGAAAATATAGCCGAATTGAGAAAAAAGCCCCAGCAATTATCTCAGTCGTAAAAAAATTTCACAGAATGCTATATAGCCGGCATTTTACTCTTATCGCAGACCGCAAGCCCTTAACAAGTATTTTTAGTTCTAAGAAAGGAGTTCCAGTTTATACAGAAGACCGCTTGCAGGAATGGCCAGCTATGCTTTTCGATTACGACTTTTCTGTAGGGTGCCAGCCGAGCAGCAAGATTGGATCCAGACTCATCTCTTCTCATCAAAATCATCGCAACTCTGTCTGTGAAACCTGAAGTTGTCTCTGCACTTGTTTCCACAGTGAAATCACTACCTGTCACTTCAGAGATGATCCAGAAAGCTACAGCCGCAAATCCATTAATACATTAATAAGTTTGACATTTTCATCTCACAAGCTGGCTAAAAACATGCACTGAACAGCAACTCCAACCATTTTTTCAGAGATCTTCTTTATCTGAGATCAGGGGAGCACTTCTTTTCGGAGAGTATGTTGTTATCCCATCTAAACTCTAGAGGAGGGTTCTCAAGCAGTTCCACTATGGATACCAGGAAATACTTCAGAGGGGGGCCTTGGCACGTTGCTGTGTGTGTTGGCCAGCCATGGACGAGCAGTAAAAAATTGTAAAAAATTATGCCAAATGTCAGCTGGTTGCGAAGTCTCTTTGGAAAACAGTATAGCATGAGTGGCCTTTGTCACGACTACATATGGACTTTGCGGGACAACATAACTTAATATTGGTTGATGCTTACAGTAAATGGCCAAAAGTCTTCCAGATGAGCCGTGTTGCCTCGAATTAGGCTCTGGAGAGACTACAGATTTTCGGCAGGTTGGGCGTTCCTGAAATCTTAGTTTCTGATAATAGTACTGCATTTACCTCAGCAGAATTTTTTGACTTCTGTGAAACAAAACAGTATTTAGCATCTCAAATTTTTACCTTTCCATCCACAGTCACATGGCCAAGCCGAACGCTTTGTCGACACATTAAAGAAAGCACTCTTGAAGTTAAAAGGGAAAGGAACTACTCGAGAGATCATAAAAATATTGCGAGTAGCGACCCCCAAATCCAAATAGAAAGTCTCCTGCTAAAGCACTGATGAATAGAAAATACGTTTACCAATGGATGCTATTCGTCCATCATCAAATAATATTCCCAAGAGAAACAGGACGATGGGAAATCAATTTAATCGCCATCATGGAGCAAAGTCGCGTGGTTTCCTACTAGGACAACCTGTATTGGCAAAAGACTACCGCAATGGTAAAGAAAAATGGACACAGAGTCACATAGGGCATAAACTGTGTCCATCGCTTTATTGCAGATTACAAAATAATCAATATCTCAGTAAATATAAGTTATAAAAAGCTGAAAATTACACCATCTAAATATGACATGAATTTTGATGAAATTTTAGGATTTATCTCACCTTAATACAGTCCTTGGATGGTGTAATTTTCAGCTTTTTATAACTTATATTTACTGAAATATTGATTATTTTGTAATCTGCAATAAAGCGATGGACACAGTTTAGTTCTGATAATGTAATCTATGATGTGGATGTACAATTATTTATTTTGGTCGGACATACGAGTCAGCTTCGTCACTCATATCTTCTAAAGAATTTTTCTTTTTGTTTTTTTTTTTGTTCATAACATTTTTTGCAGGATAGTTACTTACCAGGCAACAGCACTAGGATGCACCTGTAGAAAAATACAGATGGAAACCTGCGATATTGTGGCTTTTAAAGCATGCTGCAAATAACGGCTTCGAGCGAAAGGGTAAGTACGACACAATAAATTAAAAATGCAGGCGTTGGAGAGAATACGAGAATTCTTTCGATTTCCAAAGGACATAAGGGTCAAGTACCAAGGGCAAATAACTCAGAGTAATAAGAAGGGAAAAGTAAAATATGTCGTAAATACATAGGAAGAAAAGATATAACCGTATGGTATTTTTTATATGAATGTATGCGAGATATTCCTGTTTTAGGATCTTGAACGCTCTAATAGGAAAAAGGAAAAATTACAGAAATCCTTTCCATAGTTAAAATTCAGTGTGCAAGTAGGATTTGGTCCAGGGGTTATTTAGTTAAGGGTCATGTTTTCTAATGTCTTTGTCGGGTTCTAGCAAGGAAATTCGAGTGAATCAATGTGATGAAAAGGTATACCTTAATAATTAGAAGACAACCACAAAGATTTAAGTAAATGAGCTTTGATGTATGTCGCAAAAGAAATAAAATAGAAAATGAGACAAAGCTCTAATTAGTAGGACAACCAGGCGAAAGAAAGGATCAGGACACATGTGGACGGAGAGTTGTCGAATTCGGTGGAGAGGTAAAATGGGACCTCAGTTTACGGCATAAGGGTTGCTGGATGGAACAGCTGATATGGATCATAGGAGCTACTACCCTACAGCCAAAAGGAATATTCTAGGGAGATTAGATGGAGATTCTGGTCTAAAAATAATTATGGAGTCAGTTGGAAAAGGGCTGACTAAAAAGTTTTTTATGATGTCTGATCTTTCTTAGCCAAGTGATTGTAGGGATATAAATAAAAAATGTACTGGAATTTAAAAATGCGTACATTGTTTGAAAATTAGGAACGGGAATGAGTGTTACATAAGAAGGCTATCCCCTTCTCATGTGAGTAAGAAGGCAGACTAGATAAGTGAAAATGATATGAGGAAAAGGTTAGAATCGAACCCTGTAGGCAAGTGTTAAAAGAATGGATAATTGAAATCCTCGGAATGCAGCCGATTGTTAATTCTTTTAGAAATAACTCAATATTCTTTATGCCAGTTAAAAGAATGGAAAATGCGAGTTTATAGATAATGATTAAAAATAGGTTAGATATTGACCAATTGAAATTCTTTGTTTGTCAAAAGTGTGTTTGGACAGACATATGTAAAATTCACGTAAAATTTACTCACGTTGGTTGACATCACACTTCTGACGTCACGAACAAAGTAGACACTCAATATATTGAAATGGGGTTCGAAGATAGGATGAGACAATCGAGATAATCAGAGAGTCACACTCACAGCCAGAGAGAGAGAGAGAGAGAGAGAGAGAGAGAGAGAGAGAGAGAGAGAGAGAGAGAGAGAGAGAGAGAGAGACAGGAAGAGAGGGGGACAGAGAGTTAAGCTGATGTCCTTAGAGGCGAAGGGTAGAAGAGAGACCATGTAGCTATACAAGTTTGAATTCCTGACATCATCAATCGATCGACTGAGGAATTAAGGAATCATGTAATATTTTGTAACTGTTTGTCTTTGTGTCGCCATTCCACCAACTGAAAGGTAACTGTGTTTTGTCTATCATCATCTTCAACGAATTTTGTATTACCCCCTCCAAGTAATGTGTCTCCTCCATCATAAGTGAAGTATTTCCCCTCTTCTGCGCTAACATGAACTGTATAAATGTCTCAGCTCCGTATTAATAATATGGAGTCTCCAAGAATCGTCACAGTCGTTGTCGTGTGTGTAATCCATATAAATGTCATTATCACCCCTGTTCTGAGTCTCCGTTAGGTGTCGCTCAATATGACCCTCCCCCCTACACATATACAGAACACTGATATATTCCTACTTAAACTGTTACTAAATGTGCTGTTAATTCAAACACGACAGTGAGCATTTCTGTACACTGCTTGAAAAACCTTATACTGTTGGTTTGCCTCTAACTTGCATCATCATCTCATCATCATCATCATCATCATGATTACCCAGTTTTGCTCGTGTCACAGACCTTCTTGTCGGTGGTGGCGCATGAGTCATTTTTTTAAAAAACTTTTAAAATCATTACTATATATTGGCTCCAATATAATATAATAATAAATATGAAATCTGGATTAATTAAAATATCATATTTAAGCGTATTTTGCGACTGGGCAATGCCGGGCGGCCAGCTAGTATATATATATATAATTCAGGTTTGAGATGTTCAAAAGTAGGGACTAATGAATACAACGAGGTTGTTAGATAGTGCTCAATAACAAGAGCAAAATATTTTTTAAAATTATTTATTCGAGGGTAAACAGTTACATATGGTCGCTACAAACAGCCACATGTTTCAGTCAATGAGACTCCTTTTTTTCCTTTTTTTGTGGCGTCGATGGGTTCAGGGTCGCCTGACGAAGTCTCATTGAATTAAACAGATGGGTGTTTGTAGCGACCATATGTAACTCTTTACCCTCGAATAAATAATTTATATATATATATATATATATATATATATATATATATATATATATATATATATATATATATATATATATATAGTATTTTGGGGTGTTTTTAAGGCTCTCATTATCCCTGCCCATCATCCGCATATATCATACACATCACAATTTCATCCGCATATATCATGCACATCACAATTTCCATTTTGTCATTATTGCATTGTAAATATAAAGTCATTATATATTTTATTTATAAAAAAAAAAAAAAAAGGAAAAAGTCATTGTATATAATTTTATTTAAAAAAAAACAACAAAAAAAACAAACTTGTACATATTGTCATCTGGGGCTTTAAGTAGATCCAACTCCTAGAGTGAATGCTGTATTGTGGTGATTGCAACTAGTGATAGGGAATAGACAAGTGGACGACCCCCGACACCCATCTTCCCCCCACACCCTTTCTGGCCTCATGCCACATGTAAAAAGAATTAGTTGCCTGTTTTATATAATTTTAACCCTAAAATTCTGTAAAATTTGTGATTTTTCTTCTTAAATAAATATTTATATATATATTATTGGTCGAAGATAAGTGTTAATGAATGTAAGGTGGTTGTGTAATAATCGTTAATTGCGTGAATTAGGTAGAATCTGATTATTGATAAGAACTGCTGAATAAGAACCTGTTTACATTGAATTTGAAGGAAACCATGTTTTATTCAACCGGGAAACAGGCCAGCAGAACAGTGTTCTACAAGCGAGCAGTTTTGGGAGAGAAGCTTTGTTCATAGGATCTGCGTTTAGAGTTAGGCACAGTCAGAGAGTGGGGGGGGGGATCTGCATATAGTGGTTGTAGCTAGTTAGGCGTTTTTTTATGAAAATTTGGCAAAAGGGAACGACAGATTGTTTATGTTAAATGTTTATTGCGTAAGTAAAGATTGTATTTAAATTGGCGTTTAACGCATTTTACTTCTTATTTTGTTACACTTTTAATGACGTAACAATAGATGCATTTATGTACTCAGGTAACAATAACAATAACAAGTAACAATAGGTGCATTTATGTACTCACGTAACAATAACAATAACCAGTAACAATAGGTGAATTTATGCTGAATGACGTAATTTCTGTGCGAATTTCTTATGACGAATGATGTCATGTTTTTCAGGCTGGGAAAATGGTTTTACAATCAGACTTTCTGTGGAAGCCGTGCGAGTGAAACACCGCTAATAATGTAGAATAATCTAAGCGAAATGTTGCTACGATGGCTCTGTGCTTCGCTCATGTCAGTAAGTCTCTCTCTCTTCTAAATCCATTCTCTCCAAATAAAACTGTGAAGAAAACTCAGCGAACGGTTCCTTGTGTTTCATTCTTCATAAAAAGAAACTTATTTCTATAGCAACTGCAAGACGAAATGGCGACGACGAAAAGAAGCCACTATATAAAAAAAGACCATGTATAAACACAAGCATGTATGTATAAAGACTTTGATTTTTGTCATGGAAAATGTTACAATATAACATACCACTCAATAAGTCTCGGGATTGGCCAATAAAACAATATTTATGCAAATTCGATTTTATGCATTAGCATGCCAGTTTCTAATATCAAAACTTTTTCTCTGGAATATTTTTTTTCAGGTCCTCAAACAGCCAGTATTCATTTGGGGTAAGTTCTGAAGAATAGGGTGTACGGAAGTATTTAAAATGCAATTCATGTATTTTGGTCATCGTTGTGATTGTCTTGTGACATGAGGTATAGCCTTAGCGAAAGCATTTTTTTCTTTTTTTTAATTCCTGAAAAATATCGTTCGGTCACGAAAACTTATCTGTTTCGTTAAGGGAGAAACAAAAACAGAATTTCAATGAAGTTTGTTTTCAACTCGAAAGAATTTACTTACCTTAAATAGAAATAAATATCTGCAAAAATTATCGTTCGATCACGAAACACTTTATTTTCACAAACCATTTCCAATTTTATTTTGAAAATTTATTTAACACGATTCTTTGTAAATTGGTTATACAAATATCTACATGTATTTATTTTTTTACTCCGGAAATGTTTAAAGCAGTTTATGCTTTAGAAAACCATATATTTTGGAGAGGAGAGGGGTCAACTGTTTTTAAGGAGCTGAACTATTTTAATAAACATAAAAATATTTTAAAATATTTTACTCACGTAAGTTAGAGTAAAAACATTCATAATAAATACAATGAAAGTGGCAATACTATGTATTCATTCATTGTAATCATTTAGGAAACTCACTATGCTTGTCTGTTTGTCTGTCTCCATTTTTTGCTTTAAAATTTTGGTTTCGGTTTCGATTCTGGCAGATGGCACCTAAGTCACAATTTTTATTTTACTTTTGAAATCACAATAATATATTGGGTACAATATCATGAAATAATCGTATAGTAAATTATATGCTTATAAGAGTAGTCGTTTTTTTTTATATGGAGGTCACCAATTATCAAGGCCCGGAGGCCACTCAGGGATAAGGGTTATTGCGTGTACAGTAATCAATGAGATAGTATTGTAGTAATCATTAGTATTGGAGATTTGATAGAGTGTCTTACTTAAGAGGGCGGTTTGTCAGGAATTTGTTTATGTTGGACTTGAAGACATGCAAGTTGTATTCAGGTGGAAAACAGGCAAACAGAAGAGAGTTCCACAGTCGGGCACTTCTGAGAAAGAAGCTCTGCTAATGGAATCTACGTTTGGATTTAGGCACAGATAAAGAGTGGGGAAAATTATTGACAGCAGTTTCAGCAAGACGGGTGTTTCTCGTGAAAGATTGGCGAAGGGGGACAAGAGATTGGAGCTCAGACGAGCACTTGCCATGGAAATAACGATAAAACAAAGACAGGCTCGCAACGTCTCTTCTGTGGGAGAGAGGCTGCAGGCAAGAGAAAAGGGTATCCCCTACTAAGCCACGGTCTATTTTGTACTCTGTCAAGGTAGGATAGGCTGTTTTTAGCAGCTCCTGCCCAGATGTGGCAGCAGTACTCCATCCTTGGACGTACTTGGCTTTTATATAGATAGAGAATTGCATCAGTAGTGAGATATCTTCTAGAGCGGTAGAAGGATCTCACCATTTTCCCAGCATCCTTGACAACAGACCTGATGTACGTGTTCCTTTTCAGATCAGGAGTAAAGGTCAAATCCAAAAGCTTGTCAAAACATGAAGCCTCCCCAAGACGAGAGCCATTCATTTCAGTTGATGCCAGATGGGGATCAGAGCGTTGATGATGTAAAAACAGAAGCTTGGTTTTGGATGCATTAAAAGTAACCAGCCACCTCCTCCCCCACTGTACCACGCGCTCAAGACCAAAGGAGAGAGAATCAGAGAGAACTTTGTCATTTACGGCCTTTGATGTGTTGCCATAGATGGTCGTGTCATCAGCATAGATGTCAATGAATGATTTAAGTATGTGTTTTGGGAGATCATTGATGTAGATCAGGAAGAGAGTTGGGCCCAGGATGGACCCCTGAAGGACTCCAGCATTAATACTGTGGGCCTCTGATTTCTGACCATCAACCACTACTCTTATAAACCTATCAGTGAGAAATGATTTAATGATTGAGAAAACATCATCAGTGATACCGTAGCTGGAAATCTTGTGAAGTAGGCCCTTATGCCATACCTTATCGAAGGCCTTTGATATGTCAAGAGCAATTGCTCTGGAAAGGAAGCTTTTGTCAAGAGATTCACTAATCCTATGAGATATAAACGTTAGCACATCTGCTGTAGATCTTGCGGAGCGGAAACCATATTGCATGTCCCTTAGAAGGTTGTTTCTGCTGAGGTGGTTGACTACTTCTTTATTTAATATGGATTCCAACAACTTACTCATGACACACAGAAAACTTATTGGTCTGTACTGAGAGGGAGATGACTTTTCACCTAAATTCTTAAATACAGGGCATACTGATGAGGTTTTCCAGGGTGTTGGAAAGCACTTTTCCTTAAGGCAACGTTTAAACAGTTTTGTAAGTATGGGGGCAAATTCTGGTTGGAGCTTTTTCAACACTATAACTGGAATGCTGTCAGGGCCAGTTGCTTTACTGGAATCAAGGTTCTTGATTAGCTTGGCGACCTCACGCACAGATATTTATATGTTGCATGTTATAGGCGGAAATACAGGGAGTTGGTAGCCTTTGTCACATCGGGTAGAATTAGCTGCAAAATTGTTGGCAAATAGTTTGGCCTTGTCTGATGCTGACGAGATGACCTCAGGTCCATTGATGATGGTTGGGATAGAACTCACGCTTCTGGTCAGGATCCTGTTTGCTATTTGCCAAAACTGGTGGGAACCAAGCCGCTGCTCAGCTACTTTGGATTTAACAGACTGAGCATATAGCTCTCTTGCATTTTTATTACTCTTTTACAGTGGTTGGTGGCAGTCCTGAAAGCAGCTTTAGTCTCAGTACATCTATTACGTTTGTAGCTATGGAAAAAGTGATTTCTGTGCGCGATGGCAGCAGCACATTCAGGGGAGAACCATAGCTGGCTGTTAAGTTTTTGCTGGAATTTTTTGGATGGTATGAATCGGTCTCATTAGGTCTTCTAGATAGGAAACAAAAACTCATAGTATCAATGCTGGCATTCCTCAGGGTTCCATCCTGGACCCAACTCTTTTCCTGATCGTCATCAATGATCTCATAAATCACATTCTTAGGTCATTCATAGACATTTATGCAGGCAATCTATGGCAACACTTCAAATGCCAGTAATGACCAAGATCTTTCTGATTCTCTCTCTTCTGGTCTTGAGCACGTGGTGTAATAGGAAAAAAATGGCTGGTTAATTTTAACGCAGCTAAAAACCAAACTACTTTCTTTTCATCATAATTGTTTTGACCGCCATCAGTCCCCAATTGAAATGAATGGTTCTCGTCTCGGGGAAGTACCATGTCTTGACAAGCTTCTGTGACTGACCCGCACTCCTGATCTGAAATGAAACACATACATGAAATTTGTTGCCGAGATCGCCGGAAAAATGGTTAGATAATTTTACCGCTCCAACAGGTATCTTACTACCGATGCAATCCTCTATCTGTATAAAAGCCAAGTACGTCATAAAATGGATTATTATTGCCATATCTGGGCAGGAGCTGCTCTGAGC
The DNA here is from genome assembly GCF_053919585.1 of Euprymna scolopes. Taxonomy (NCBI): domain Eukaryota; kingdom Metazoa; phylum Mollusca; class Cephalopoda; order Sepiida; family Sepiolidae; genus Euprymna; species Euprymna scolopes. The sequence continues at coordinate 74,964,887 of NC_136510.1, forward strand.
GCCCTATCCTGTCTTAATAGTTTAAAATCGACTTCGAAACCTAGTAGGTGATGCTCCTTTCTCTTCACTGCATCCCCTTGTCCACAGAAGAGACATTGCGAGCCTGTCTCTGCTCTATCGTTATTTTCATGGCAAATGCTCGTCTGAGCTCCAATCTATGGTGCCCATCGCCCAACTTTAGCAAAAACTCTTGACTAGCTACAATCACTATCAACAATTTCATCCACTCTTTATCTGTGTTTAAATTTAAACACAGATTCCACCAACTAAGTTTCTTTTCTAGAATACTGGTTCATTGGCCTGTTTCCCGACCAACTACGGTATGGTAGCCTTCAAGTCTAATGTAACCAAGTTTTTGTTGAACCACTCCCTTAATCAAATTCTACGCAACTTGTCATTAACGACTATTATCATCTTACATTCATTAACGTTTACTCTCAAGTAGTATTTTGGGCCTTGATAAATGATGACTCCCCTGTAAAAAAAAGTAGTGGAAAATTATGTCCGTATCATATTATGTAAAACATAATTTTGAGGTTTCGTAGTATGTTGAAATGCAACACGATTTCTGCTAATAGCTTCGTAATTCTGAAAATCCCTCTCTCTTTCTGTCTGCCTGTCTGTCTATTTGATATTTCTCTCTATCTCTTTCTCTCTCTCTGTCTCTGTCTTTCTGTCTGTCTGTCTGTCTGTCTATTTCTCTCTCTCTCTCTCTCTCTCTCTATATATATATATATATATATATATATATATATATATAAAGTATGTTTTTTCGTAATCGATAATCTAACTATAAACCAACTTTGCAATGGCACATGGCTTGTAGATAAAAATATTAATGAACAACGTCATAGAAGCAACAATCTTAACAGGACCTTTCATAGATGAAAATGTCTTCATTTCATGCATTCCTCTGATTCCACCGGATATGCCATTTCACTTTAGGAGGTTGCAATTCCCAATTCGATTGTCATTTGCAATCGCCATCAGGGACAATCTTTACAATTCCGTGTGGCTTATATCTACACACTGACTGTTTTTCACATGGATAATTTATGTTGCATCTTCAATAGTCAGCAAACCAGAAAATCTCTGAAACAGCTTAGAAAATGGAACACATGTACTGGGAAATTATGCGTATAAGAAACATGTATTTTCTCATTTTGGAATTTTTTACATTTCGCCAAATTAAGCGGCAGTAACACATGGCAGAGTAAAGCTATTATATATATATATATATATATATATATATATATATATATGTATATATATATATATATATATATATATATATATATATATATATATATATATATAGACATGATAGAAAAGAATAGACACTAAGATAAATATTTTTCCCAAGATTGGTATATGTTTATTTATATTTACAGAATTTACAGATAAGAATAGTGCTGAAATAACTTAGAGTATCTCATTAAAATTGTATCCAACAGCATTGCAGCATGCCACGAACCAAAAGAGCATCAGAACTATCAGAATATCTGCGAGGACGAATCATGGGTCAACATGGAGGCGGTCTTAGTCAACACAAAATGGCAGGAAATCTTCCAATACTCCAATAAAGTGATCGTACAATTCACAAGAGAGGACAAAGAGTGCACAAAACCTCATCCATATCGCAGCAGGCCCTCTGAAAGAACCTTGCATCTTGTGAAAAGAAATATTGAAGAGAACCCTCGGTGCAAAGCCTCTAACATTGCAACATCAGCTGGTCTATGTCTCAGAACAGCATGCAGGTATCTTCACAAACTAGGCTACTATTGTAGAGCTGCAAGAACGAAACCTCTTCTTCGTCCTGCCAATACCAAGTGCAGAAAAGATTGTGTTTATAAGATGGTAGAGAGACCTATGACCTTTTGGACCAATGTCATTTTTTCTGATGAGTCACGATTTGCATTATTTCCTGACAGTGGAAGGGTATGGGTATGGAGGCTCCCTCTGCAGTCAACATTCAAATATGTGGGGCGGGGGTCTTACTTATGGTATAGGGTGCAATTTGGAGTGATGGTCGTTCGAACCTGGTGGAGTACGAAAGAAACATCAATTCTGCTAAATATGTTTCAATATTACATGAAGGACTCCTAATAATATTCTCAAGTGGTAAAATGAACCAAGTTAACTCTCTATTTATAGAAGACAGAGCTCCTTGTCACTCTGTTAGGGCGACACAACATTAGGTGAGCCAAAATGGGATTATTAAATTAATGGCCAAGTTAGTTCCAGGATATGAACCCAATTGAAAACCTTTGGGGCATATTAGATCGGAACCTTCGCAAAAAGGAAAGGACGTCATCTTTTAAGCCTGAACTTTTAGCATTATTGCATCAGACATGACAAGAAATTCCTCAATATGATATTCGTCAACTGATCAGTGCCATGCCTAGAAAGGTCATAGCATTAAAAATAGCAAAAGGGAATGTCAACCAAGTATTAGTTATTAAATTTGTAACCATTTATTTTCGTTTTTGTTCTATAAATTATATGTTTATTGAAATAAACTGTTTCTATGGGTGTCTATTCTTTTCTGACATTATATATATATATATATATATATATATATATATAGAGAGAGAGAGAGAGAGAGAGAAGAGAGAGAGAGAGAGAGAGAGAGAAAGAGAGAGAGAGAGTATAAAAATATTCCAAGGATGCATTACAAGAATTCAAAAGTTATTTTCAAATTCCAGACATTCCTATCCCACAGAAATGCACTCTGGGACAAGAATGTATTTATTTTGGTCCTGATTACATTTTCTTACTGACCATATTAAATATCAGAGAAATCAGGAAATTGGTCTTTGAGAAATTAGATGAATTCTTGACTCAAAATGAATCATTTTAGATGTTTTATTTGTTTTTGTCTGTGATAAAGAATTTCTTATTTTAGTTGACAAATTGTAGTATTTCATCCATTTAATATGGAGTTTTTGGGATTGTCTGGAAAGTCCTGATTGATTTCGACCCCTGTGTCTTTAAAAACTGTGTATACCTGATGTAATTGTAGAATTAATATGATTCACTATAGGAATATCTTGAATGGTAAAGTTACAGTATAGTTGACAATCAAGCAATCATACAAAAAAAAAAGAATAAACAACTTATACCAAACACAGTAGAATTTAACTATCTACCGATCTATATACTTTTAACATGTTGAAACTGCTTGTGTTTCTTTTCCTTTAAGATTTGTTTTTGATATTCATATGGCATATTATCACACCAAAACTGAAATGGCTGACCTCGTGAGGCCTTACTTCGGTGAAGTTCAGACTGAGAAGATAATAAAAACAAAAATTACTTACCTACAACTGACCTACGCCTAAGTGGCAAACCCTCTCTCCAAAACAACTCCCTCATAAAACAGCATTTAAATTTAGCAAGGTAAACCAATATTTGAATCGCCATATTATTTTTCGTGTTTCGATAAGAGAGACGATCAAAGAAATAAAATTCTGAAATCAATCGTAAATCGCATATGAGTTTCACTGATAATCTCTTTGTAAGGAAGGAATCAGTTTGTATTTTTTGTTTTATTTCATTGTGACATGGTGTCATTGATTTCTTAACTTACAAATTCTAATTTGTTTAATTACATTTTCATTCGAAACAAGGCACAGTGTCACTTTGATGCAGGGGGCTACTATCATGGGCATAAATTGGAGGGATACTATGTAGGGAGTTCAGCAGCAAGATGTCTTTTCACATTACACTTGAACTTCTGCATGTCAGTACAGTTGGGGAAGCAGGAACTTGGAAGGGAATTCCAAAGTCTAGCAGTTCTAGGAAGAATAAAATTAGAGTGTAAGCTATTTTTACATCTAGGGATCTCTACTAGGGTTAGGGACTTTGGGCTTGTCGGGTGTGTCAAGGGAGATTACGCCAAGAGGTTATGAGGGCTTGTAGTTCGTCGAAGCATCCACCATTAAAATACTTGTAAAACAGGCAGAGGGATGCAACACTCCGTCGATGGGACAGAGGTTGAAGCTCAAAATGACAGTTCAGGACCTATTAGGTTGGCGACTCTTTTTAATCTTGTCTAGGAGTGAGAGACCAGCAGCAGATGCAACAACCCAAATATGACAATAATACTCCATACATGGGCGAATGTTGGCCTTGTAGAGGTACAGAATACTTTCAGGTATAAGTAACTTTCTAGCATGGTAGAGAGAGCCCACCTTCTTCGCAGCAGCCTTGGCAATGCTCGCGATATATATGTTCCAACTCATGATCCCTGTGAACATTAAGCCGAGGAGTTTGAATGAAGTACTTTCAGGTAATGTATCTTTAGCCATAGCTATTGGTGGTTGAGAAGGTTTCTTGTAATTATTAAAGGAACCGAGCTTAGTCTTGGCATCATGTTGCATTTCCATCCATTTTGATCCCATTCCACTACAGACTGGAGGTCTTCCTCTAGGGTTTCTACCATTGCCTTAGATATGTGTTCATTCGTTTTACCCTCATGCCTGTTATAGAGAGTGGTGTCGTCAGCAAATATACCCACCTCAGAGGCTATTTTATCAGGGAGGTCATTTATGAATATCAGAAATAATAAAGGTCCAAGGATCGCATTTATATCATCTTGTTTAGATGTACGACCAATGGTGACAACCGGGATTCTTCTCTTATTTAAGAAGGATTTAATTATGTTAAGTATTTGTCTAGTAATACCGTAGGATTTGATTTTCCTGAGAAAATCATAGTGCCATACCTTGTCAAAAGCCTTAGATATATCTAGGGCTACTGCTCTACCCTCCCCTGCTTTATCAATTTATGCCAATAAAGATATGAGATAACTGCACGTGCATATTTGTTTTTCTCATGGCAACATAACTTTGACAATTGCATATTTATTTTTTCTTTACATAATTAAAAAAAAATCCGTTAAAATAAAATGAAACGAAATTTAAAGAAAACTCATTTCTACTGTTATAGATGTTTGCTTTGTTAACGGGGTGTTGAATCAGTATAGTGTTGGATGCCATGGTCGTATAAAGTCCTTTAAACGCGCGAGTTTATTGCCTCGTTGCGGCTATTATCATAGCTGTGAGCCCCGGAATCTTTGTTTTTCGTTTTTTGATACAAAATCATGTCGACACTTGTTCGTTTTCGAAAGAGCATAAACTTCGCATGTATATATTTGCCTGACGTGTACTATCATTGTTTTTCTTTTATTGAGGCGGGGGGGGGGTAGGGGATAAACAGCAGGTGAAAACACGTCTTTTCAAGTTCAAGTTGTGTCGGCTAAAGGAGAGTAAGTCACGTGGTTTTATCACATGGTTTTCATAACTTTAGTTTGGTGCTCTACCTCTATGACGCCCAACCTCCAAAATTTTGATTAACGCAACTACTACTGTGTAAGACTATCAAATAGCTGCTGCTGCTGCTACTACTACTACTACTACTACTACTACTTGTTACTTTAATTCCAGAGAAGACCAACAGTCGTTGCTAGCGAGAAGTAAATGATAAACGGCTATTGCGATAACGCAAAATGATTTGTAGATTTGAAGAGGCAGAGAGTGTTGGAAATCTCAAGAGACTATTGTCACTAGGATTTCAGGCTAACACCTGAGTAACAACAATCATTGATACTGATTTGTGTGAAAACGCTTAGCAAGTAAAAATAATATAAAATCAAATAGTCTGTGATAAAAGAAGAATGTCTTAAAAGATATAAATCAAATTACAATAAATATGATAGTGTTTGTGACCCAACGGGACACGGGTACGTCTAGTGTTGTTATAAAATTCGTACAGCTGAAATAAACCTTAAACAGAATAGTTGTTTCCCTGCATGATCTCATGTTTTCACGACAAAAGAGCAAACGGCGTCTTTGTCTAACAATCTGCGGCAGAAGAGTCTCTTCCGCCTCCCCCTTTGCCTTTTTTTTCTGCAAGGCAGCTGTCACAATAAAACGCAGGTTTCAAGCGTTGCACAAGCAAAACAGCAATTTTCTTCTGGTGTGTGTGCTCAACATTATTTTCGCTTTTTTTTTGTGGGACCTCACATCACGAATGCAGTCCAAAAACTCAGGTTTCTAGCTGAACTTTAAAGAAAACGGCGTGTTACTACTTAGCTTTCATATACCTACACACTACTGAAATCATACACATTCCAATATGACTATACAATTCCTACAGCTACATACCTAGAAAACGGAGCCATAAAATCTGCTATAGTGATATGGGACAAGAACGAGAAAGAAGCAACCTTAGTAGAAGTTTATGCCCCCAATGATGTTTGGTTAAGATAACGAAATACCAAGGTCTTAAGAATCTTAAGAAGATCTGTATCATTCCAGGTATCATAAGAGAAACTGACCCCATGAAAAAGAATTTCAGAAAATACCTGGCAGATATACCCGGTGAACCAAGTACAAGACAGATTCAAACAATTGTACTTAAAGGGACAGTCAGAATCTTAAAAAAAAGATATCTTAGTTGGAATATTTGAGTTAGTAGGTAAATGTTTGGCATCCGGTAGGATGCCCCTATCCCCAGCTTGAACAAACTGTTAAGAAAATAATAAAAAAGAGAATATTACCACTAATGCTACTTCTACTACAGCTATGAAGAAGGTTAAATAACACCAATAATCGTGGGAACACTAGGGACAATCATGAAAAATAAAAAACCTGAAAAAAAATAAATAAATGGGAGAAATTGTAATAAGAGAGATGGTTTAAAACTTACAACGGACGATAAAATTGTAATCTTAAGCTGAAATCTTAAGAAGAAATCATCTCCACAACAAATGACCACAAGGGGTCATGGAGGATGCAAGGACCGAGAAGATAGAGCACTAAGTAGGCTTCCACTGAAAGTGTGCATAGAACGATGGAACCTCGGAAAGACTGTTTGCCACCGAAACCGCAGGGAATACGAATGATAGTTATCAGCGAGATATAAATGGTAAGCAGCTGTTGTGATAACGTACAGTCATTTGCAGTCGTTATTTAAAGAGTTGGGGAGACTTATCATTCAGATTCCGGAGAACACCACAGATTATTATCAATGAGCGACCGCTGGTCATGGCATGTGCAAGAACTCCAAGTGAGTAAATAATAATAATAATAATAATAATAATAATAATAATAATAATAATAATAATAATAATAATAATAATTTTGATTTCGTTTATCAACGTCTCCCTGAAAAGAGATGGGATTCATTTCCAGAGGATTTCCCTCAATCCCGGCCCCAAACAAGGAACTTTAAAGATGAAGAGTTTTCCTAAGGATGTTGGTGGTGTTGCGAGGCCGGATGTTGGTAACAATCGACCCTTCAACTAAAAGACGGCACAGGCAAGAAAAAGACGAAAAACAACAATGGCAAAGAAGAGATGACAAACGCAACGGGTACCGTCGTGAACGAATATAAACCCGTTCAGGTTTATTTTCGTAAAGAAACTGAATGGTGGTAGGAGGTCTCAGGCTGAGTGTTGGAATCCAGCTGGTGTTTGAACTGGCAGGCTACGAGGTCGTCGGTAGTGGCTACGGGAAATGCGTGCTGGCTTGAGAAACTGGACTGATGGGCCTCGGATGCGTCGACGTCGAGTGGTCGCTGCTGCAGCTACTGAATTCGGCCGTTGTCGGGGAGGTAGTCGAAACAGTTCTGCGTGGACGTGACTGCTGCTGTGGCTGCTGCTGAGCTGGGTTGGGCCACTGACCGAGGGATCCTCGTTGGTTGGCGAGGCCAGGCTGGTCTACCTCTGGTTGGAATAACTCGCTGTATTTATACTCGTCCGGCGGACGTAGTTGTAGACATCGAGGCTTTGCAGTGTTGGTCGTCGTTTTTCGTTCTTGGTTTGTATTTGTTTTTGTGTCTTTAAAGTGCTGTAGGGAGTCATCTGTTTGGGGTTTATATACATGTGTCATATCAAATTGAAGCTGTGAACGTTGTGAATATTATTCTAGCGGGAATTGTGCTATTCAGAGTTCCACGGGATAATTATTCACGTCACAGTACTTATTGAAAGGGCCGTCAGCTGTGGTTTTTACCTTTTGAATGGGGATCCCGCTTTGATGAGCGGTTCCTTTTGGTGGAAACCGTGACAGTGGTACCTACAATAGCAGTGGTCTGAAGGCCGCTTAAAATATCGGGGATTCGTAGGTTTTCAATTGTCCTTCCAGATGACTTGATACTACTCCTAGTGTACCAAACACGACCGGGATTATTTGTGTTTTAACCTCATGTATACGCCTTATCTCCAAGGCCAATGGAGCATAATTGCTCCACTTCTCGTTCTCCTTCACATTCCTGTCCCAGGGTACAGAGAAGTCTAGAATCTGCCATTTTTTTTAGGACTTTGTCAATAGCGACCAAATCCAGACGAATAATAATAATTATAATAATAATAATAATAATAATAATAATAATAATAATAATAATAATAATAATAATAATAATAATAATAACTAGTATAAACCACGTAGAAATTCCGCGGTATTTTCTACATCAGACTATAATTTACTGTTAACAATAATGATCAGGATCAATGCCATTAAGAATTGGTTTTACCCCTAGGAAAACTAAACAAATGTAAAAAATGTTTTCCCCTAAAATTGCCTCATTTCACAGATATCTCTATTCTATCTCTCCTTCTATTCTTCTTTTCTATCTATCTTCTTCTTCTATTCTATCTTCTTCTATCTATCTATCTTTCTTCTTCTTCTATCTATCTTCTTCTATCTATCTATTCTATCTATATAAATGAAATGAACTCATTTTTTTCCCGTGTGAGTTTGACCTTAATAGGATTAAAAATCAGGAGATTTCATGCAGATGTAATATGCACAAACAGCGGCACATTATCTGAGGTGTGCTATAGGCCTATTACCTCTACACTTGCTCGATAATCGTCCATTCCTATATTTGTTCTGGTGAGAGTCCACTGCCAAATTCGGTTAGATTTATTGGAAGTTGTAAAATCTTTTCTCTCTATTAAATTCCTCCTTTTCCCACTCCCCATTTACACCGCTGCTTGATCGTTCACGAGGAACTTTAACGGACGCCCAACGTTTACGGATTTATTAGTTGCTTACAAAAACTGAACTGCTTCCTATTGGGGATAACGCACCACTCTTATTTATACGTTGTTTACATTTATACACTAGGAAAGATAAATACATTACTTACACGTTTTACACATTTTTACACGAATACAAATTACAAACAGATTCTTTCCATTTTATTTATATTTATTTATTTTTTTTTGAACCATGTTTACATCATTTCCGTTATATTTCGTTTCGTTTCGTTCCGTTATATTTTTCTGTTGACATTTTTCCTATCTTACTGGAATGTTTAACATCGTTATTTTATATATTTATTTCCGTTTCATTTGATTTTGTTTCTGGTAAGTTTGACATCGTTATTTTCTTTTGTTTTTGTTTTTTTTTTAAATTTATTTCTGCCCCCACAGTTAGAAATTACTTTTCCGGTTAAAATAATTATACCATCGTAATTATCGCATTTTCGTAATCTAAAATATCAAATTTACACCTAAACCAGGCTTAGCTTTGCGTTGTTCACATTTTTACACGAAAACAAATATATTGCTTTTTTACGTTTTTCACAGTTTTACAATAATACATTTATACACACATATTCTTTCGATTTTTTTAAACCGTAGATTAAATCATTTCCGTTTTATTTTGTTTCGTTCCCTCATATTTTTATTTTTTCTGTTTACATTTTTCGATCTTTCTGGAAAGTTTGACATCGTTAGTTTTTTTTTCATTTTTTTTCTTTTTTGGTAGTATTTACTAATTCATTTCCGTTTTATTTCGTTTCGTTACGTTCGATTTTTCTTTTTCCTGTTTATATTTTACCGAGCGTTATGGAAAGTTTGACATCGTTCTTTTCTTTTCTTTTTTTTGGGTGGGGGGCAAAGTTTCAAAGTTTGACATTGGTATTTTATTTATTTTTTTTTTTGGGTGGGGGCACACAGTTAAACATTTATTTTCCAGTCAAAATAATTATACCATCTTGATTATCGCATTTAAGAAATGTCAAGTATCAAATTTTCACGAACATCGATTTGGAACAAATCAAACTATGAATAATTTCATATATTTACAGACGAAGATCATAATTACTCGATTTCAAAATGTAAACAATGCATACAAAACGTGAATGGATTTGCTGACTTTCTTTTGTTAATATAAGGAGGCTGCGCTGAAATAAAAACATTCGAAAACATTGTTATTTACAATGCTACTCTTAATATTTCCAGGGGAACTTTTTTTTTTTTTAAATCAAAGGTCATTATTAGATGGTAACTACTTAATGCTCAAAATAGCAACTACTTAATGCTCGAAATACTAAATACTACATAGCCATTAAAAATTCTTCTCTACTAATATTAACAAATATATTCAAGATCCAATTAGATTTTCTCATTGTTTATACGATCCCGAGCAACGCCGGGTAGCTCTGCTAGTATCTAATAATACACTCATTAATTTTCCTCCCAAAATCCAGCAAAAGTTGTGATTAAATGCTTGTTTATACAATTTAAGTAATAGTAAATACAGGAGGAGGGGTAACTCGTACTTTACTTGTTCTTTCTATATTAGTGAAATTAAATTAGACTAGCGAGACCCCGTGGAAAATCCGCAGTGCTTTCTAAATCAATTTGTATAATTTACTCTTAATAATAATGCCTTTTTTCTGCAAGGATTAATACCATTGAAAATTTCTTCTTCTTCTTCTTCTTCTTCTTCTTCTTCTTCTTCTTCTTCTTCTTCTTCTTCTTCTTCTTCTTCTTCTTCTCCCGTAAAAATAATTGTCATTGTTAGCTAAATATTATTTAAATAAAATCAATATTTTTATTTATTTAAAATTATATAAAATATAAAATTTTATAAAAACAAGTTTCTTAACATATAAACGTTTCTGGATTTTTGAGATGAGGATTGGTTATTCGTATTATTTGGATTAATCGGACTACTGTTCTCATCTTGAGTATGATTTTCACAAAGTTTCGGTCGATGTAACCTACGACCATCTTCAGGTGTATCTTTTCGAATGTGGGAATGTTTCTGTCAAACTCGGGAATTTAGACGGAATTTCGCTCAAAGATACATCTGAAGAAGGTCGGAGGTTTCATCAACCGAAACGTTGTAAAAAATCACACTCAAGATGAGAACAGTAGTCCGATGAATCCAAATAAAACGATATAAACGTCAGTTAAATATTCTTTAAATCAATAAAACTAATGTTTTTTTTTAAAAAATGTATTATGAATTATACATTTTGTTGCTGACGGGATAACATGTTCTGATTTTAAAACAATTTTTAAATGAGTAAAAGACTTTTTACGTTAGCCACATAAGGTTAATTACCAATCATCATATTTGCAAATCTGACGATCTCATTTTTAATGTGTGTGAAACTAATGGTACAATGAAGCTCGTGGAAATTCCACGTTGCTTTCTACACCAAATTGTATAATTTACTGTTAATAATATTACTTTTTAAAATAATGAATGTCTGCTAGTGTTAATATTATTAAGAAAAAATTAGTCTTTCTTCTGCAAAAAAACCCAAAAAAACAATTGTCACTATCAGCGAAATATTCTTGAAATTAATCAAATAAATAAATAAATAAATGAAAGTTAAATGAAGCAAACAGACGACAGAATTTAAATGTTTGCATGTCAGTACAGTCAGGGAAGCAAGAAGCTGGGAAGGATTTCCAAAGTCTCGCAGCTCAAGGGAAGAAACAATTAGAGTAAACTTTTCAAACTTTTCAAAATCTGGAGACCTCTATAGTAGAAAAGGTGGGATTTGGTTGATTTTCGGGTTAGACGGAAGTATTTACGTCAAAGTTCGTCGGAGCATATTCCATCCAAGTACTTGTAAAGCAAGCACAAGGATGCAACATTGCGGCGATGGGACAGAGGTTGGAGCTTGGTTGACAGTGCAGAGCCACCACCATTTCTTCTTCTTCTTCTTCTTCTTCTTCTTCTTCTTCTTCTTCTTCTTCTTCTTTGTCGTCGTTGTTGTCGTTCATTTTCTCCGCCATTTACGTATATATTAATCAAGAGAGAGAAACAATGATACGTTTAAGGTTGAAAAAACAAAAAAACAAAAAACAAACAAAAATAACATCAAGCGCCAAATCTCTATAATCTCTAGGGATAGTGTGCCTAAATACTTAAATAAAAATTAGGGCTTTTATAACAAATATTATTGATTACACAAGGGATTTTGACTGGGTGAAATCTGACACTTGTTTTTAAGTAAACTGTACCCGTTGACCCCCCTCCCAAAAAAAAAGCACACACTCACCATTTCTTTTGTAATATATAAGCTTTTTTCCCGATGCATGATACCCTAGTTTAGTCTCAGCAACATAACACAGTGTATAGAATGTTTACTTACATGCAATGGGATCAATTGGACATTGCTTTACTCATGGCACAGTGGCCGATATCAAAACGTTGTACCAAGCAAAGGAGAATCATTTTTTTTTTTAATTTGTAGGATCACCACTTATCAAGACATGGAAGCCACTCAAGGATAAGGGTTAAGCGTTAGGTACATGGTAAGACAAGATCAACCACGGTGAAACTTAGGTAGGGCTAGATTATCTAAATGGACGACTCAATAAGAATTTATTCATATTAGATTTGAAAAAGACCATGTTATAGTCAGCCGGGAAGCCGGCAAACGGTATTGCGTTCTACAGACGCACAGTTCTAGGAAAGAAACTCTGGTCATGGAAATTACGTTTAGTTTTGGGCACAGATAATGAGTGAGGAAAGTTATTGTTTTGGCTAGGCGAGTATTTGTTGTAGACGTTTTATGGAGGGACTATAGATTGGAGCTCAGTCGAACACTTTATCGACAGACAAAAGATACACTCACAACGTCTTAGTGCCTCAATGTTCGATCTTGGGCGCACTACTTTTTGCAGTGTTACTAAAGTAGATATCACATATATATTGACGCTACACAATTATATTATTAATGTAGATAGGAAAACGTAGGGAAAACGTTTCAAACATAAGACAACGATCTTAAACGAAGTATGGACTATGTTTTAGAATTTGTCGGATAAGGAATGATAATTTGTATTAGTTTGAGGGTTATTCTCTCAAAACTTCGGCCGATATAACCTCCTTTAGATGTCTTTTGTCACACTCGGGAATCTTTCTGTTTAATTCTAGAATCTGCACGGAATTTTGAACGGAATCCTTTATTGAATCCACGTGGAGAAGCACAGTCTGGTTTCGTCAGTCCTAAAACAACCCTCATATTATCCCTGAACTGAAGTATACGAATTCACAACAGTGCCAAAAGAGGAGTGTGTCAGAGTTAAGGACAATTTTTCATGTTGTATCATTCAAACACTACCGTGTTTTAATATATAATTAAGTGGCAGTTTTAGTCATTTGAAACTGCTTTAAAGATTCATCGCTCACTCATTTTTGACCAAATTTGAAACAATTATTACAGTTTATAGAGCACCTCAGCTATATTGTGAAAAAAAAATTCAATTTTTGTTCAGTAAAACAAAAGTTATGATAAATTTACTGGTGTTCAAAATCGTAAAAGAACGTAAGTAGGTGAGCGACGATTTTTATGACTGTTTCCATAGCAACCACGTCGCTTCAGCCACTACTGTTGCTACTAATTCACCGCGCTCGCAAAAAGAGAAATAACAAGTGAAACAGAGAGAATTAAAGAATGAAAGGGAGATAATTGGGGGATTTTATTGAAAGCAGACGAGTGTCGTATATTGCTATTACATATGCGTATGTTATGTTCATAGGGGCAAAAAATAAAACTGAAATTATACAAAAATCAAGTGAAGTTACTGGAAGTCTAGAAAAACCATAGATTACAATAGAAAAATGCGAGCATGAAAAGTAATATGGTTAAGCTTAAACAGGGAAAAGTAAAGGACTAGTTTTTAAAACTGGAAAAAAAAATGACAAGATATTCTAGTAAAAAAAATCAAGTTATAACTTAAAATATTGCAGTATTAAGATTTAAAAAAAATTCAATTTATAACATTATATAACGAATTCTTAATGCTGCAATATTTTAAGTTATAAATTTATTATATTTTTTAACTAGACTTTATTGTTCTTTTCTTTTCCAGTTTTAACAACTACATCTTTTACACCTCAAATTAAAAAAACTAAAGTTCAAATTAAAAAAACACAACTTCAAATTAAAAAACACAACTTCAAATTAAAAAAACTAAACTTCAAATTAAAATACACAACTTCAAATTAAAAAAATCCAAGTTCAAATTAAATTAAAATTTTATTACATGATAGATAAACCATTTATTCTCCAACAGGGAGGTCCTCTTCCCTGAGACATCTAGCGTGATGGCGTTGAACCCGATTACAGAATGCCTGAGACATGGCAGGAGTTACCACTTGGTAGGCTCGGTCGATGGCGGTCTCCACAAGATGAAGACGGTGCTCCACTTTTGTGATATCTTCCGGTTGTGGCACATGTATAACGCTCGGTAGATCCCTCTTGATGACGGCTTTGATGGCTGACCAGGCCATTTCGATGGGGTTGAGAGCCGGGCTGTATGGAGGCAAGCGAATAAACTCCACTTCTGCAAAAGCTGCCTGGTCGTGTAGTTGTTCCACTCGGGAATGGCACGGGGCGTTGTCAATTACCAAGGCTACCTGTCCGGCATCATATCCCATTGCGAAGACAGAATTGAGTAGTTCTGCAACCCATTGGTTGACATCCGGGTGCTTGTAGGCGCCACGCCTGCGGGTGAAGTTGATGAGTCCCTGTTGACTAATACCAGCAACCATGTGAATATTTGGACCTTTCGAGCCTGGAACATGTAGCACCACTCTCTGGCCCCTCGCGGATCGTCCAACGGTCCGAGTACAAAATAAGTTCACGTTTGACTCATCCAAATACACCACATGTTTACCAGCTCCCAATGCGGCCATAACCCTTTCTACATAGATACGACGTTTTACCTTATTCTCCGGAGTGTTGACATTCTCGGCTTGCTTGTGAACCCGTTTTACAGTGAAGAGTCTACCATCGAGATGGTTATTTATGGTAGTAACGCTGATTGGGGGGTTGATTCCATGCATCTCCGAAATCTTCAAGGCCAACTCCTTGAGAGTGATGGTAGGATCTTCTCCGATTATATCAAGCATGTTGTTGACCATGTCCGGATTCACTTTCCCATGTCGCCTTCCACCCCGCGGCTTATCCTCCACGTCTTGCCCCTTGGCCTGTTTATTCACCCAGGCGTACGCGGTGTTCCTATTTATCCCACAGTTCTCTGCGACAGTTGTCCAGTCCCTGCTATTTCGAGCGGCTTCCAGAATCCGACGCTTAGGAGAATTTCGATTGCGTTTGTACTGACCACGTACTGTGCCTCTCTTGACTCCTCTACTTGATCGCACAACTACCGGAGATCCATTGTTATTTTCCATATTTTAAATTATTGTAATGTTAATTGTTAGAAACTTTTCTTTTTTTATTGTTGCGAGCAACTACAAGTAATAGTGGGTAATTTGCATAAGTGATGTTATGCAAATTACCTTACAAAGTTTGAGTATGAATAATTCTAACATAATGTCACGTGCTTTTAAATTGAACTTGGGTTTATTTAATTTGATGTTGTCTTTTTTTAATTTGAAGTTATGTTTTTTAATTTGAAGTTTAGTTTTTTTAATTTGAAGTTGTGTTTTTTAATTTGAAGTTGTGCTTTTTTAATTTGAGGTGTAAAAGGTGTAGTCCTTTACTTCTCCATGCTTAACCATATTACTTTTCATGCTCGCACTTTAATGTAATTCAGGTATGTTTATCATTGAATGGTGATAAAACAAAAGCTCTTAGAATTTTTGACTTTGTCTAATAAAGTGTGGTTGATGCACTAGCCACTTATGGATCAGTAAATAAATAGCCTCTCTCTCTCTCTCTCTCTCTCGCTCTCTCTCTTTCTATTGAACAAGGTACAAAAAAGAATCTCAAATCTAATAGATTCCGCACTATCAGCCAAACTCAAAACCCTGTCCCATCGCCACAATGTTGCATCCTGTGTCTGTTTTACAAGGAATTTAACCGAATGTGCTCTGACAAACTCGTCAAACTTGTGCCCTTCGTCGAAAATACCCCTGACTAACCCGACAAGCAGCAAAATAAAATCTGAAGTTCATCCATGCCGGAAAGTCTTCTACTTTTTCGTCCCTTGAACGGCTAGACTTTGGAATTTACACATTATTTCCTGTGTTTCTGACTGTACGAATATGCAAATATTTAAATATAATGTGAACAAACATTTCACTGCTCATCTACCTACATAGTTCTCCTCACAGACATGATCCTAAATAGCAGACTCTTACGTTCAAGTGAAAATATGTCTTGTTTAACGGTACAAGAATGCTTTTATTCCTTTCCTCATAACTAGGGCTAGGACAACAGCATATTCTTTTTATTGTTTTGACTCTCGGGTGTGTATCCGTTGATATCTTATATGCTTTTATATAGAGTGATGTGGTTCTCGGTTGATTCACTTTGTCTAACTGTCGGATATATACTCGAGAGTCAAAACAATGAAAAGAATATGCTGTTGTCATAGCCCTACTCATAAGTTATCAAACTTTTGTTCATTTAACTACCGTATATTTAGGAGTATAAGACAACCCTTAAAGTTAAAAAATTATTTAAAAAAAATGAATATTTTATAAGATACCGAGTGTTGCAATCTCTTGCCTAGGCTAAACAAATATGGTTTCGTGATTTAGCAGTCGTCTTATATAACCGATATGATAAATTTATTAAAGTTTGCGCCAATTTTTTTACCCCGTCTTATCTGACGGTCGCCTTATACGCCGAAATATACGGCAATCATTTTCAATCATCTCATAATACTCGTTATCTTTAAACCAATAATCCATCCATTTCATTATCTCTTATTCTGAAATGGCTGTTGGACATGATAATCGTGTCTCATAAAAAAAAAAAAAATTGGTGCAAATGTCCATATAGACATCTACACATGAGGATATATCATGAGAAACTGTAGTTTTTATAGGAGGGACAGCTACTTATTCGTATTATTTGAACTGGTGCACCAATCACTAGTCTCTCTTTTTTAGACCTTGTTAAAAAAGAACTTGTAACCTAATAGGTTTACGCCTGTCCCATTAGCGCGATGTTGGATCCTTGTGCATGTCCTACAGCCACTTCAACGTAATGTGCTCAGATGAATACAACTGCACTCGTGCCCCTTAATATAAATACACCAGACCGACTCGATGATTAGAAAAAATCCCACTCCTTTAGTGTAAAGATTCAGAGATGTCGGAAAGCTTTCTACTCTTATATCTTCTTTCCTCAAACTGCTTCTTATTTGAATTCCATCCTTGTTCTCAGTGTAACGAATGTGCTGACACGTATCAAGTATGCAAATAATCACGCTGTGGCGCGAGATGACGTCACAGCGAAGGAAGAGAAGAAAAAAGAAAGCAGAGGGACAGTGGCTGGGAAGAATGCGCCGGCGTGAGATAAATGCCTCGTGGCGTCATATTTGACTGGAAAAAACGTGTCGAGGCAGCAAGGCTTTGCTAACCACATGATAGACGAGACTAATTGCAAAACAAACAAACAAACAAACAAACAAACAAACAAAAACAAGAGGCAGGCGTGGTTTGGAAAGTACCATTAATAAATACCTTTTGCTAAAACTGAAAAATTTCTTTCTTTCGTTCCTTCGCAACTTTTTCCATATACGATGTATCGGGTTCATTTAAATATAAGGACAACGTTACACCTGTTACCCCGACTGTACAAACACACAGAAATTTAAATGTAATGTAAACAAACTCTCTACTTAGGATGCTCCTATTAATCTGGCCTTTAATTTACTGTATTTTTTTTTACGGTTCAGTGGCAATGCATTTTGTTTGAGGTGAATATAAGTAAGGAAAAAAAAATGAAGGCCCGGTTAGAAAACAAACCACAATTCCCAATGGTACCCCCCCAATAAGGGAAGGCACCTTAGACAACAAGCAATTAATTTGCTCATGCCTTTTTTTTTTGTTAATAAGACAGGTACTGCCTTGACAAAAGGCCCCCCCCCTGGGGATAGGTCTGATTAAAAAAATACATAACACTAAGAGCATTGATGCGAATTGGGATCTACCTACCTTCTCACGGGGATAAGGTCGTTTATATTGTGGGATTCAGTGCTTTCTTTGCAATCAGGGATAGGTAGAAATAAAAATAGCAGTCTTATTAACACCTCTTTACAAGTCAGCGTGCCTTAGGCAACGAATTGGCCTATCCCCATTTCATACAATTGCCAAAATTGCGGCTGTGAGGTAGGACTTCTATTACAGGAGCTAATAAAAAATGTGCAACATCAAAAGGAGCTTGCGCGAATTGATATTTATAACTAAGTTACTCCACAGAATTAAAATGGTAGTCGTATATTTAGTCTGTTGCTAAGGTCACTGAAAAATAACTTAATCATTCTACCACTCCAGATGCAATTCTTTACACACATACACCCCGTTTGATCTACTTTTGTTAGTCCGTTTTAGATATTAGTCGAGTCAGTGTTAAGTTTCAATAAAGCAGAATAAACGCCGCTGGAGAACGCATCGCGGCATGGTGCACCTCTATTTGTGTGAGTTTATGTAAAGACAGACATATGATATAAAAGATCTGTTTATAAAGATACTCACCGACATGAATGGGTTCCATTATATTGAGAATGTAATACAACGTTTTATTTTTTATTTTTTTATTTTTTTTTACAACAGCCTGTTCAGTTTTGTCTGTTCTTTTTTGGGAGGTGGGGTGGTGGCGAGGATACTTTTTGGTGTGATCTTCTATAAAAGATCCTTCCTTTAGAACATAATCGCATGGAAAAGAGTCCCAAAAAGTGACCGATGAAGATACACCCGCATATCGTATTTTTCGAGAGGATTACAAAAGTTTTTATTGTGTCATCTAGTAGTCATGTTATGAAGATCTGGAGGAGCGAATGCGATAATGGATACAGAAACAGATTATGGAACTTGTTATACCAAGTTCAAATCCAGTGCGATGCATTGTATTTAATTACACTGTAATACTATTGGGAGAGGGGTAGGTATGAATCCATCTTTCTCAGCTCTAGGTGAAACAGCATCATGTATTTACAGTGTGGGTTCTGTTTTGGTATTAAATATTCGAAAATAAAAAAAAGATTGACACGACATAAAACGGATAAATCAAATAAATGATTTAAAATCTCCACTTCTTGATCTCGTTAATGATTTTCGTGAAATAGCCGATGTCGATCGCCGAAGATTCACGATAATATAGCGTGTTCTTAATATTGTAATTACAGAAGATCTGGAGGAGCAAACATGATATGTACCGGAAAAGTGCATTGGATAAGAATCGGTCACAATGTTTCTAAATTAAACAGAACTAATCAACCAATCACCGTCGAAATTAGGGGATCTATATTGAAATTAGGATTGTTTCATTTGCATATAACTCTACCTACATATGAGTCAGGTGCCCCCAAAGATGAAATACTTCTACGACAGAAGAGGTGCTGTTAGTCTCTCTCTACCGCTATTTTCACGGATAATGCTCGGCAGAGATTTGGCCTTTGCTTTCTTCATGTAAGTCATTTACAGCAAAAACTCGTCTTGCGACTACAATGGAAAAGGTTTTTCATTTTCCATCCATGTACCTAGCGTAACGCAGAAATTTCAACAAAGCTTATTTGTAAGGCTTTTAAAACTCTAGAATACATTACCGAGGGATGCTTTTTTGTTTATTATAACTTAACCGTATTCAAATCCAAAGGCAACAACTCTTTGTTATGAACCGCTTCATAAACAATCAAACACAGCTCAAAGTATTGATGAGTTTTAGTACTCTCATAGTGTTCCTCATCTTTCAACTGACAATCATTTGCGACCTATGAGGCCTTATTCTCTAGTGACCCCCAAATGTGTGTTTTTAAATACCTCGCCATGATGGCAACATAGACACATGGAGGTGGCCACAACATCTCATAGAAACTCATGACTAGGTATAAAAATTAGCTCTGTTCTCTGCACCTCAGTTGACAGAAAATAAACTTACATTATTTGTATTTCAGGTGTATCTTGTCACACTCAGGAATCTTTTTGCCAGACTCGAGAATAGAACCCTTTATTTAATCCACGTGGGTAGCATTCTCTCATTCTATCAGACATGACCGGATAGAAGTCTTAAATAATTTCCAGTTGTATTCTATCTCGATTTTCGATTTTCCACTAGTATCTAATGGAATGCATAATTTGACTCAGAAATATGTGAGAGAAACAATAGACAAAGGAAATGTTAAGAGTCAGTCGGTCAGAGAGAGAGAGAGAGAGAGAGAGAGAGAGAGAGAGAGAGAGAGAGAGAGAGAGAGAGAGAGAGAGAGAGAGCGCTAGCTAGCTAGATAGATAGATAGCTAGATAGATAGGAGAGAGGGAGAGAAACAGAGACAAACAGACAGACAGACAAACAGACAGAGCCAGGCTCGTCACCATTTCTTCATCGCCCGACAACCGCCTAACCCTGAACTACCCATGAGCCTTTCAGAAACGTCAAAAAACCAATAATAGTTTCTAATCAAATCTGATTTGTCGGTGTGAAATAAAAGCAATATATATTTTATAGATCAACTGTGTTGTGATTTTACTTGGCTGTCAGTCTGTATATATATTGTACCAGCGACAAAAGTAGATGTTACCATTTATATAAACTGGACAAACGCATTTTGAACAGTCGGCCATAGCGAATACGTAACACACTTTTCCTATTAGGCTCTGGAAAGGCTTAGTTTTTGGCTAACTTGCTTGGAATCTAGAGGATGAACGCTTGTGGCGGGGTCTCTTTCAGGCTTGGTTTGCCTCATAAGTAACAAATAATAAAAGTAGTTAAGTATATTTGTTGGATGGCGAAGCCATAGTGTTTTTCTGGTTGACGGATTATATTACAGGAGATCGAACTCAGGAGTATCTCATTGAGAGGTTTCTCCACCAATACTTGTTAAATGTCTGGGCATTCTTAAGCGACATATTGCGTATTGATGCGTGTCCCTTGAGATGACCAATTCCATCACTACCATGATATTAGTTGGGCTTTAGGTTCGATTATTTCGCCTCAATTTATCATATTCTGTTAAAAGACTTTTTAAGAATCTAAATTCATTTTTCTCCCCCTTTTCGTTATTAATCAACTTAATCATCTTTCAGACCTTTTAAATCTTTACATCAAGTGGCTTTATGCATTGTCTGAAGCGACTTCCATAAAATAGTATATGGTAATATAAATTGTCAGCTTGCTTTAAAAATAACATTCTTTGACAAACAGGTGCCCGTTGTTATGGATGTCCAATTAAATTATTTTATTTCCACGTATATGAGCAACACCTTTATACCTGTATTTTTTTAGTAAAGGTATTCAAAAGATAGGACTAATGTTTTTATAAGTCGATAGAAAAATCAAACTTTTATTCATTGCAAGAGACATTATTGTCGGGAAAGACCAACGATTTAACAACACAAAGTGCTATTTATTTTTATTTTATTCAACTTTCACCCAAAACAAGGCACAGTGCCACTTTGAAGTAGGGGGTTACTATCGGGGATATAAGTTGCAGGGACATTGTGAAGGGAGATGAGCAGCAAGATTCTGTTCACATTGCACTTGGACTTTTGCATGTTAGTACAGTTGGGAAAGCAGAATCCCGGAAAGGAGTTCCAAAGTCTAGCAGTTCTGGGGGAAGAAACTATTGAAGAAGAAGGCTTTCTTACAACTAGGGATCTCTACTATGTAGGGGTGGGATTTTGCTGCTTGCCGGGTATTTTTATTATTCAGACTACTATTCTAATCTCGAATGTTATTCTCACAACGTTTCGGACGAAGTAACCACCGACATACTTCAAGTGCATCTTTTTAAACTCGGGGATCTGAAAAGTTAGATTCCCGAGTTCAAGGTAAAGGTTTTCGAAGAAGGTCAAAGCTTACATCGGCCGAACGCTGTAGGAATCCAATATTTGAATGGTAATTCGAATAATTTAAATAATACAATTCATTAATCTTCGCCTAAAAAAATCTGAAAACACAAGAAGTTATTATTTTTGTATTAATTGGGCATTCTATATTCTTCCCATCTTGCTTGTTTTATTCATGACATCGCGGTCGACGTAATCACCGATCTTCTTCAGATGTATGCTTTCTTCGAATTTGAAAACCTTTTAGTCGAACTCGGGAATCTTTATGTTGAACTTGAGAATCTATATATTATTTAGAGGTGAATAGTTCGAAATTATGCATAGATTTCCGAGTTCAACATAGATATTTCCAAGTTCATAAATATTCCCGAGTTTAAAAAGATGCACGGAAGTTACATCAGCCGAAACGCTGTGAGAATAACACTCGAGATGTAACAAATAGTTGGAATTATACTCATGCTATAAAAATACAATTTATCAATCATCAAAAACAAAAAACCCGAAAATAAGAGTAATTTTTGCATTGTTTCCATTTTCAGACTACTGTTCTCATCTTAGTTGTTATATTCACAACGTTTCGGCCGATGTAATCATCGACCCCCGTTCACGGGCATCTTCTCTTCGAAGTTCAGAATCTTTTAGTCGAACTTTAGAACCTTTATACCGAACTAGGGAACCTGCACGGCTAGTGAAATGAACCCTTTATTTAATTCACAAGGGTGGAAGCTCTCGTCTAATCATTGATGCTTGTGGCACTCACTTAAGTGGTGGAGTGCCGAGGGTGTGGTAATCTATTGCCATTGTTCGTGTGGTTTCCCTTGGTCGCATAAGGCAATGTGCACCTCTTCGCCCCTCTCCGCGATTGTTGTGAAATCCGCCCGCGTTGGGAGGTGAATATAAAAAAAAATGCTTTTTAAACGCACTTACCGACGAGGGCAACTGAATGTTCATTATGTTCTTGTAAATGATATATAGATACATGACAAGGAGGTGTTCGCCAGTGTAATATGATATTTATGCATGTAGAAACTAATAGGATTTCCAGTAGCTTACGCGCAGCTAGTTAGTTTGTAAGCAGTGGCATTCTTTCTTTCTTTTTTTTATATGCGTCTGGAGACGAATTCGCATCCGTTTTTATATATTAGCCATATCTAAACAAACTATCTACACGGTGTCTGGGCTACATATTTAACAGTCGCATATGTATATTTAGCCCGACGTGCTATCCCCCCCTTCACTCTTCTCTTTCTCTCTCGCTCTCTTTCACGCACTCTCCTTCCTCGATTCTTAATACACGCCTGCTCTCTAGCACTAAGCTGTTCAAATGACGTGTGTTTTACATCATGCAAGTATTTAACTGTGTGGATATAATAATAATAATAATAATAATAATAATAATAATAATAATAATAATAATAATAATAAAAGAAAAGGAGAAACGGAGCAAATGCACAGAGCTAGTCAGAGAGCTGAACGGGATATGGAAGATGAATAAAATCAAAATAATACTTATAATAGTAGGAGCACTAGGAACAATTTTGAAAATATTTGACAAAAAGTAGAAGGGAGAAATTGGAATCAAAGGAATGACTGAAAAAATACAACCAACAACAATCATGAAAACAGCTGAAATATTAAGAACACCTTTGAATGTGGAAACTAATATAAAGGAGAAACAAGTGCGGGCCAGAAAAACTGCTGCAAAGGACAAAAATTAAACAATATATGAAACCAAGAACACTGAAACCGCATATCTATAAGTCCTCTAACCCAACCTACCCTCATTGCCATATTTCTGCCCCCTCCTCCAAAGAGCGAGACCGAATAACCAAGTAGAGTCAAGGAGGAAGGAAAGACCGATGGATGACCAGACCTCAGCCGAATAAGTGCGAAGAGAACTGGGACCTTGGGGAGTCTTATTGCCACTCAAATCTCAGCAAAGACCAATAGCTGCTACAAACGAGAAATCAATGGCAAGCAGCTGTTGCGATGATGCAAATTTATTTGCAAATGTTATCGACAGCGGTTGAAACCTGGGGAGACTTGTTGTCACTCAACTTCCAGGGAATACCACAGGCTGTTCTTATGGAAAGAGCTCTGAAAACCTGTGTGAAAGCTCCTTGTGAGCCAATAATAATAATAATAATAATAATAATAATAATAATAATAATAATAACAATAATAACAACAATAATAATAATATTAATAATATATATATATAGTAAATTATGAAAATATACATGAAGTAATCATATATATATATATATATATATATATATATATATATATATATATATATATATATTAGTGTTGGGACGATTAATAGGAATCGGAATCGGGAATCAGAAAAATCGGGAGATGTGGGAGTATTGGAATCGGTATCGGAATCGGAAAAATTGATGCCTATTTTCCGATGCCGAAACGATTCTTTTAGTTGTCTTTTTTATTTGTTTTTTTTTTCAAACCAAAATCTTCCATTGTTGGTAATAATGATAAGATAATAAATATTTATTGATTTTGAATTACCAGTAAGGCTAAAATCGAAAGATCATCCCCCACAAGTGTATTTTGACGTTTAGGAAAATTTCTGAATATATAACATGTGTGTTTTAATGAAAATCAAGGGAAATAACTATCTTATAGTTAAATAGTTTTATTTATATCTATAACGAATCGGAATCGGTAATTGTATCGGAATCGGTAATTTAGCACGGAATCGGGAATTTAGCACGGATTCAGGAAAAATATTGGAATCCTCTCATCACTAATATATATATATATATATATATATATATATATATATATATATATATATATATATATATATATATATATAAGGAAAATTATTCGCAACTTGCATTTAGGTAAAAATGCATTTCGTATATATAATTGAATTCATTCAAAACGTATCACAGATACAAAAACAAATAAACAACATTACTACGTATAAAAGAACATGCTTGCCTACGTAGCGAGCTCTGTTACGCGATGACGTTTTTTTTTCAAAAATGAAAACGCTGCATTTTTATTTCAAGCAAAATCAATTCCTATTTGCAGCCGTGAAGGACGTCTTATTATAGCAGTTAAGTTATGAATTTTGTAATATTTCTTTTCTAGATGCAAGTGCTAATATTATATTTATTTCACTTTTTAATCTTTATTTTTATTTCATTGTTTTATTAATTGGGTAAATGGTTTTCTCGTAGAAGGATGTGCGGATTCTATCTGGCAAGTTCATTTGGAATATATATTTTATTCATCTATTTTTTATTTATTTTTTTATCCAAATTTTTCTTGTCCATAAATGTTTATATTTTCGAAGTTGATAGCATAACAGATTTTGCAATTGTTTTCATTTTCATTTGGTGAGAGGGGAATCTTTCACCTAATCCCCTCTTAAACATACCGAATGAACTTTTATTAAGTACAATACTTAAATTTTTTAATGGAGAGTAGACAATGCATTGTGGATGCGTTATCGGCAGCTCGCGTGACTCTCGCTTCTCTTTATTTGTCCCTGAGTCCTCATTTTTTAATGAGTGATTTTTCTGACAAAGGGAGAAGAAAATTCTGTTTACTAGGTTGGCAGTATTTTGCATGAACAGCCGCTAGGGATGTCGGAAATTTTCTGTTTCTATGTCTAGCCTTGTAGCCATGTCAATAGTAAGGGTGCTGGAGGTAAACGTTTTATCTGGGCTGACGTTATCCGCCTGATAGTCAGGGACCCGAACCTTGGATTAACCACTAAGGATGCTGTCCTATCAGCAGGTACAAAGTACTGGGGCTGATGTATTGCCATTTGGTGAATGGATTCTGGACCATGCAGTTGCTTGTGGTGGAGCCTCTCTATGCCATACTAGTGGGTCATTGTTACGGCTTTACCTTTTCATGTGCTACAAAAAATATATTTCTTCATTTCTATTTCTCTCTTACTTTTCCCTCTCTGCCCTGCTTCGACCTAGTCCACAAATCCCAAAAACACCATCATGAAAAGTCTCAATAAAAAACATACGATTACACCCGGATCTCCAATTTCTAACGTAGACTCCCACTACCAGGTCTCCTTCTCTAATATCAGGAGTCTACGTTCTAACCTTCCAGAGGTTGAAACCCAATTACAGGAGACTTAACCAGACATATTATTTCTAAGTGATACTAGCCCTGGACAGACCATTTCCCTAGATGAGTTCGTAATTAAAAGATACTCTAATTTAACTTCCAAAACTGACACCCAAGATCGCCATGGGCATGGAATATGTGCATATATAAAAGATGGCTTTCCATGTGGTAGGGGCATCTCCAGAAAAGATCCTAACCTACCCTATATGTGCTTCCGGGTTGCACTTGCTCAAACTACTGCATTTATATTTGCTCTCTATCGCCCTCACAACAGCGGAGTTACTATCTTTAAAAGCATATCTGAGAAAATTGACCACGCCCTATCTGCTTATCCTTCAGCTAATATTCATGTCTGTGGAGACTTCAATGTTCACAATGTGGAATGGTTAACTCACTCAAACAAGACCGATGATGAGGGGAGATTCTGGCATGATTTCTCCATTGCTTATGACCTCACTCAGATTGTTCACGAACCCACCCGTGTTCTCGATACTGACGGCCAGTATGCAAGTCTCCTAAACCACTTTCTCACAACTTGCCCTGAACTGTGTTCAGCTTCCGTTCTGTCTCCACTTGGATCTTCCAACCACTCAGTTGTATCAGTTAAGATAAAAATGAAGTGTAATAAGTCCCCAGATGTACCTCTCCATCGTACAGTATATCGATACTCTATGGCTGACCGGGATAGCTTCCGTACATTTATATCAGATCTACCTCTGCATTCCATGTTTAAAAAGGACGTGTCCTCTATAGAATCAGACCTGACGGAATGGTTAATTGTAGGTATTGACCGTTTCATACCCTCGAAAAAATTCCAACAAAAACCTAACAGCCAGCCGTGGTTCTCTCTGGAATGTGCTGCTGCCATTGCGCATAGAAATCACTTTTTCCATTGCTTCCAACGTAATAGATGTACTGAGACTAAAGCCGCTTTCAGAACTGCCAGCAACCACTGTAAAAAAGTAATAAAGAACGCAAGAGAGTTGTATGCTCAGTCCGTCAAGTCCAAAGTAGCTGAGCAGCGGCTTGGTTCCTACCAGTTTTGGCAAATAGCAAACAGAATCTTGAACAGAAGCGTGTGCTCTATCCCAACTCACATAAATGGACCTGAGGTAATCTCGTCAGCATCAAACAAAGCCAAACTCTTTGCCAATAACTTTGCAGCTAATTCTAACCTTTGCGACCAAGGCTGCCAAACTTCAATATTTCCTCTTGTATCAGAAAACATGCTATGTGATATACAAATATTTGTACGTGATGTTGCCAAGCTAATCAAAAACCTTGATTCCAGTAAAGCAACGGGCCCTGACGGTATTCCAATTATAGTACTCAAAAGATTTCAACCAGAACTTGCGCCCATCCTTATAAAACTGTTTAAGCGTTGTCTTAAGGAGAATTGCTTCCCGTCACCCTGGAAAATCTCATCAGTATGTCCCGTATTTAAGAATTCAGGTGATTGCTCATCTCCCTCACAGTACATGCCAATAAGTCTCCTGTGCGTCATGAGTAAGTTGCTGGACTCTGTGTTAAATAGAGAAGTAATCAACCATCTCAGCAAAAATAACCTTCTTAGTGACACGCAATATGGTTTCCGTTCTGTTAGATCTACAGCAGATGTGCTTGCAGTTATATCTCATAGGATTAGCGAATTTCCCGACGGATGCTACCTTTCTAGGGCAATTGCTCTTGACATATCAAAGGCCTTTGATAGAGTATGACATAACGGTTTACTTCACAAGATTTCCAGCTACGGTATAGCTGGAAATCTTGGAATTATTAACTCATTTCTCTCTGATAGGTTCATAAGAGTAGTGGTTGATGGGCAGAAATCAGAAGCTCTTAGTATTAATGCTGGAGTCCCTCAGGGGCCCATCCTGGGCTGAACTCTCTTCTTGATCTATATTAAAGATTTTCCAAATCACATCCTTACATCATTTGTAAACATCTATGCTGATGACACTACTATCTATGGTAGCACATCGAAGACCGTAAACGACCACGTTCTCTCTGATTTTGTCTCCTCTTATCTTGAGCAAGTGGTACAATGGGGAAAGAGGTGGCTTGTTACTTTTAATGCATCTAAAACCAAGCTTTTATCTTTACATCATAAACGCTCTGATCCCCATCTGGCACCAATTGAAATAGATTGCCTCGTCTTGGGGAGGCCTTATGTTTTGACACGCTTTTGGCCTTGACCTTTACTTCCGATCTAAAATGGAACGCATACTTTAAATCCGTTGCCAAGGCCACTGGAAAAATGGTGGGATCCTTCTATAGATCCAGTAGATATCTCACTGCTGATGCAATTCTCTATCTATATAAGAGCCAGGTACGTCCAAGGATGGAGTACTGTTGCCACATCTGAGCAGGAGCTGCTAGAAAGGACTTGTCCTGCCTTGATAGAGTTCAAAATAGACTTCGTAGCCTTGTGGGGAGAATGTCCTTTTCTCTTCCCTGCAACCTCTTTCTCACAGAAGAGATGTTGCGAGTTTGTCTCTGCTTTATCTTTATTTTCATGGCAAGTGCTAGGCTGACCTCCATTCTATGGTCCCCCCTCGCAAAACTTTCACAAGAAACACCCGTCTAGCAGAAAACACTATCACTAATTTCCCCCACCCTTTATGTGTGCCTAAACCTAAACGTAGATTCCATGAGCAAAGCTTCTTTCTTAGAACTGCACGCCTATGGAATTGTCTTCCGTTTTCCTGCTTTCCAGCTGACTACAATAGGGTTGTCTTCAAGTCTAACGTAAACAAGTTTTTGATGAGCCGTTCCATATAAGTTAACAAATTTACCCAATCTCCATTACTAACGGTTACTATAGTGTCTAATTTCTACTGTACACTTTTAACCCTTATTCTCGAGTGGCCTCGTGGCCCTGATAAGTGGTGATGCCTATGTAAAAAAAAATGGTAAATCGCGATATAGCCAAACAGATGTGCGAGATGGTCCAGTGGTAGGAGTTCAGGCTTCTTGCCATGGAATCCCGATTTAGAATCTCGCTAGATTCATCCACTCTGAGGAGTCGTAGACGACGAAACATGTGTCAGTGGATACTTATATTTTAAAAGCAATATATATGCCGCTCCCGATTTAGGGGTACCTAATTAGTAAAAGAGAAAATTATTCCTAACTCGCATTTGGGTAAAAATGCACTTTCGTATAGATAATTGAATTCATTCAAAACGTATCACAAAAACAAATAAACAACATGTATACATATATATGGCGGTAATCGTGACTCCCTGCTCTGAATATTCACGAAAGAATGAAACACTAGTGTCTGTAGGTATTGAAAATAACAACAACAACAACAACAACAACAACAACAATAATAATAATAATAATAATAATAATAATAATAATAATAATAATAATAATAATAATAATAATAAAAAACCTGGGTGGGAAATAACACTAGAAACCCAAATACAGAAACATAAAAAAGAAACTAAAATGATCAACAGGAAGAAAGCAATGTGGAAAAAAAGGAATATTGGAAATATAACTGGCAGGGAGAGGCTAAACAAGAAACATGAAGAACTGGACCAAAAAATAAAAGCAAAAGAAGCGAGATTAAGATGATATGGCTATAAATCTGAACAATGCAAACAAAACAGAACATTTGAAACCAACGAACGCCAATTCTACCAAAATGTGAACGGAGGAAAAACAAAAACAGAACAACCAAATCCGACAGAAACAAAATTTTACCGGAGTAACATATGGGAAGAGCGATGGGAACACAATAGAAATGCCGAATAGCTGAAAGACACGAAAGAAGAGTTACAACAAATCGAAGAAGGAACAGTGAATGAAATCAGCAAGGAAACCCTAAAGGAAACCATAGGAAAAATGGCAAACTGGAGAGCACCAGGGCACGAGGGGATACATGCATACTGGTTCAAAAAATTCACAACCTTACACGAAAGGCTAGTCCAAAACCTGAGAAGATGTATACAGGAAGCAAACGTGCCAGACTGGATGACAAAAGGTAGAACCGCACTGCCACAGAAGGACACGGAGAAAGGAATCGTCCCCAGAAATTATAGGCCAATCACATGCCTACCCACCATGTGGAAGATACTGACAGCACAACTGAGGGAACAAATCTACCACTCACTGAATAACTCTGAACTCATCCCCGAGGAACAGAAAGGATGCCAAAAAGAGAAAAGATGAATACATGATCTGCTATATGTTTATCAAAAGATTCTAAAAGAGGTAAAAAGGGAGAGGAAAAATTTAGCCGTTTAGATCGACTACAAAAAAAGCGTACGACAGAATCCCCCAAGCATGGATAATAGAATGCCTAAAAATGTATAAAATACCAAGCGGGATCACCAATGTAATAGAAAATGTAATGAAAACATGGATAGTGGAACTGACAGCAGACGGACAACACATAACAGAAATTAACATACAAAGAGGCATCTTCCAAGGAGACTTATTATCACCATTTCTGTTCATCATAGCCATGATGCCCTTGAATAGTATTCTGAGAAAGTGCCAAGCCGGCTAAAAGTTCCCCAATACAGAGGAAAAAATGAATCACCTAATGTACATGGACGATCTGAAACTTTTTGCAAGGACCGAAAAGGAGCTAGTGACACTAATTAATACTACTAGAATCTTCAGCCAAGATATTCAAATGGAATTTGGAATGGAAAAGTGCGCACTACTAGTTATAAAAAAGGAAAAACTGGAAACGACAGAAGGCATGGAACTACCCAACCAAACAGAAATGAGGGCACTAGGGGAACAAGACGACTATAAATACTTGGGAATTCTGGGAGCGGACACCATCAGAGCAACAGAAATGAAAGAGAAAATTGGAAAGGAATACCTCAGGAGAACAAGAAAACTCCTGGAAACTAAATTATATAGCAGAACCCTAATAAAAGGTATAAATACATCGGCAGTGTCACTAGTGAGATACTCTGAACCGTTTGTAGGATGGACAAAAGAAGAACTGAGACAGCACGACCAGAAAACCAGGAAACTCATGACCATGAATAATGCACTACACCCAAAGGACGATATTGACAGACTCTACGTGAAAAGGAAAGACGGCGGGAGAGGACTGATCTGTATAGAAGACTGTGAGAAGGACACAAAAAAAGAACTAGAAAAATACATAATGCAAAACACTGAAAGAATAATTATGGCAGCGAGAGATACGGAAAAAACCAACAAAACAGAAAACAGAGAGACAAACGACAAAACGAGAACAGAGAAATGTGAAGAGAAATAACTCCACGGAAAATTCATAAGAATGACAAAAGATGAGAATAACGAAAACACCTGGACATGGATCCGAAAAGGACATATAAATCGAGAAACTGAATCCCTAATAACTGCAGCACAAGATAACTTGATAAGAACCAACCATATCAAAACAAAGATCGATAAAACACAAGAAAACAGCAAATGCAGACTCTGTGGACAAAGAGACGAAACGATAAACCATATAGTAAGTGAATGCAGCAAATTGGCCCAAAAGGAATACAAAAACAGGCATGACCAAGTGGGGAGTGCGGTGCACTGGGAATTGTGCAAACGGCTGCATTTTGAGTGTACAGATAAATGGTACAAACATAAACCCGCAACAGCACTCAAAAACGAAAACCACAAAATCCTATGGGACATGGACATACAAACGGACAAACCCATCCAAGCAAGAAGACCAGATGTCGCAATAATTAACAAGAAAGAGAAATCCTGTCAAATCGTAGACTTTGCGGTCTCAGCTGACCACAGGGTGAGTATGAAAGAAAAGGAGAAACGAAGCCAGAGATTTAAAAGGTATTTACATGATGAAGAAAATCAAAATAGTACCGATAATAGTAGGAGCACTAGGAACAATCCCGAAAAACCTGGAAAAAAGAATGGCAGAAATTGGAATCAGAGGAATAGCTGCAAAAATACAACGCCTAACGATAAGGAAAACGGCTGAAATATTAAGGAAAACCCTTGAATGCGGAGAATAACACAAGACAATATAACGAAGAAGCGTTACAGGGAATGAAGAACACCGAAGCTGTAGATCTACATGTTCTACACCCCCATCATGCATGTCTCCATTGTTTCACCCCCCAAAAAAAAGTGATACCAAAGAGCCAAGAAGGGTCAAGGAGGATGGAAAGACCGAGGAGGGATCACTGGCCAAACCTCCGCTGGACAAGTGCGAAGAGAACTGGGATTTTGGTGAGGCTTAGTCCCACTCAAATTCCAGTATAAACCAATGGCCACTGCAAGCGAGAAATCAATGCTAAGAGACTGTTGCGATGATGCAAATTTATTTGCAAATGGTATCGAAGGAGGAGGAGAGAGCTGGACGTCTGGGGAGACTTTGTTGTCACTCAGCTTCCAGAGAACACCACAGGTCTCCAATCAGAACCTTTTACTGACTTGTGTGAAAGCTCCATGTGAGCCAATAATATTAATAATAATAATAATAATAATAATAATAATATAGTTTTTTATTTGTACGTCAGCCACAGCTAGTCCGACAGTGACTTTGTTGCTGTCGGCCTGGGGTATTACTTTGTTCAGCTCTAGAAGGTCCACTCTGATAGGCTTTACTTTTTGAGAATGTTTTAGTTTATTATTAATCGCCTTATGCGTCTTACTGGTTAATGTCAACGGTCCTGCTTAGGTATGATTTGTATGGCAAACGCACACCTGACCTTGTTTCTAATCTCCTGCGGAGGAGCTAAATAAACAAAATCTTTTTTTTTCAATTTTCTTGTATTTTCATTTTTTTCTAGGGATGGGACATCTTACCTGATGCCAGATATTCACCGACTATTTCAGAAACTCCAGTCAAGAGATCTATCTTTTAGAATTCTAATCACCCTTAAACGGAATTGTTTGGATCTCTCTTGCACTTGGTTCACTGAGTATATTTGCCAGATAGTTTTTATAATCCCGGTAGTTCCTAGGATTACTGGAATTAAAGATTTCAGATTGTCACTCCCTCTTAGCTTTGCTTAAGCCAGCATCATTAAAGACACTGACTTCAACTAGGATTATCATTCTCTCTCTCTCGGACTCTATCTCATTAAGTAAGATTTAACAGCTCCGTATTCAAACTATATAGCTGTAGGGATTGCATAGTTATAATGGATGGTTTATGACTTACGCTTGGTGTATTTTCCCGAGACTGGATGTTATGCGTGTGCGCATGCGCGCGCGTGTGTGAAGATGTCTAAGCTTAAGTATCGTAAACGTTTAAATAAAGTTGAGGTATAAAGATCTCGAACATTCTTTTTCAATGGATATAAAAAGAACACTATTAGCTAGAGCAGCGTTTACCAATTGTAAAAGCAAAAGGTCTATAGGACAATGAGATAACTTTTGGAATTTTACGTATTTTACGTATATTTCGTATGACGTATTTTACGTAGTTGATATTTTGTATATTTCGTATTATGTATTTCGTATTACGTATCTTTTCTATTACGTATTTCGTATTATATATTTTGTATATACGTATTGCACGTATGACGTATTTCGTATTACGTATACTCCGTGTTACGTATTTTACGTAAATTTCGTATGACATATTGTACGTATTTTGTATTGCGTATATTTCCATTTACGTACTTCATATTATGTATTTCGTATTATGTATATTTCGCCTTACATATGGTGTATTTCGTATTACGTATATTCTTCCCACCGTTCTATTATTTCATATACGCAATACTACTCAATATACACAATGTATTCTTGGTTATTGTAATGTTGTAAAGTAGACACGTTATCGAACCTATTATAATAATATAATAATTCATTGGGAATATATTTAGTAATGCCTGTGCGGCGCTATTCTGAACCGTCTTTCCTAGTCAACAGACGAGACCTGCACATAATTAATTCATATATGAAATGATTAATTCATGTATCGAATGATTACTTTGTTCTATGTCATTTATTCTATGTATTTTCAACATAGCTGATAAAGGATAATACCTTCGGTGGGTCTCCGACTTGCAAAAAAAAAAAAAAAAAAAAATTCCAGGGAATATAAAATTATCCAGTTAGGATGTATATCCCGGTCAGTTGAGATGACATACAACACATAGTAGATATTTGCTTCCTTCCCACCACAGGAAGACGTGACAGCTATTGTCCCTAAAGGAGAGGTACTCCGACTTTTTTCCTGTTGATATTTCTCAGGCGATAAGCAATAAACTTACTCCACTCGATAACTGTTCAGGTAACTAGTTTGTATGATTGGCTACGAAAAACTGACTCTTTTCAAGTTGAAAAGAATTACGCTAAAGAAAAGGAACATACCAATTCATATTAATTTAACAATTTTACTTGGGTAAGTGATAAATAATGATATACGACAGAAAGTAATGAATGGAGACGTTTTATAAATGCGTGCTTTTAAGAGAACTTACTGAGGCAAAATGTTTCGAATAACTGCATGTACGCTTACTTTGGTCAGTTCGAACTCTTTTCGTCGTAGAATGAACAGCTTTGGACGATGAATTGCTTTCTCGCAAAATCACGTATTTATAAATCGTCCGCATTCTGTATATTTGCCATTTACTGTTGTATATGTTTATTACTTGCACAAGTTATTAAATTAATATATACCATTGTTTTTTTCCCTTTTCTTTCTCTTCTGTAAAACTCATCTTAAGTGTCGTGTTGATAAGCAACTCATTCACTGCTCTCCTCAAGGTCACGTGAGCATGTCTGCATAAACGCAAACACCTTGAATGACAATCTCTTTTAGCCCATGTTTCTTTCACCACCCTGAACATCGATTGACTGTTAAGCGAGAGAAACGCACAGAAAGTAATTTGCAGAGAAAAAACATTCTTTCCAACTTGAAAGGAGACAGTTGTTCAAAGCCAAATGTACAAAAAATTATCTGAACAATCCTCTTTAACATGTTCTTATAAAAACATGTGTTCATAAAACACTCTCATCCCGTGTATTTACTATTTTCTGTTGTATATTATTCTTTATTAACTACTCAAATAAAATTGTTTAATTAATACACACCATTGTCTTTCTTTCTATATATAAGCTGTGACTCATGATTCAAATTTCAGCGCTTCTCTTGCAGGATTATTCCTGCTTTGTCACGTTAGAATTGGACGTTTTTCGAGGGTAAAAATCTCAATACTTAAGATACATAATTTGTATTAAGTGTTACGCAGCGATAAAAAAGTTGAGAAATACTGCTTAAAAAAAAACAAAACAAAATTCGGATTTATAAAAATACATAAATACATTTATAAAAAATACAAAAATACATTTGTTTTAATCGGTTTAAAAATGAAAAATGGAAACGGATTTTTGGTAATATATTGATAAAATCATCCCAGAAAATTCTCCACGATTTTTCGTGTCAGCTCATGTGAAATCGCATTGATTTCCGTCGAATCCCGAAGTGTTCAGAGGATGATGTCACAAAACGTGTTCTATTGTAGAAGAGCTCAGCTACTGATCGAAAAATGACAGGTCTGACTTGAACTGTATGAGAAAAAGAGGTCACCAAGTTCCAAATAAAATACCAACATCTCCACTATAATAAAATCAATATTATTTAGCATGTGTATGAGACGAGTTTGTAATATTTGCACTATTCGCACTACTGTTATTATCTTGAGTGTTATTCTCACAACGTTTCAACTGATGTAACCCTTGACCTTCTTCAGGTGTATCTTGTCAAACACGGAAATCTGTCGAGTTCAGGGGTCTGCTCGGAATTTCAGACGGACCTCTTTTATTCACCAGAATAGCATGCTTTCATTCAGTCAGCTATGACAGGCAGAAACGTCAAGTAATTCGCAATTTTATTTTTAGTATTGGTCCCACTGATGATTGATCCGTCTACTGCTAAAAGAATGTCATTTACAACTAAATTTTTCATAGTACTTTAAGCGAATTTGTTCGCCAAGTAGCTTTCAGTTAAAAACAGAATGTTAAATTTTGGAGTCTAATCTTGTCTGACCATTCTCTTGTAAAAACAAACAAACAAAATAAAAACAAACATGCAAAATAAAAAAAAAAGAAAGAATATGTTCTTTGCATCTTATCTTCACTACATCTTGGTTAGGAACTAATTTGTCACTTCCTGTCAACAAGGTGGGCAGAAACTGAATGGCTGCGAATACGCATGTGCGGTTATGCGTTAATTGCTCCTTACGCGAGTTTGGACATGCTGTTTTTGGCAATCAAACTACAACTCTCCATTACCAAAAGATTGCGTGTACATACAGAAGAAATAGATCTGTCAGTAACTGCTACAATGTGAACGAAAATGACTCGCACTTACATCAGATTACCGCACAATTGCCACTTAAAACTACACATTACTAAAGATTTATTTACGATATTTTCTTTATATAGAAGAAAAAGAAGGTAAAGAAGTCTTATTAAATTTCAGTACATACTTGCACGATGCTCTTAAACTCTCATACATCCAATGTGAATGTGAGTTATTCCTCTGTGCGCTTGGCCCGTATTAATTTACGAAAAGGCATTTATTCATATTCCGGTACGAATTGCTGAGAAGAACTTCCTGCCCAGGCTTAGATCTTTTTAAAACTACTAGCAAAGGGAAGATGAAAAGATTAAAAAAAAAAGAAAGAAAAGAACTATAATTAAACCAATATTGAAATTATGAACTCCCTCCGTTTTAACTTGACTAAAAAGAGGATGTCTTGTAACGATGTGGAGAGGCATAGAAATAAGCGGCCACGGTTGGCATGTGCCTGCTGTAGAGAAGCAGTGGCGCGCGAATCTGGATCCCTCAGATACAAGAAGAATGCAATTAGGTAAACTTGAGTGATTTTAGGAGACCGAGGTGACAGAATAAAAAAAAGCGTTTTTTTTTGCTCGACGGACATCTTTTCGTTAGTGGAGCCACTTCATTCAGGCGTGATTTTGCTGGTAGTAACTGCGACTGCTTATGTGGAGAACGGACGTCTCTATCGTGGGAAAAAGAATAAAAATAATATGGCTTGATTGTTTGATTTCTTTTCAACTCGAAATAATTTACGCGGCTGAAATATGCATTAATTGCTTAAATTTATCTTAATTGAAAACGTTCTCTCAGATGATAGGATAAATCTGCTATCGCTATATGTAAGATTACAGCATTACATTTATTAAGTATGTAAAAAAACACTTTACACTATTGTCATTATCAACATCATTTCCTCAGGTGTTAACGTCAAGCTGCTTTCGTTGTATGTAAAATTACAGTATTACATTTAGTAAGTGGTATGTATTAAATCTCTTCGGAATATTGTCATTATCAACATTGTTTTCTCAGAAACTGGAGTCAAACTGCTGTCGTTATATGTAAGATCACAGTATTACATTTTTAAGTGTATACAAAGTGTATACAAAATCACTTTACATTATTGTCATTATCAACACCGTTTCCTCAGATGTTGAGGTAAAGCTAATGTCGTTATTTGTAAAATCACAGAATTACATTTAGTAAGTAGATTAAATCGTTTATTAGTTAAAATTTAAATTATTTATTAATGTGGCATGGATTAATTTTTTTAGGAATATTGTCATTATTAAAACCTTATCCTTCAAATATTCGGATCAAACTATTGTCGTTATTTGTACGATTACAATATTTCATTTAATAAATGGTATATATATAATCTTTTCGAACTACTGTCATTATCAAAATCATTTCCTCAGATTTGGGGGCACAATTAATGACCGGAACCAATAGTGGCATTCGACGTTGTCCGGTATCAATAAATGTAAGATTGCAATATTACGTTTAGTGAATGCGATATATAATTAATCTCTTCAGAATATTCTCATTATCAACACTGTCCCCTCATAAATAGAAGGCAAGTTTACATTATTACATTTATTAAGTGCATAATAAATCACTTTATTGTCATGATCAACACCGTTTCCCTTTATATTATTGTGAAAGGGATGGAGACAAGAAACCATTTGTTCTTCTTGACGTTACCCGTGTGCAATAAATGTAAGATTACAAAATTACGTTTAGGAAGTGGTATATATTTAATCTCTTCAGACGATTGTCATTATCAACATCATTTCTCTACATATTATCGTGAAAGGAAGGGAGAGAAACTAGGAACCGGTCGGAATAATTTTTTTTAATATTATTCTTATACTAGCAAAAGTACCCGTCGTTGACTGGGTTCAAAAACAGCCTACAGAAAATGGACTGATTTATGAAAGTATCATAGGTTATGAAAAGGAAGGGTTGTAAAGAGATAGCTTCGAATTTGGGGGTATCAAAACCAAAGCAAAATATGATGAAAGTAAAAATAAAATAGATAAACCCCATAATTTATTATACCATACCTGTTCACACTGAAACATTTATCACAATATTCTGTGGATCTATATTAAAAAACCTTGTTAAACTTTGTGACATATTTCCATTCTATGGAGGTCAGGTGCGAACGAACACCCCATAATTTTATTATACTATATTTCTTCAAACTTAAACATAATTATCAAAATATACTTACGCAGATAGATAAGCAAAGTCTTTATTAAAGTTTGTGCTTATTTCCATTCTATGGAGGCAAGGCGCGGACGTAGACCCCACAATTTTATTATACCATCCCTATTTAAGTTAAAACATACTTATCAAAGTATTATTATGTACATCTATATCAAAAACACTTGTAAACGTTTTTTTTAATTTTTAAATTTTTTATTTCCATACTTTGTGGACCAGGCGCGAATGCAGACCCCACAATTTTAATGAACCACCGGTCTGCCAGATCAAACATATCCATTCCTGTGTCTCGATACATCTTCTATCATTATATGTAATCATTTTTTTTTAAATAGTCAACCATATAGGAGCCTATTCGTGACACACACATGCATACACACAGACATTCAGCTTTATATTATAGATTATAAGACAACTTGCATCGATCCACAATTAAAGGATGGTCATACTTTCTATTATCTTATCACATGCATACGAGGCGTTCAAAATCACTGGAATGTGTAAATCGTATGTTTTTGGGTCTACGGTATTACTTAGGTACAAAAACAAGTCTCTCACCCATACAATGTTGAGGACATTATAAAACAGTTAACTGAGCACTTCATGGATTCCTTCTACGTCCACTCAGTAGTGTTCTGCTGAAGGACATCAATCATGAGATGATTAACTACCTAACTATTTGGGATATCCGCACTGCAATTAAACAATTAATATGGGAAGGGATTATTGATCCATAGAAGTGGATAGATTTGATTCTAATCTCATTATACACAAGGAAAGAAGTACTCACGGCCATTGGGAATTATAGCCTTTTTAAAACGATGGCAAAATTTTACATAACCGGCTTACTAGCATTCCAGAATGACAGAGCGGTTTTAGATTCGGTTATACTACAATGGACCTTTTTCTGGCCAACAAATTTTTCCAACGGCGAGTAGCACTCGAAAAGTATTTGTGGATCTGACGAAAGGTTTTAGAATCATCGCAACACTTAGTTAACTTTATCCGAAAGCACATTTCTACGTTGGTGATGCACTCTCTGAAACATTATATATATCGATAACTGTGTAAAGTAGGATTAAATTTCGTACAAAGTTGTTCTCTAAATATTTTACGATGTCCTATGCCTGGCACAAATCTGATATCGGTGTTGTGATCATCTTCAATGTCACTAGTGTTCCTATTTACAATGCCTCCCCACGGGACAGATTTAGACACCAGGGTGGTTTTTTTAATGTGGAGAAAAGGAACAAAAATGAAAATTGTCTCAGTCGTCAATGATTACTCCTCCACTGAGATAGAACAAGAAATTGAAGTGCAGCATCTGAAGAACAGATGCTACACTTTCATCTTGGCCCGAAGATCCTTACTTGTGTTAATGCTAAGTTCAAGACTTTTCATTCGCGCTAGAACTTCTCTAAAGCAACGATGCAGTGAGGTGCTGGTGGTTTAGTAGTTAACGAGACAAACTGATATCCTAGGTGTGCCAAGTTAGAAAAAAAAAACAAAAAAAGAACGAAAGAAAACAACAACAACAACAACAACAACAACAACAACACTAGTGACTAGGCATTAGCTGTAACGTGGGTTTGATCGGTCACGTATTCGATTCTGCGTGGGTGAATGTCCTGTCTAAAATAAAAATAAAACATGATAACCGTCCACATTCACTTTTAGTTAGGTCATCGTGACATACCATGAGAACAGGAATTTTCGGAATTTTTGTCAAGATTGTTAGTTATCGAAAAAATGTAAAAGAAAAGTTCTTTCTTCCTTGTTTAACATCTAACACTCTGAGAGAAAGAACTAAAACTGAAAATAAGTCTTCGTTCAGTGGTATTTCATACTGTCTAATATTCTTGTAAGATATGAACCTCTATTACTGATATCACGTTAAAATATGATAACTGTTCTATAGAGTTTGAAGAATTAGGTCTCACAGCACCGGAACTCTTTGCACGGGAGACTTTTTTCATTGATAACCGTTTTATTTTTCATACACATGCGCATCTTTTGCTGCCAGAGGTTTTCTTGTCAAGCGTGAGCGAAAAACTGTCTCCTTTCCTAAGAGTTTGTCCCTTTTATGTTCAGTAACTGTCGTCACTTCACGTGGCTTATCTCGTCGTACTCCATAAAACACGTCACACCTCTTGCGTTTTTAATGTTCTGGTTTCCCTGCGATGGCGCAAGAGAGAACCCACCTTTTGCTTCTTTGGAGTAAGATTGTTTGTGGCATACTATCACACCAGCCTGATTCTATGATCACACATGAAACATTCGGGAGGTGGTCTTTTGTCCTGCGTGGCTTTTATTTATTTATTTATTTATTTATTTATTTTTTTATTACATTTTCACCCCAAACAAGGCACATTGCCACTTTGGTGTAGGGGCTACTAATGGGGCACTATGTTGTGATTTGGGCAGCAAGATGTCGGTTCACGTTGTACTTGAACTTCTGCATGTCAGTACAGTTAGGGAAGCAGGAACCTGGAATGGAATTTTTCGCGACGGTACAGTTACTAGGTCTTTCTGTATTTATTCCGGGTGTTTGGTCACTTAATTTCATTCGCATTCTCTGATGACATATCAGAATAGATCGTCAATGGGTCTGAGCCTACTATGGGTCGCAGATGGCGTGGCATTCCGATGGCTGATATGTTTGTTTTGTGTACTAGTAATTCAAATCACACGTCACACGCGCTACTTTTTGGCATATCATCCATGTGGAGCCTTTACCCACACTCGATCACTCACCCGTTTTGAAGACAGTCTGCTGTTGATTGTATGTCGGTGCTGATGTTCCATTGATTCCTTTCAGCCGTATGCGGTACCGATATACCATGTTGGCAGGCGCTGTAGCAGAACGTGTTACATGATAAGGGATGTCCCCTTTTTCATGTAAGTATAAAAAAGAGAGATTTAGTTAAAATGAAAATGAAATAGAATAGACGAAATTCGAACCTCGTAATTTAGGTTTAGAAATAGATTACGATAGAGAATTAGCAAATGGAATGTAAAACAAACCATTGTTAAGCTTAGAGATAAAATACTTTTAAGAGAAGAATGTGCATTGTCAATTCTGTTATGAAAATTCAATTGAAAGAATGCAACTACAAGATAATTTAATAAACATGTTTTTAACATATTGGAAATATAGGTTACTGGGAATATAGGTTAATATTCCTTTTGTAAACAAAGGAAAAAGTTTTGGACACGCATTTCCAGAACACGTGAAAGAAGACACATGTTTTAACATGTGTATGACGTTATGAAAAATGGGAAGTTCTCGATATAGTTAGAAACTTTAGAGAAGCAAGGAGAAACTGAGGGAGAGTCAGAGGGAGTTTGAGGACGACAGACGATAGTCTGCAGTTGGGATTCGAACGTCTAGAAGCGAAACGGTCACTTTTGAAATTAGAATGTGAAGCTTTGAATTCTTGACTCAGAAAACCACGACCGGTCGGGAGAAGAAATAAACCCATCATGTGTTTTTATAAACGTCGTTGTAATTCTACCAAAAGGTAAAGTGAAAATTGTTATCATATGTCTTGTATATCATGTGGTTTAAAATGTCTTTACATACACATCTTACATACACAATATGAACACTAAGACTGTCTCAACACTATCTCCTCATTCAAAGAGCTTCTACACTTCTAAGTATGTACATTTTATATATATGAATATCTACAACACCATCTCTCTCTAAAACTCTAAGACTCACTCTAATAAGACTCTAAGTCTCTTACAACATCTCTCTCTCTAAAACATAACAACAAACTCTTAATAAGACTCTCACTATTAATAAGACCTAAATATAACAAACGCACGCCATCTTTTGGCGTAATGTTTTACCAGTGTACTGCTTCCG